>NC_086446.1:409321262-409626762 GCF_028390025.1 Pseudophryne corroboree | reverse complement strand
TCATGTAACAATTGCTAAATCCTGTCCAACATCTGATAACTTAATGTGCTCTGTGATGCCAGGTGGTTATAAATGATCAGAACCCAGATCTGAACATCCCTTTGTTAAAAGTTAGACACCAGATACGACAGCCCTTGTTCAAACAAAATGTAGAAGGATATTATTCCTGTTTCAGGGTCTCTGGGGTAACCAACACTATGTAAAAATCCAATCTTTATTTGGTATGCATTACAGTTGTGTCAACGCTTTTCTTTAATTACTGTGTATACAAATGAATGTAGAAATATATTAAAATCATTAAGTAAAGAAAAAGTTCAAGTATAAATATACTGTAGCTATGAACAAAAAAAATTGGTTAACTAATAATCTATATCTAAATAAAATGCTTTCTTGGACATCCAAGATATAAGTAAATGGTGTATATATTAGAGATGTGCACCGGAAATTTTTCGGGTTTTGTGTTTTGGTTTTGGGTTCGGTTCCGCGGCCGTGTTTTGGGTTCGAACGCGTTTTGGCAAAACCTCACCGAATTTTTTTTGTCGGATTCGGGTGTGTTTTGGATTCGGGTGTTTTTTTTAAAAAACCCTAAAAAACAGCTTAAATCATAGAATTTCGGGGTCATTTTGATCCCAAAGTATTATTAACCTCAATAACCATAATTTCCACTAATTTTCAGTCTATTCTGAACACCTCACACCTGACAATATTATTTTTAGTCCTAAAATTTGCACCGAGGTAGCTGTGTGACTAAGCTCAGCGACCCAAGTGGCCGACACAAACACCTGGCCCATCTAGGAGTGGCACTGCAGTGTCAGGCAGGATGGCCCTTCCAAAAAACACTCCCCAAACAGCACATGACGCAAAGAAAAATGAAAGAAAAAAGAGGTGCAAGATGGAATTGTCCTTGGGCCCTCCCACCCACCCTTATGTTGTATAAACAGGACATGCACACTTTAACCAACCCATCATTTCAGTGACAGGGTCTGCCACACGACTGTGACTGAAATGACGGGTTGGTTTGGACCCCCACCAAAAAAGAAGCAATTAATCTCTCCTTGCACAAACTGGCTCTACAGAGGCAAGATGTCCACCTCATCATCATCCTCCGATTCATCAACGTGTACATCCCCCTCCTCACAGATTATCAATTCGTCCCCACTGGAATCCACCATCACAGCTCCCTGTGTACTTTGTGGAGGCAATTGCTGCTGGTGAATGTCTCCATGGAGGAATTGATTATAATTCATTTTAATGAACATCATCTTCTCCACATTTTCTGGAAGTAACCTCGTACGCCGATTGCTGACAAGGTGAGCGGCGGCACTAAACACTCTTTCGGAGTACACACTTGTGGGAGGGCAACTTAGGTAGAATAAAGCCAGTTTGTGCAAGGGCCTCCAAATTGCCTCTTTTTCCTGCCAGTATACGTACGGACTGTCTGACGTGCCTACTTGGATGCGGTCACTCATATAATCCTCCACCATTCTTTCAATGGTGAGAGAATCATATGCAGTGACAGTAGACGACATGTCCGTAATCGTTGTCAGGTCCTTCAGTCCGGAGCAGATGTCAGCATCAGCAGTCGCTCCAGACTGCCCTGCATCACCGCCAGCGGGTGGGCTCGGAATTCTGAGCCTTTTCCTCGCACCCCCAGTTGCGGGAGAATGTGAAGGAGGAGATGTTGACAGGTCGCGTTCCGCTTGACTTGACAATTTTCTCACCAGCAGTTCTTTGAACCCCTGCAGACTTGTGTCTGCCGGAAAGAGAGATCCAAGGTAGGTTTTAAATCTAGGATCGAGCGCGGTGGCCAAAATGTAGTGCTCTGATTTCAACAGATTGACCACCCGTGAATCCTTGATAAGCGAATTAAGGGCTCCATCCACAAGTCCCACATGCCTAGCGGAATCGCTCAGTGTTAGCTCCTCCTTCAATGTCTCCAGCTTCTTCTGCAAAAGCCTGATGAGGGGAATGACCTGACTCAGGCTGGCAGTGTCTGAACTGACTTCACGTGTGGCAAGTTCAAAAGGTTGCAGAACCTTGCACAACGTTGAAATCATTCTCCACTGCGCTTGAGACAGGTGCATTCCACCTCCTATATCGTGGTCAGTTGTATAGGCTTGAATGGCCTTTTGCTGCTCCTCCAACCTCTGAAGCATATAGAGGGTTGAATTCCACCTCGTTACCACTTCTTGCTTCAGATGATGGCAGGGCAGGTTCAGGCGTTTTTGGTGTTGCTCCAGTCTTCTGTACGTGGTGCCTGTACGCCGAAAGTGTCCCGCAATTCTTCTGGCCACCGACAGCATCTCTTGCACGCCCCTCTCGTTTTTTAAATAATTCTGCACCACCAAATTCAAGGTATGTGCAAAACATGGGACGTGCTGGAATTTGCCCATATTTAATGCACACACAATATTGCTGGCGTTGTCCGATGCCACAAATCCACAGGAGAGTCCAATTGGGGTAAGCCATTCTGCGATGATCTTCCTCAGTTGCCGTAAGAGGTTTTTAGCTGTGTGCGTATTCTGGAAAGCGGTGATACAAAGCGTAGCCTGCCTAGGAAAGAGTTGGCGTTTGCGAGATGCTGCTACTGGTGCCGCCGCTGCTGTTCTTGCGGCCGGAGTCAATACATCTACCCAGTGGGCTGTCACAGTCATATAGTCCTGAGTCTGCCCTGCTCCACTTGTCCACATGTCCGTGGTTAAGTGGACATTGGGTACAACTGCATTTTTTAGGACACTGGTGACTCTTTTTCTGAGGTCTGTGTACATTTTCGGTATCGCCTGCCTAGAGAAATGGAACCTAGATGGTATTTGGTACCGGGGACACAGTACCTCAATCAAGTCTATAGTTGGCTCTGCAGTAATGATGGATACCAGAACCACGTTTCTCACCGCCCAGGATGCCAAGGCCTCAGTTATCCGCTTTGCAGCAGGATGACTGATGTGATATTTCATCTTCCTCGCAAAGGACTGTTGGACAGTCAATTGCTTGGTTGAAGTAGTAAAAGTCGTCTTACGACTTCCCCTCTGGGATGACCATTGACTCCCAGCAGCAACAACAGCAGCGCCAGCAGCAGTAGGCGTTACACGCAAGAATGCATCGGAGGAATCCCAGGCAGGAGAGGACTCGTCAGAATTGCCAGTGACATGGCCTGCAGGACTATTGGCATTCCTGGGGAAGGAGGAAATTGACACTGAGGGAGTTGGTGGGGTGGTTTGCGTGAGCTTGGTTACAAGAGGAAGGGATTTACTGGTCAGTGGACTGCTTCCGCTGTCGCCCAAAGTTTTTGAACTTGTCACTGACTTATGATGAATGCGCTGCAGGTGACGTATAAGGGAGGATGTTCCGAGGTGGTTAACGTCCTTACCCCTACTTATTACAGCTTGACAAAGGCAACACACGGCTTGACAAATGTTGTCCGCATTTCTGTTGAAATACTTCCACACCGAAGAGCTGATTTTTTTGGTATTTTCACCAGGCATGTCAATGGCCATATTCCTCCCACAGACAACAGGTGTCTCCCCGGGTGCCTGACTTAAACAAACCACCTCACCATCAGAATCCTCCTGGTCAATTTCCTCCCCAGCGCCAGCAACACCCATATCCTCCTCATCCTGGTGTACTTCAACACTGACATCTTCAATCTGACTATCAGGAACTGGACTGCGGGTGCTCCTTCCAGCACTTGCAGGGGGCGTGCAAATGGTGGAAGGCGCATGCTCTTCACGTCCAGTGTTGGGAAGGTCAGGCATCGCAACCGACACAATTGGACTCTCCTTGTGGATTTGTGATTTCGAAGAACGCACAGTTCTTTGCTGTGCTTTTGCCAGCTTAAGTCTTTTCATTTTTCTAGCGAGAGGCTGAGTGCTTCCATCCTCATGTGAAGCTGAACCACTAGCCATGAACATAGGCCAGGGCCTCAGCCGTTCCTTGCCACTCCGTGTGGTAAATGGCATATTGGCAAGTTTACGCTTCTCCTCCGACGATTTTATTTTAGATTTTTTAGTCCTTTTTTTACTGATATTTGGTGTTTTGGATTTTACATGCTCTGTACTATGACATTGGGCATCGGCCTTGGCAGACGACGTTGATGGCATTTCATCGTCTCGGCCATGACTAGTGGCAGCAGCTTCAGCACGAGGTGGAAGTCGATCTTGATCTTTCCCTATTTTTGGAACCTCAACATTTTTGTTCTCCATATTTTAATAGGCACAACTAAAAGGCACCTCAGGTAAACAATGGAGATGGATGGATACTAGTATACTTATGGATGACGAGTGACTGCCGACACAGAGGTAGCTACAGCCGTGGACTACCGTACTGCGTCTGCTAGTATAGACTGGATGATAATGATATAAAAAATATATATATATCACTACTGCAGGACAGGTATATATTATATAATGACGGACCTGCTGGACACTGTCAGCAGACTCCTAAACTACTAGTATGAAGAAGATAGAAAAAAAAAACCCACCACAGGTAGGTATACAATTATGGACGAGCACTGCCGACACAGAGGTAGCTACACCCCGTGGACTACCGTACTGCGTCTGCTAGTATAGACTGGATGATAATGATATAAAAAATATATATATATCACTACTGCAGGACAGGTATATATTATATAATGACGGACCTGCTGGACACTGTCAGCAGACTCCTAAACTACTAGTATGAAGAAGATAGAAAAAAAAAACCACCACAGGTAGGTATACAATTATGGACGAGTGACTGCCGACACAGAGGTAGCTACAGCCGTGGACTACCGTACTGCGTCTGCTAGTATAGACTGGATGATGATATAAAAAATATATATATATCACTACTGCAGGACAGGTATATATTATATAATGACGGACCTGCTGGACACTGTCAGCAGACTCCTAAACTACTAGTATGAAGAAGATAGAAAAAAAAAAACCACCACAGGTAGGTATACAATTATGGACGAGCACTGCCGACACAGAGGTAGCTACAGCCGTGGACTACCGTACTGCGTCTGCTAGTATAGACTGGATGATAATGATATAAAAAATATATATATATCACTACTGCAGGACAGGTATATATTATATAATGACGGACCTGCTGGACACTGTCAGCAGACTCCTAAACTACTAGTATGAAGAAGATAGAAAAAAAAAACCCACCACAGGTAGGTATACAATTATGGACGAGCGACTGCCGACACAGAGGTAGCTACAGCCGTGGACTACCGTACTGCGTCTGCTAGTATAGACTGGATGATAATGATATAAAAAATATATATATATCACTACTGCAGGACAGGTATATATTATATAATGACGGACCTGCTGGACACTGTCAGCAGACTCCTAAACTACTAGTATGAAGAAGATAGAAAAAAAAAAACACCACAGGTAGGTATACAATTATGGACGAGCACTGCCGACACAGAGGTAGCTACAGCCGTGGACTACCGTACTGCGTCTGCTAGTATAGACTGGATGATAATGATATAAAATATATATATATATATATATATATCACTACTGCAGGACAGGTATATATTATATAATGACGGACCTGCTGGACACTGTCAGCAGACTCCTAAACTACTAGTATGAAGAAGATAGAAGAAAAAAAAACCACCACAGGTAGGTATACAATTATGGACGAGCGACTGCCGACACAGAGGTAGCTACAGCCGTGGACTACCGTACTGCGTCTGCTAGTATAGACTGGATGATGATATAAAAAATATATATATATCACTACTGCAGGACAGGTATATATTATATAATGACGGACCTGCTGGACACTGTCAGCAGACTCCTAAACTACTAGTATGAAGAAGATAGAAAAAGAACCCACCACAGGTAGGTATACAATTATGTACGAGCACTGCCGACACAGAGGTAGCTACAGCCGTGGACTACCGTACTGCGTCTGCTAGTATAGACTGGATGATAATGATATAAAAAATATATATATATCACTACTGCAGGTATATATTATAATATAATGAATGACGGACCTGCTGGACACTGTCTGTCAGCAGAATGCGTTTATAGAATAAAATAAAAAAACACCACACGAGTGTTTAACTTTTTCAGGCAGACAATATACTGGTGGTCACTGGTCAGTCACACTGGCAGCAAAAGTGTGCACTGTTATGTACTCCTGCTATAACTGCTCCCCAGTCTCCCCCACAATTAAGCTGTGTGAGCAGTGAGCACTCAGCACAGTCAGATATACATAGATGATATTATCATGCAGCACACTGAGGCTGAGCACAGATATGGTATGTGACTGTGTATCGTTTTTTTTCAGGCAGAGAACGGATTTTAAATAATAAATAAAACTGGTGGTCACTAGTATAACTATCAGCAAAACTCTGCACTCTCTGAGTACTCCAGTTCTAATGCTCCCCAAAATTACTAAAATTAAATTACTAGTAAATCAAGTGTCTCACTCTCCTATCTAAACGGAGAGGACGCCAGCCACGTCCTCTCCCTATCAATCTCAATGCACGTGTGAAAATGGCGGCGACGCGCGGCTCCTTATATAGAATCCGAGTCTCGCGATAGAATACGAGCCTCGCGAGAATCCGACAGCGGGATGATGACGTTCGGGCGCGCTCGGGTTAACCGAGCAAGGCGGGAAGATCCGAGTCTGCCTCGGACCCGTGTAAAAAGGCTGAAGTTCGGGGGGGTTCGGATTCCGAGGAACCGAACCCGCTCATCTCTAGTATATATACCTATGTGATATTGGCTTGTCTATAAATGGGGAGACTGTATGAATGTTGTAGAGTAATTGATGTCAAGTTATCTTAGAGAATGTTATTCATGTTAAGAAACTTCTCTAGTTTGAGGGGACAGCCGGTCTTCTCTTATTTCTGGGTCCAATGTAGTCACACAGATAATCAGTGTCACAATCCGGGTTATTAGCCCCTATTACTTATCTGCTAAGTGCCTTCTCAGACTGGCCCGAAGTTCCAGGCCTGGGTTCCACCTGCACTGTCTGAGGGCAGCGTGCTGCATATCTGTGTCTCAAGGTTCTCCTCTGTGATCGCAGCAGCACTGACATGGCAACATTATATTAAACATCCATCTGTTTAAAGTATGGCGTCTCCTGCCCCCTGCGGCCTCCGCGGCCATTACTGCCGATTCTCACATGTAAAATACAAACAGACTTTCCCTCCAGTTACAAACATGGGCGCAGCCATGTTTGTTTTCATCACATGTTGTTTTCAGCCTATCCGCTGCAGTCTGGACTCTGCCTTAATTATCCAGCCAATCCTTGCTCACCAGCTGGTACAAATATCCTGCTCCAGGGCTGGATAATGGTCAGTGCTTTGGTTGTCAATCCTGCATACATGTCTCTCCTGTTTGGTGAATTCTCAGCTTGACTTTCCAGGTATTCTAGCTCCTGTGATTCAGCTTCTCCAAGAGACCGGCACCAATTACCATCCTGCGGTGCAGCCTGACTCCTGCAGTGTTCCAGCTCTGCTTCCTGGCTTTCTACTGTGGTCCTGATTTCGGCCTCGAGCGTTGTTTCTATTCTGCCTCCATCTTCCAGCGGTGTCCTGGTATCGTTATTGCTTCCATTATCTACGGCATCGCTAACTAGCTTTTGTGGTAAAGTGTCACTGGCTTCCAGCTTCCAGCGTGTCACTTACAACGCTTTCAGCTTCCAGCAGTGATTGGTGTTACCATCTGCCTACAGCGGTGCTTCACGTCATCTCCAGCGGTATTCATATATCGCCCAGCATATGTTTCCACACAACCTCGGACCACAGTATCCATCAATGCTCACCATCAAACTGTTGCTCCAGTGGTGAGTTCAGCACATCTATCCTCACACCAGTTCCGTCCAATAGTCTCTGGCAATCCTATCTACATCTCTTCAACCTCAGTGTATCAGTGCCTATCCCAGTCTCCTGTTTACCACCTACTGGGCAGTACTTGCTCGTTCCTCATTACAGCGGTTAGCTGTGGCCGCGGACTTTCCAACTCCGGATTTTGGCAAGGACTTTGTTATCTTGTTCTGCATAGCCACAGTCTCAAATACCAGTTGCATTCCCAGGAACTGTACTGCATTTTCATTCTGCACTCACTGTTGAAGATATCTCATTGGCAAGATTTATAATGTGTGTTCAATAAACTGACTGTTATATTTTACTCCGTTGTTGTGGTCATGCCTTCGGGTTCATGGTGTTCTAACATCCTGTATGTCTAGGAACCTAATCTCACCTCCACGGTTCACCTACATGCCAGCTCCTACATCTGAGGCTTCCCTCAGTCAGCCTCAGCCCCCAGTTGTGACAATCCTGAATCACTTCCTTAGCATCATCTCAAACGGGCTCAGTATGTTATATCAATACCATAAAGTCAACATTGCCAGAATGTCATCATGTTGAAAATGGGGACATTTAACATGTCAAACCTGACAAAATATCAGCCTGTTCCAAAAATTTCCTTGGTGTTCAGCTGTGCATCTGAATGTGCAGGGTCTGAGATGCCCACTTTGAAGGCGTAGCTGCCATAGGTGCAAGGAGTGCAGTTGTCCTGGAGCCCAGAGCTGAGAGGGGCCCATCTGCCCTGTCATAGTTACATGTGATATAAGTATACATTTTTCACCAATGGTAAATACACAGGTCCCTTACAAACTTTTTGCCTTGAGACCTGCACCTAGACCTGCTCATTGTGATGTGGTATAAAATGAACCAGGAAGGCACTATACTTTTACATAATAGTGTAAGATACTATGAACTGGGGGCACTGTAATGTGACATAATATGACCTGGGGACATGGTATTTCATAATGTGAATTGGGGGTGCTGTGTTGCATAATGTGTACAGGCAGCCCTAAAATGTGACACGGGACAGAGGCCCTTTCAAAATGTTGCTATGGGGCCCACAAAGTTCTGGCTACGGACCTGAATGCAATCATCAGTTGCACCATTGATACTTGCACCAGCCCCATGCTACAGTAATTGCAGATACTCTATCAGAGTATTGCTTCCATTACAGGCCCATACAATGGATTGTCTCCATGCGTCTGAATACCCACCTCCCTGCCACCTCCTAGTAATCCTCATTGCAATTACAAAACATTTCTTACTCTGTGCATCTAAATCGCAACTCGGGGCCTGATTCATTAAGGATTGCAGATGCAAAGCTGCTCACAGCGGGGAGGGATGGGGCAGCCAGCTTATTCAGCCTTGCCGTTACAGTGCGGCTTGCGGGGCCAAGGTAACCAAATCCCGCGACGCAGTCCTTGGCCTCGCCACTCCCAGAAAACAGGGGCAGCATGCTGCCATTTTCTCAAATGCCGACTGTCCCCATCCCTCCCCGTGAATGCCTCTGTCAATCACATTTTAGAGAAGAGATTGCAGGACCCGTTCTGCACGTGCACAGTCCGCGAACATCAGCTAAATGCAGTAAGTGTTAGGGTCTCCTGCTCTGTGCTGCCACGTCGTCATGGCAACCGGGAGACAAGTGCTAGCGGAGTAACCTGAGCGTAGCTGATACTCCGGTTCGGGTCTTTTGCTGTGCAGTGGTTACAGGCTCTGTGCATGGCAGGGGATCCGGTGCTGGTTTTTGTGCTCACAGTCTGTGAGGTCTGAGTGGGGCGTGGACAGCACCTGCTATATAAACCCTCTTCTCAGGTTAGGCAGATGCTGCTGAATCTTTGTTGGTTAGTCAGTTCCTGAAAGCTAGCTAGTACTGTGTAAACTTTGTATTTGTTTGTTGCTTACTGCAAATAGGCCTTGGGATTTGGTATTACACTCTGCCAATCCAGACCTAGCAGTAAGACTGGAGTCAGTCGTTTAACCTGCTGGGGTTCTTTTGCTACTCTGTGAACCTAGCAAGTTTGCGGCTGTATTCTCAGACTTGCCTGCCAAAATCCTTTCTCACTGTGCAAGGTGTTCAGGTGTCAGTTTAGTGGCAGTAAGCTGAACCAGTGCACTGCAAGTGAGGACTAGGATTGTGGAGACTCTCCTTGTGTCTATTATTCCATCTCTGACCAAGGAGTTTACTGCCACACCCGTTGGTAACCCTTTAGGGTTTTGCTGTTGCCCTTAGCAAAGGCATTTCGGGTTCTCTACGTATTAAATCACTACATCTCGCTTCTTTCCATCTGAGCATTCCTAATACTAGGGAGACACCCAGTTTCTTAGCCTTTGGGCTTCTCTGTTCACTTTGTGTTTATTTTGTTACCCTATCACCTTCTGTATATGTAATGTCATATTCCCCAGTCTGTCTGTGAGTTCATTTGTTTTGCATCCCTCACCGTTCAGACACCAGTACATTCCTGCTGGCACTGGTGTGCATAACAGTAAGGATCTGTGCGCATGGACTTGCAAGTTAAAGGAATGTACAATCGGAAAAAAAACGTTCAATTGCATTGGCAACTTGGTCCTGACGATCTCTCCCACCACTAAGGTTTCCATGCTGTAGAGGGGGAGAGATGCCACCTACTACAAAGTGACTACAGGCGATAGATACAAAAAGGAATAGGTACTTGAGCAGTGCACTAGTTAGAGAAGGTAATGACATTATTAAAACTTAGATTAATATATTAATAAAAGTTAACACAAAACTATATTGAGCAAAATAATAAAAAAAATTATTAAAATAGAATAAGAGAATATATTAAACAAGTTCAGCAACTAATAGGCTGAAGTCAAATTAAACGTATGAGGGCATATGTCATACCTCCCAACATCAAGTGTCTGCCAACTGCACGAACCGCAAAGGGGGTGTGGTCTGTTAAAAAGGGGGTATAATGGGGGTATGGCTTTGCGGGAGTGCCATGATCGCGTTCCATGCGACATGCGTCTATTCACTTGCGCTCAGGAGCCTCACAACTGCCCCCACTGCGGAACACTGCTGCCTGTGGATGTGACAGCAGGACAGTCCCAAAAATATGAGACTGTCCCGCAAAAATCGGGACAATTGGGTGGTATTATATGTAATAGGGTCCGAGTTTGCTGGAGGTGAGGGATGCCAGCCGTACTCGGACGTTTTTTTAAAGCGGTAATCATTTACAAGGCATGGTTTTGGGCAAGATTTATTAAAGTTTCTAAAACTGAAAAGTACTAGTAGTGCTTGCTATCATATCTGTATTGCATCTTAGAAAAGCTGGAATCTGGTCGGTTGCTATGGGCAACACCACCACTCATTTTTAGAAGCTTTAGTAAATATACCCCTTAGGGTCTACATATGAATACTGTAAGAATATTAGTGCGGTGACATTTTTTTTTAAATATGTTTATTAAGAAATGTCACACACAGATGACAACATAAGAACTAGGAAAAATGCAGGATATCACAATAAAAAAATGTTCAATACCATCCACGTTTCATGTTTCAATACCATCCACAACAGACAATAATAGTACAAAGAACAGTTCAGCATGAAGAGGAATATGAGCCTTAATGGATATAATAGGCCCAGTGAGTAATAAAGTAAGGCGCATTAAAGGACTGGCTATAATGGTGGAGAGCCCTTTGTGAGGACTTTAGTGTTATACCACGTAGTAAGTCTAACCACTTTTTGCATATATGGGGCCTCATTCAGACCTGGTCGCATGCAGGCTATTTTTTGCACTGCTGTGACCAGGTAATCGCTGCCTTCAGGGGAGGGGGTTAGGGCTTTGCAGGGATGCAAACGCTTGTGCAGAACAGCTCAGGACATACTCACCCGCTGCTACGATCCGGGATGGTGATGATGTCAGGAACCCCCCCTGAAAACGACCTGGCACGCCTGTGTTTCTCCGGACACTCCTAGAAAACTGTGAGTTGTCGCCCCACGAACACCTTCTGCCTGTCAATCTTCTTGCGATCGCTGGTGCGATCGCTTTCTTTGTTCATTTCGTTGCTGCCCGGTGACCTGTGCGCATGCGCAATACAGACCTGATCGCACGGCTGCAAAAAACTGCAGGGTGCGAATGGGTCTGAATGAGGCCAAAGATCTCTAGCGGGTAACGATAGGGTAGCAATGTAAGGCAGCCATATTGCGAAAAAATTTGAAGAGCGAGATTCTGCATCGAGAAAACACTCTACCCAGTCCATTTAGTAAAGATACGACAGTCTAGGGAGCATTAGGGTAATGGGCACCGGATCTTTATGTATCCATTGAGACAATATAGTCTTCTTCGAAGCTGCCGCTATACAAGCTAATAACAATTTAGTTCCCTTAGACAACGAAGAAAAACAAGTGTCATGGCAATTCCAAAAGGCCCAGGGCAGAGTTGCAGTGAAAGGAATATTCAAAGTAACATTGACATAATTACAAACATCTTTCCAAAATACTTGAATAACGGAGCAGGACCAGAGACAATGGACAATATCAGCATCAGGTGAGGAAAGCTTGAAGCAATGGGAATTATCGGCTATACCTGCAAGATATCGAAGGCCACTGTGACATTTTGACAGAGTACTGTATGTAGCAACCTTGCAATCCCCAAAGATCATTTATAGGTCCCCTGAAAGTAAGAGATTTACACATTATTCTATTTGATGACCACGTTATTATACACAAATTTACATTGATACAATGCAACCCATCATCCCTTTAAATTCTGTACTTAACTTTTTTAATAGCAATGTTACTATTTACATATATATGCAAATGTCATTGTTTCTTAACATAAGATATTTGTGTGGGGGGCGGGGGGGACGACCGAGCCAGGTACCAGACACCTGGCTTCGGTCACATTGTATGCGATCAAGATATTAATAAAAGTTAGTTTTAGTTGTCAATACTTGGTACATATGCTAGCGAAGCAGAGCTGGACATCTCTTTACTGGCAACTTTTATAAGTGTACACTACGTCCACCTCAACATCAGGCCTCTAATATTAGGGCTTCAGTCCTAACCGCAGGGAAATCCTTAGGTCATTTAGCATCCATTAATGTCCTTTACTGCATGGCTTAGTTACAGCACTTAGCATGCTTGGACTCACAATACACCTTTGTGCATTGTGTGACCCTCCTAATTTGTGTTTATAGTATGATACAGTATGCTCTGTCCATGGCCTTCAAACTTACTGCAGTTAGTAATCTTTACAATTTCTATATGATGGAGATGCAATAAATAATTTTTTATTGCTTTCAAGTAATCTGTCCTAACTCTTTTCATCTGAATCGCAAATATTCTGCCTAGTTTATCTGCATACTTCACCAATTACTGGAAAGACACAAAAGTATTTTGTTTAAAGATTTTAGATTTCCCTCCAAAGAACCAACTTGTTATATAACAATGGGGGTAATTCCGAGCTGATCGCAGCAGGAATTTTGTTAGCAGTTGGGCAAAACCATGTGCAGTTCAGGGGAGGCAGATTTAACATGTGCCAAGAGAGTTAGATTTGGGTGAGGTGTGTTCAATCAAAATAAAGCAGCCAGTATTTACCCTGCACAGAAACAATATAACCCACCCAAATCTAACTCTCTCTGCACATGTTATATCTGCCTCCCCCCCCTGCAGTGCACATGGTTTTGCCCAACTGCTAACAAAATTCCTGCTGCGATCAACTCGGAATGAGGGCCATTATAAGATATATGAAATCTTTATATCATTTCCTAAGAAACCCTATGCGAAGCACAGCTACATGGTGTTGTGGGAGAATGTATTAAAGACTCCTACATACTGGAATACAATTGGGAGAATATGACTATAATGTCTTTGTGCACCCAAAATAAAGAGAGCATCTATAGAATGTTTGCTCCCTTGTACCATACAATCGATGTGATACACCTTTTTGTCACAGAAAGACCCCAACATACACTGGCAATGTGGTAAGGATCCTTCACATCTACTGGCAATGTGCTATGATAGAAAGCCACACTCTATACCCAATTTGAAATTCAGGAATCATAGATTAATGTCTGTTAGCTGAGAACTCATCATTTTTGACAGAAGACTATTATTTTGACATTTTCTTGGACCTTTCCAGATTTTAGTCAATAGAATTGTCATAGAGTTTTATGGGTATATCAGATAGAAATTATACAGACTTTGGGTGGCTGCCATTAATTTAAAAAAAAAACAGAAGCAGCCCTAATAGATTTATGAGATCTAGCCAAAGATATAAAGACACTAAGCATGACTCAGAGGTAAATCTGATGTTTGCACAGTTGGCCAATGTTTTTGCTACTGTGCATGCTTCAGACTCGCACTGTGAATGTATCACGATGGTCTGGCCACGGAATTCGAAGTGTGAATTATGACATGGAGTGACTGACAGATAGTGACCATTTGTGGGAAGTAATGGGGATATGGATGACTCAAATGATGGAGTGCCGCAACCATTTTGGGGGCATGTCACAGCCACGGATTGCGTCTTCTTACGCACTGGTTCTGGCTCTAGCATCTTACTTGCAACGAACTTCCTGAGCAAACATGGGGCTGCTTAAAGATCCGATGGTACAACCAGTGCAGCATTTCTCTACGCAAGTGATGGATCTGAGAAGCTGGCAATGGATGTCTCTGCACAAAAGACAGCACCTGCGACATTTGCATATTTTCTCAGATCCGCTGCATGCAAAGACACAGAAGCAACACAATTAGCGTTCACTTCTGAATCAGGTCCACTGTTCTAAGACCTGGTCAGATCTTTCTGTTGGGCAGTTTGTTAGGGGTGAGAAGCTGTAGAGAAGGACAAGATTGCATCTATATTATTACGGAATGTTTTCCAAAATTTGGAAATGAAGTGTGACCCTTATCCAGAAACTGCATTTTTGGGAACCCTATCTACTTTTATGAGCTGCTTAATAAACAATATGGAAAATTGTTAAATTGTTTGCACCAAAGAAATCTGTGACAGAGGGATGAATTGACCCAACTTTGTGGCACTGATTTGTGATGCAGAGACCTGCACATGGGCTCAGGGAGGAGGGGGTCCAAATGCAGCCCGCACACTGGCTCTCTCTCCTCTTAAACCAACAAATGGTGTGCTGGACTCTGATGTTTATACTTTAAGGAATGTGCATTCCCATCTCATATGTACAGAGGCATATGGCAAGACAGTCCCGATTTTGGAGGTCTTGTCATACGATCAGTATGTTCATCCCAATTTGCAGAGGGTTGGAAGCTGTTCTAGTGCCACATGCTTCCATAACACATGGCATTGTGCTGTGGCCACTCCCTCTTACTGCTTTGGAGACCTCAGATGGTGGGAGGTATGTATGTGGATGGTGAATAAAGGGGCACAATGCACTGCTTGTTTACATTTCTGTAACTTTGTAAATTATCTGGGGAGTTTTTCAAGTTTGTTTTTTGAACGCACCAAAGACATTACAAAACCAGAAAAGTAATCACGTAATAAATGTAAATAGTATGTCATTCAAACCTGAGAGCGACAACAAATGAATGCTACATTGTAATCAGGGGAGGGGGGATTAAGAGGGGAGAGGAAGGACAGGAGGGAGGAAAGACAGAGGGGGTGGGGTAGGAATAGGATGTTCCACAATGGAAAAGGTCAGTAGGCAGGAGTTTGAGACAGTGTGGGAGGAGCTAATTCCAGGCAGTTTTTATGGTCCATCAAGTCAAACGTCAAGGAGAGATATCCTTTTTATCTACAGTATGGTATAAAGTGTTTATATTTGATTAGTTGCATATACGCTATTAATAATTTAGTATTCTTTCTTCCAAAATAATTATTGCAATTAATGATAATTAAGCTCCATTCTTTAAATACAGTACATATTTGTTCAGCAGATAGGCTATAAGTATGTTTCTCCAATTTATTATGTTTTACTGTTTGTTTGTTTGTTTGTTTGTTTGTTTGTTTGTTTGTTTTTTAATATGCTATCTCAATGTTATAAAACTTAGGGGAAGATATACTAAACAGTGAAAAAGAGTGGAGAAGTGAGCCTGTGGAGAAGTTGCTCATGGCAACCAATCAGCATTGAAGTAACATCTATAATTTGCATACTATAAAATTACACAGAGCAGCTGATTGGTTGTCATGGGCAACTCCTCCATTGGCTCACTTCTCCACTCTTTTCACTGCTTAGTACATCTCCCCCTTAATATTGTATGAGCTTGGTCCTCCTCCATCTGTTTGTTCAGGAGGTGGGTTGTTGTACTTATTTTATGAGTGTAACGTATTTTATATAATGATGATAGCGATTATAAGCACCAGACCATTGATGTAATACCTGCTTAATTTCATATATTGAATGTAAATGTATGTACTTTATGCTGCTTTCTTATGCAAACAGAACTCCTATTGTTTTTTCACCTCGCTGTTGGATTATTAACAGTGTACAGGTGTTGTTACTAGCTGTTATCCTACTTTAAGAAACCGGCAAGTAACATCAGTGTAGAGATATTAGGGAAGGTTTTATGGGGTGATGATATATAGTCAGGGTGGATTTGCATAGATTAGTTAAAGTAGGAATTGTAAGGACAATGACATCAAATGTAAGACAAGTTAAAGTAGGAGTTCTATCAGTTTTGGAGAAAACAACGGGTTATATATATTATTATTGAAAAAAATATATACAGATTATTAGAATAAGAATAGATAATAGTCATAGACACAGTTAAAGGATCATTCCACCCAAAACTAACAAAGTTAATTCTCTAGCAATTTTTGTGAAACAATCAACTCCTGAATCATTCAAATTAAATAAATAATATAGTTACCAGAATAGATTGTTGGAACTCTATCTAGATTAAGGACTTTCTAGAAATATCAACACACTCACACAAGAATGTGAACAAAATTGAAGTTTATTAAGTGTCACTTACACAGCTGTGAATGATACGTAACTTAAAATCACTTTTTTTTCTAATTTTGAACAATCAAAACTCACTTAATACATTATTTCATTTTAAAGTATACTTATAAAGGTTAAAGGTCAATAAATCTAAATCCCAAATCATTCTCAGCACAATTGCAG
Source organism: Pseudophryne corroboree (assembly GCF_028390025.1). Taxonomy (NCBI): domain Eukaryota; kingdom Metazoa; phylum Chordata; class Amphibia; order Anura; family Myobatrachidae; genus Pseudophryne; species Pseudophryne corroboree. Next base: position 409,609,879 of record NC_086446.1, on the reverse strand, counting down.
GATAGACATTTTTGATTAAGTATGCACAGTGCAGGTTTTCCCATCACCTCCAGCTATGATGATGTCCCTGTAATCACTAGGCTATATACTGTAAGCGACCATTTTACAAACAATAGGTGAAAGATCAGAGACTCCTGGTCCTGCTTACTGTGAATTTGTGCTAGACTTCGGTTTTGGATCTGATTTTGTCTGCTTGCTACCTGCCCAGACCATTGGTCTGTTTCTCTATGACCTGAGTTAGTTCCTTTCTTTTGTTCTCAGCCTTCTTCTTGACTATCCATCTTCTCCAGTCCCTGTGGATTCAGCCATTGATGTCCTTACCGCTTCTCCCATTAGAATTTATGGTTTGGAAAATCCTGTTCCTGAAAATCCATTTTGACATTGGAAGCTACACATAACATACAGGCTGATTTGAAGGCATTACCTTCAAATTATCCTGCTGGACTAATACGCCCCTATGATACATTTTCTGGTGAATAATTTTCCCTTAATTGGGGAGGTCTCTTAATGTAAAGTGGGTGTTGCTGAGATATTAATTGAATGGCGAGTGTGGGTGCTAATCATTTATTTGTAACTAGAGAGAAATGACAGTAGAATTACCCATGTTATACACACTGACGGAATAATGGTAGATGCACATGAGTGATGCTAGATATTCCCCCTAGGTGGTGCTAGATATGGTTCTCCTGCGATATATACCCTAAAGAAATGCGCTGAGCAAGCTTATGATTCGCAATCAAGTTCATTGTCAGATTAATAATACGGTAGCAAGGAGCAGTCAGCCATCACATGAGGTGATATAGGGTTGGAGTTTGGCCCAAAAGGAATCCATCAAAGGGTAGGATCATAAACAATGCAAGATGTCAGCAGACAGGGTGGTAAATTTATAGTAATTAGAAGTATGAGTGGCATCCATAAGATGTTTTACATTGGGGTGTAGTACGCTCTGTGGAGTAGTGTAAAATGCATCTCAGCAGAACAAGTGGATACCAATTGTTTATTCATTTTACAGCAGGACAGGAGAAAGTCCTCAAGCGTAATGTCGAGAAAGCCTCTTCACCACTTCACAATTGAGATTCTAAGCATGAGATAATGAATAAATATAGGTAGTATAGAAGGGCCCAATAGTAAAATCCACAAGATCTGAATAAGCTATAATGTATTTATGAAATTAATCGGTATGTAAAAACTGTAATTACATTCAATATTTTATACAATATTATAGCATCTCAGTAACAATAACTTCCTTTAGGTTTTGTTGGTAATATTTCTAACTAATGTACCTATCCACAAATAGAAAATAACTGGTAAAGCATTGCACTCCATTGATACACACTACATTACCCTGTTGTGGGTTGTATATTGTTAACATGAATGTTTGTTTGAGGTCCAGTGGTGAATTTTTGCAGCTTGAAGATTTACTAAAGCCAAACACATGCGTAAACAAATGATACAAACAGAAATAGATGGGCAAAATCATAAATCAGTGGGCGAATTCTATGGCAGTACCCACTGACTCGTTGAGAGAAGAGTGACTCTTAGCCAATCATCTCTCATGTGCAGGAAACCACCAGGGAAATGTGATTCTGTACATACAGTTCTTGCATGTGTGCTGCTTTGGGACTACTACTGGAGAAGAGGACTGATCTGCACCATGGAGTACTAGTACGTATGTAGTGCAGTGTTTCTTAAACTATGTGTCATGGCACCCTGGGTGTTACAATTCATCTGCCTATAATGTTTGGCAGGTGAATTACGAGGAGAGGAAAATGCTGGAGGTGCAGGCAAATGCAGCGTGGCCCAGAAATGGTTAACCAGACTTGACTGTGGAATACTAAAGTGTCTTGAGCGATGTATAGCAGGATGTAATGTTTAGCAGACTATGGACTCAACCTTTAAAACTGGAATGTACAGCACCATACTTTACACTGATGATAAACAGCAGGTGAGTAGTTACACAGCTATGAGCCAGGACTTGAATACAGGACACAATCACTGTTGCAGGTAATGAATGTCCACAGAAGTGAGGGAATACTAAGTACTTTATTGAAACAGTGGTATGATAATGTATAGCAGGGGAATCACAGTAACAATTCAAAGTACAACATGAGCGGAGTGTAAATGGTTGTCCAGAATGAGACTTGCAGCAGAGTAATGAAATAGTTGAACAAGAATCCAGAGTTATAATACACAGAACTCAGATTGCACGACTTGCACAATAAATCAGAAATGCATGCAGCATAGAGGAAGTCCACAGTAATAAGCAAACACAAGTATACTTAGAGAATCCACAGGGCACAGTAAAAGTCCATAATACTTAGCTAAGGTAGTCCTGGAAAAGAAACTGACAAGACCAGGAGTTGCTGGATATCATGAACTGGCAGACTAGGCTTCTCAGCATGAACAGGGGCTTGGACTTTTATTTTCCGACGGAAAGGATCCGACATGAGTGTATGCAATGGCTGGCTAAACCCGACAGGTTTGGCCCATTCACGACAATGGCAATCCGACTTATTTTAAATTCGGATTGACATTGTTGGAAATGGGGCTAAAACCTGTCCTGTTTGGCCGCGCTTCCGACAATACACGTAGATCGGGGGCTTAAGCCGACAATCTGCGTGCATTCCGACAGGCTTCTGACAAGTCGGATTTCCCGACTTGTCAGAAAAAAGGGGTCACATTAAATAGGTCGGAACCCCTTCCGACCTAAACCTGTCAGAAACTGCCGTCTTTCCAACAAGATGGCAGTTTCCAACAATAATTGAATACACCCCTAAGTGTACAATTTAAACTTAATGGGGACAAACAAATGTTTCTACTATACATACACTGTAACAGATTTGTAGCTTTTTCATCCTTGTACCACTATGGGGGAAATTCAATTAACACCCGTGGATAATTGCAGAGTCCGAAGTATTCAATTAGCCAGTCCCCACAGTCGGACTGAACCCTGCAACTTTAAAGTCCACAGGGGGAAAAAAAAAAACACAGAATCAGGTTGTGCGCTGGGGGGGGGGGGGACATTTATTCCGCAGTTTATTCGGAATCATTGGGTTTCCGCGCCTGAATCTTGAGTTTTCAGAGCAGGAAAAAGGCTAAACCGCTATCTTTGATCTTTGAGGATTCAGTTATATCAGGTATGGTTCCCAAAGACTGGCGTATAGCGGAAGTAGTGCCTATATTCAAAAAGGGAAGTAAAGCTGAACCAGGTAATTATAGACCAGTTAGTCTTACATCTATAGTGGGGAAAGTATTGGACGGTATTCTAAGAGATAGTATTCAGAAGTTCCTTGAAACCAATAAGGTCATTAAAAGGAATCAACATGGGTTTATGAAGGACAGATCCTGTCAAACCAACTTACTTGGCTTTTATGAAACAGTAAGCGCAAACCTAGATCAGGGTAAAGACGTGGATGTAATCTTTTTAGACTTTGCCAAAGCGTTCGATACTGTACCACACATGAGACTTATATACAAGTTACAAGAATCAGGGCTAGGAAGCACAATATGCACTTGGGTCAAAAACTGGTTAGATAATAGGAAGCAGCGCGTTGTGGTTAATGGATCTTTTTCAACTTGGACTGAAGTGCTAAGTGGTGTGCCGCAAGGCTCAGTATTAGGACCGCTATTGTTCAATATTTTCATTAATGACCTAACAGAAGGTCTAGAGAGCATGGTGTCAATTTTTGCAGATGATACCAAATTGTGTAAGGCTATAAATACAGAGGAGGATGCCGAGTCTCTTCAGAACGACTTAGTTAAATTAGAAGCATGGGCAGCCAAATGGAGAATGCGCTTCAACACAGACAAGTGTAAGGTAATGCACTGTGGTAACAAGAACAAAAATTACACCTACCTACTAAATGGGGTAAAATTAGGGGATTCTGTACTGGAAAAGGACTTAGGTGTCCTCATAGATAGCAAGCTAAGCAGTAGTACCCAAAGTAGGACTGCAGCAAAGAAGGCTAATAAGATATTAGCATGCATAAAATGGGGTATTGATGCTAGGGACGAGAGTATTATACTCCCGTTATATAAATCACTAGTGAGGCCACACCTTGAATACTGTGTACAGTTCTGGGCACCGTACTACAAAAAGGATATCCTGGAGCTTGAAAAGGTACAGAGGAGGGCGACCAAACTAATTAAGGGCATGGAGACAATGGAATACAAGGAAAGGCTTGAAAGACTAGGCATGTTTACATTGGAAAAGCGGAGACTAAGAGGGGATATGATCAACATCTACAAATATATAAGGGGACAATACACAGAGCTTGCGCGGGACCTGTTTTTGGTTAGATCAACACAGAGGACTCGTGGACCCTCGCTCAGGTTAGAGGAGAGGAGATTCCGCACAATACGGCGTAAAGGCTTTTTCACGGTAAGGACAATACGTGTTTGGAATTCCCTGCCCGAGGGAGTTGTAATGGCGGAATCTGTCAACACCTTTAAAAATGGGTTAGATAAATTCCTATTGGATAAGGATATCCAGGGGTATGGTGCATAGTCATGCATTATAGTTACTATAAATAGGGATAAAATGCAATGGCTGACAGCAGCATCAGTCAGAAATTTTAGTCAAATCATCTTGCATAGGAGACCACAAATAGGTTGAACTCGATGGACAATTGTCTTTTTTCAACCTCAGATACTATGTTACTATGTTACTATGTAATTGAATAGCCTTTCCACGTGCCACATGTATTTTTGCTTGCAATTAGTCAACCCCGCAGCTAATAGAATAACCCCATATATCATATGCTCAGTAAAATTACTACGGAGACCCATGTTACATAATCAGTTAAGTTTACTGTTAAGTTTTTTTATATAAATTTCTCATATGTCCCTCTTCTACCCTGGTGACCAGAACTCTAGAATTTATGATTACTCTTGTCTATTGTCCTATTTTGTTGTCACAAAGAAAATAGGGAGATAATTGTGTTTGGCTGAGATGGTAATAGAGAATAAGTTCTTTGAAGCTATGTTCACAGCTTGATTCATCTCCTTTATGGTTGTATGGAACAGGTTAAGGACGCAACAGGCTCTATCTGACCTAGAGTCAAAGACAGCACTTTGTACAAACCATTCTAATTGACCTGTGCTATTGCTGAACGTAACCCTTTTTATAAAGAGCTGTGTTACTGTGCAGCAATGAGAATCATCCTTTACTAAAGAATAAGGTATTGTACACTGGATCAGTACAAATTTTACGCCAAATAAGGAAGTAGGAAACACACAATTTTTGACAATACTGTACAATATTATTTAAATTAGCAGTATCATAGAGGCGCATACTGAGTTTTACCACATTTGTGTGCAGACATAATATACTTTCTTTTAACACTATTACTCATAGAGGTTTGATTGGACAAAGTTCAATCACTATGCACTTCAGAGGTGTATCTGTAATCATTCAATCAGAAGTGGCTAGCTAGTGTTAGCAGCTGTCATCATCATCATCAGTGTGTATATGTGCACCACCACTTTGGCATCCGCAAGTGATGCAGCTACTGACAGGCATATCTGTCTCCTAATCTTTCTTTCTCAGTCCCAATTACACATACAATATACACCCCTACTTTACTGTATTGGTCCATCTCTTCCCTCTGAGTTCTCACCTATTAAGTTTTATGGAGGCACGTGTGTAAGATGTTATCTATCAGTATATGAATGTAGTGTGCATGCATAGAAACAATTTGCATATTTTTTTGCTAAACAAAAGGAAAATGCACAACTTGCCATCAGCACCATAGAGTATTACTTGATTAATAAAAGTTCAACTGAGGATATTAAAAGTAAAACAAGGATTCAAAAAAATTATATATGTATACAAGTAAAATATTTGAATAGAACATATAGTACTGCATGTTGTTATAAATTTAGAGGATTATTGAACACCTTTGGGAGTCAATACCACCCAGTTCATAGGCAAATGTGTGTGTGTGGGGGGGGTTCCGGTTGCCCAGAAAGCACCTTCCTCTTGGAAAGTGCCACAAATTATGACATTAGCAATGGTATATAATACGATTACTAGAGCTGCCGCCACATCATGCAGTTCAAGGGACAGAGCAGAGATGCTGCACATGCCCAGTGGTAACAGCTTCTTTTACCAAGTTTGCTGTGTGTGTGATTCTCAGTCCTCAATCAGTACACTGGACCAGAGAGTAGCTGCCAGTAAGTACAAACAGGAGCCTTACCATGAGGTGGGAGAATGTGTGCTTAGAAAGTGCAGTACTGGTTCTATTATGTTTGTGTATTTATTTATTATGGTATGTTTAACCTTTTCCTGACCACTTATTTAGATTATTTAAATGCTTGATACAGACTATACTAGAGACCATCTATAGTGTTAAATATTAATACTGTATTCCATACTGTATCCAGTGTATAAAAAGACCAATGTGTACATTAATGTCTAAGGTCGTCACTAGGTTCTTCTACCACTCCCCCAGACTTCCGCACTTGCTCTAATGTTACGCAGAGCGTGAGATTGTGGACTGTATTTGGAAACCCCGCCTCTAGAAATCCTGCATTTGCTGCTGTAGTTCCAATGTACACCCTTTTGGATGCATGAGGAATGTGATCTCAGAGATCACTATGGCATATTTACCAAATTAGGTTTGTGGGAAATTCTACAAATATTACATATCCTCAGGATGTAGGAAGCGGCGGTCAGCTATGGTACCCCATTTTCAATCACAAAGGCAGCCCCCATAGGCTTCTAGTTGGCTGATAAATTGTGAAATGTTCCAAGCTCCAGAAATGCAAAGCTGTCCGTGGCTTGGCCCCCGTAGCTACAGTATATTCAGATGGTGTTAGTCTATAGTATCCCATGGAATACTGTACCTCTTTTTTGGGGGGGATTGTACTGAATTGCACTCTGGAGGATACTGCCTCCTGACATCATAGCAGAACTACCACCATTGCCATATATAATTGTTATCAATAACAATAACAGAAGAGTTCTGGGAGGAGATAAGAGAAAAATATGGTACATAATATAACAAAACTAAGTGCAAGCACCATTGTTGAAAGCAGTGCAAGCCACATAATAAGACTAGGTCTACAGAGATTATTAAATACATAGAATGGAAAATAAAATATGTACAGGAGTAGAATTCCTTAAATTCCCATGGCTATTATACAGTACTGTACAGTACTGTAGTTCTTGGGGTTGGAGTCCCTCTGCTGCTGGTCATAATGAGCTCATGTTTGTAGTAATTGTTTCTAGCTGGTGCTTCATCCTAGCTTATCCCTGGATGTGTTCCTTTTAGTTGCTTGCTCCTTGTTATTGAGTCCCTAAAGGAGCCTTTAGCGTTTTGTCTCATCCTGGTTCCATGTCCTACTTTTTACGTTTGGTGTCACATGACCATTTTTAGATTTCTGCCAATAACACAATGAGTTTGGGAAATATCTACACATAGTACATTTTAAATGCTGCACACCTATAAAAAGACAGTGAAGAAGAATTGCAGAAACATGTACCACACACCTTATAACATGCCTTTGATTTCTCATATGGCCAATTTCCAAGGACAAGTACTGTATATCTCATTGTTCTCCGAGCTGAAACAGTTAACACTTTGAAGTTAAATATAGTATTGGTTAAAAGCGTAACTCTTCCAGCTTAAAGCTCTAGAAAGGTGTCTAGAAAAGTGTTTTTATCATCAATAAGCTGTACCCTTCTCCAAAGCAGCTACTTTTTAATGCACTTTGAGAAATGAACAAATCTGTTTCCAAATACTTTAGTTAACTTCACCATCTCAATAGCTCTGCTTCAAAAGAGAGAGATTGTTGTTCCAGCGTCTGGTAATAAATTACTTTGGAATGGCACACTCTTCAATTTCAAGTCAAGAGAAGCAACTTTAATAAAATGTACTCTGGTAATATACTGAGAGTTGTTTCCACAGAATCAACTCTAGTTCTTTGGTTCTCAACGGAGCAGAGTGAAATATAACATGCAGCCTTGAGCAATGGAACAGGAAAACAGGCAGTTTTATGATAAATGGCCTTGGAAAGTGAAATTACAACTTCAGCAAATGAACAATATGTAGAAATGATTCTCTGTTTTCATTTTTTTCCCTTCTCTCTTTGGAAATTCTGCAGCAATAATTTGAAAATATGTAGCTGGCCATATAACGCAATGCAAGGCAACAGTGCCACCAAGTGGTAATGTGGAGATAAGACATACAGTCAAGCATACAGCCAGGTTATGTTAATATGGCACATAGACAGTTGCTTTTGATTCAAATATTAAATATCTATGTAAGACAGTTATTACCTTGACATCTGAAAAACTGAAATAAATGATCGCAATAAAATAAAATGCAGGACATTGTGTCAATACATTTTCACTCAGTGGATGATATAGATTAGGTCAAAACTTTGCCAGGATGCAGTATTTACAGCTGATCAAACCATGTCACACAGTAACAGGTGCAAGTGCATACACAGAAAATGCTACTAGCACCTGCATATAGGGCCTAAATCAGAGTTGATTGCAGCAGCAAAATTTGTTAGCAGTTGAGCAAAGCCATGTGCACTGCAGGGGGGGGGGGGGGGGGGGGGCAGATATAACATGTGCAGAGAGAGAGGTAGATTTGGGTGGGGTGTGTTCAAACTGAAATCTAAATTGCAGTGTGAAAATAAGGCAGCCAGTATTTACCCTGCACAGAAACAAAATAAACCACCCAAATCTAACTCTCTCTGCACATGTTATATCTACCCCACCTGCAGTGCACATGGTTTTGCCCAACTGCAAGCATATTTGCTGCTGCCATCAACTCTGAATTACCCCCATAGACCAGTTGACATGTTATACAGGTTGAGTATACCTTATCCATAATTCAAAATCCCAAATGTTTTGGTCCCCTACTGAGATAATAACATATACAGGTTGAGTCTCCCTTATCCAAAATGCTTGGGACCAGAGGCATTTTGGATATGGGATTTTTCCGTATTTTGGAATAATTGCATACCATAATGAGATATCATGGCGATGGGATCCAAGTCTAAGCACAGAATGCATTTATGTTTCATATACACCTTATACACACAGCCTGATGGTCATTTTAGCCATTATTTTTAATAACTTTGTGCATTAAACAAAGTGTGTGTACATTCACACAATTCATTTATGTTTCACATACACCTTATATACACAGCCTGAAGGTCATTTAATACAATATTTTTAATAACTCTGTCTATTAAACAAAGTTTGTGTACATTGAGCCATCAGAAAACAAATTTTCACTGTCTCACTCTCCGTCAAAAAATTCCGTATTTCGGAATATTCCGTATTTCGGAATATATGGATATGGGATACTCAACCTGTATATTAAATATTATGTGTGTGTAGTGCATTTAGGCTCAACCTCCCTTCACAACACTAAATAAGAACTGTACATCCCTCCCACTGCACAAAAGTTTTTCCAACTACATGTTTTGCACCCAGTAACTGCATTTGCTTCTAAATATAGAACAGCCTCAATGTATATACAGTATAAAACTTGTCTTTTGAAATCAACACAGTTGCAAGAAAAACTAGAATGTGTCATTCACCTCAAAATGTCAAAAATATTATTTGTGGTATGTATTTTACTGGTGCATTGGTAGTTGGAATTCCTAGAAATAAAATATATTCTAGTTTATTTTTTGGACAATTTAGAAGTTTAATGATGTAAAAAGTACCTTTGTTGCATCATTAAACTCTAGAAAATCTAGTGTCCATCACTGGCTCTGAAACATTGCATGAGATAATTAGCATTTTGCCAAGGATAGAACAGTGTAAAGTACAAGACAGAGGGTATTTTTGTAGCTGTTTTTCTCTAGAATGATGTGTGCAGATTAATACAGATTTTACTCAGGCTTTACGATCGAAGTATAATTCTCAAAATTTACTGTAATTTTCCAAATTAAGAGGAACTTCATAGAAAAGCGGTATTAACAAAAAACTAGGGGAGTCTGTTATTACATAGATTTCCAGCGTATACTTGGCCTAATTCAGATTTGTACATAAGCCGGTGGTTTACATACAAATCTGATGGCGTGGGGCTGTGCATATGCAAAAAAGGTCTAGCGATATTACTTACAGCACCCTGTCAGCAGCAGTATGATTGCAACACCTGGCACCGCTCTTCAAAACGTGGGCATGCTGGATCTGCATCATCGGATGCAGACTTACTGGAACAGGGTGTTACTGGACCCGGGATCGGATGACCTACTTGAGTAAGCTTCAGCTTATGCAGGCTGACCAGGGCCTAAAAACTGATGGTCATGATGATGATCAAACGCAGAACTCGGATCTCGCAAATGCATGCAGGAAGCGTCTGTCTCCTACAAACGCCTTCTGCTGCATTTGAATTGGCTGTGCAAATTCATACAAACATGAATTAGGCCCACTGGGGCAGATGTATTAACCTGGAGAAGGCATAAGAAAGTGATAAACCAGTGATATGTGCAAGGTGATAAAGGCACCAGCCAATCAGCTCCAATATGTAAATTAACAGTTAGGATCTGATTGGCTGGTGCCTTTATCACCTTGCACATATCACTGGTTTATCACTTCCTTATGCCTTCTCCAGGTTAATACATCTGCCCCTCTGTTCTTGAACCTCTGATTAACTATGACATATTTAGGAACAGCCTTCCTGAACCAGTCCTGGTCAAAATGTATTTATGTATTTATTTATTTATTTATTAACAGTTTCTTATATTATAATAATAATAATAATAATAATAATTGTATTTATATAGCGCTCTTTCTCCAACATGAGTCAATATATAGCACAGCAAATTCTGTTGCGCTTAATTGTATTGTCCATAAGAAAAATGTATGTAGCAGCACAAGTCGCTAACTCCATTGTTTCCATGGGCCTGATTCACACGTGGACAGAGGTGCAATTGCTGCTGTTTACATGGAAGCAGCAGTGATAGCAATAATATGGTAATGCAGCAGGAGGCGTCTCTGTTATAAGTAGACACGTCCTGCTGGCATTAGTGATTCCTGCTGTGTCCGAGGAGGCGGCATCGGATCACCTGCAACACCTAGGGCCAGCTACGTGACCCATGGGGTGAGAACTTCACAATGTAATTTAGGTTTACTAATGCGAACATGTGTGATGTATATCACCACAGGTGATTCAGGATATGGATGTCCCTCATACACGCACACACAGAGGGGCTTTCCGAATACCTGGAAACTTTCCCTGCCCACCAATATATCAGCACAGCTGACTGATATTTGCTTCTTCTTTTTTTCTGACGAGGTGCTCAGCAGCTGTGTCTGCCAGCACGCTTCTCCTCTCAGATAGGCAGTACCCGGAGCACTGACAGCTGGTGTGTGCACGCATGCTGGGTGTTGCCGGCGTGTCTTCCACTCTGATGTCCCTCCTGCCTATCCCCTCACGGCCGCCTAAAGCCCTGCCAGGATGCGGGAAGCCCACCAAGGCCACTACACATTCAGGAGTGCCTGGCCAGAAAGAAAACACGACCTCCTCCCTGAGAACTACAGGTAACTGCTCCACTGGGCACCCGAGCACCAGCTCCCCTGCTGCTCTCTTTCTCCCCACGAACATTTTCCCCATGCCATTCTATCTCTCTGTCCACATATATCTCTCCATGCCCCAGACTCTTTCACTGTATTATATATATATATATATATATATATACAGAGAGGGGGAACGTGGCACTCACAGCAAACTGAAGAACTCACAGACTCATCATTGATTAAAGTAACGTTTCAGTGGACACCCCACTGTCGTCAGGCTTTTATTAATAATGAAGTAAAAAACATACCTTTATAGAACCCCACGTGTGCTCTCACCAACAGTCCGTACCCGAACTTCCGGTCACAAAAACGGAAGTGATGTGATAGTGCCGTCAGCACACTAAGACAGAGAAGAACCCGTCACCATGGAAACCATAATGCTACAGCATCATTACACAGTAATCATTTCCTATTGGAGCAGCAGCGATACATTGTTAACAACCAATGCTCAATGTCAAACCATCAAACAATGCATAGTAACAACCATCTAACTCTAAGATTCATGTAAATATATATTTTGCGAACTTCTGGCAAAAAACACTGCTAGGTGTTGGTCTCATATAGTCACACCAAAACTAATCTCTAAAAATAAAGGACAGCTTAAGTAATAATTAAAAAACTTAATAATATCCAAAATTACAAAAAGCATGCATATGAGAACTGCTCGTTTAAGCCCTTCGGATGAATTACATCAAGTCTCGCTATCCATCTTGCTTCCATTTGCAGTAATCTCAAAGCACGGTCGCCCCCCCCCCCCCTGATGTTTTGGGGGATGTGATCAATCATCCTATATCGAATGCTACTGATGGAATGTTTAAAAGCAACAAAGTGCCTGGCTACAGGCTGATCGCTTTTCCCGGTTTCTAAGGCAATTCTAATTGCAGATCTGTGGCACGTCATTCTCTCTTTAAACTTGCGTTCAGATTTACCAATATAACTGAGCCCACATGGGCACACAATTTGGTAAATAATGAATGTTGAATTGCAAGTTAAACGATGTTGAATCATAATTTTTTTGCCGGTCTGTGGATGGTTGAAAGAATCCCCCACCAATAAATATTGGCAGGTAACACAAGTACATCTGAAACAACCTAATTTAGCATTAGGCTGTGACAGAAAATGAGTAGCAGTTGTTTCTGATTCCATCAACATGCCAGAGACGTCTGTTTTTACAAGAAAATCCCTCAGGTTTTTGCCCCTAGAGTAGCAAAGCATTAATTTTGAACCAGCCATATGTAATTGTTCATCAGTCTCCAACAAAGACCATTGTTTTTTGGCAATTTTGGTAACAATATCTGATTTAATATTACATTTGTTTACCCAGGGGAATCTATTCTGTTGTTCTGAATTCTTTCTTTTTTTCTTTAATAAAGACATTCTATCCATCTTCATCACCTTTGTTTTAGCTGACTGTAATAAGGTTTTAGAATAGTCTCTCAGCAATAACTTAACAATCAGTGCATCAATCTGGCGTGCAGCCTCCTCACCATCACTATTAACTCTTTTAATCCTGATCATCTGAGAGTACGGCAGTCCTCTCTTCAGAGAGGAAGGATGACAACTGTTCGCATGTAAAAATTGATTCCGGTCGGTTGGCTTGACATAGACTGATGTATGCACTAGATTGTTCTGAATAGACACTTTGACATCCAAGAAATTAATTTCCTTCTGATTCATCGCAAATGTAAATTTGATGGTACTTCCCCCTGAATTATACACCTCCAATAATTCAATAAGGTTCATCTTGTCACCTTTCTACAAAATGAAAAGGTCATCTATATAACGGTTAAACAAGATCGCATCAGATCTAAATACCTCATTGCTGTAAAACACATCGTCCTCCACTGAGAACATAACCATGTTTGCGTACGTGGGAGACACAGCAGATCCCATCGCACAGCCTTGCACTTTTTGGTAAAATTGTTTACCATAAAGAAAAAAGTTGTTAGTCAGGATCAATTCTAAAAGTAATACTATCACTTCAACTTTATCTACATCAAACACCTGTTTCCTAGTCAAAAACCTTTTCACGGCAATTAGTCCCATCTCATGGGGAATTGAAGTATACAGACTGACTACATCAACCCTAGCCAGCCAGCAGCCCTCAGGTAAACATTGAATCGATTGCAAATTATTAAGAAATGCAGTAGTATCCGCTAGAAAACTAGGTTCATCACCCAACAATGGTTGCAGCAGCCAATCCAGGAAGAGAGAATGACATGCCACAGGTCTGCAATTAGAATTGCCTTAGAAACCGGGAAAAGCGATCAGCCTGTAGCCAGGCACTTTGTGGCTTTTAAACATTCCATCAGTAGCATTCGATATAGGATGATTGATCACGTCCCCAAAAACATCAGGGGGGGCGACCGTGCTTTGAGATTACTGCAAATGGAAGCAAGATGGATAGCGAGACTTGATGTAATTCATCCGAAGGGCTTAAACGAGCAGTTTTCATATGCATGCTTTTTGTAATTTTGGATATTATTAAGTTTTTTAATTATTACTTAAGCTGTCCTTTATTTTTAGAGATTAGTTTTGGTGTGACTATATGAGACCAACACCTAGCAGTGTTTTTTGCCAGAAGTTCGCAAAATATATATTTACATGAATCTTAGAGTTAGATGGTTGTTACTATGCATTGTTTGATGGTTTGACATTGAGCATTGGTTGTTAACAATGTATCGCTGCTGCTCCAATAGGAAATGATTACTGTGTAATGATGCTGTAGCATTATGGTTTCCATGGTGACGGGTTCTTCTCTGTCTTAGTGCGCTGACGGCACTATCACATCACTTCCGTTTTTGTGACCGGAAGTTCGGGTACGGACAGTTTGTGAGAGCACACGTGGGGTTCTATAAAGGTATGTTTTTTACTTCATTATTAATAAAAGCCTGACGACAGTGGGGTGTCCACTGAAACGTTACTTTAATCAATGATGAGTCTGTGAGTTCTATAGTTTGCCGTGAGTGCCACGTTCCCCCCTCTCTGTGTATTTACCTTGGTTTTTACGGAGGCACCGGCTTCATTTGCATTGAGCTTTTGGAGTGCCTTACCTGCCCATAGATAGATAGATAGATAGATAGATAGATAGATAGATGCAACGTCCGCTCGAGTGGGGGTGCACTCTCCACAAACAACGTCTTCAACACAGGCCGAATGAGATAAAAAACATTTATTCAGTCAAAATTCAGGTTTTAAGTAATCAACATGTCGATTCAATTTTACGAATCTTTATCAAGATCAGCCTCTATGGCTAAACATGTCAAACGGTACATCCATAAAGACACTGTAGGAGAATAAATATGGACAAAACACTATTAGCCTCCCAGGCCCCTGGACACTGAGTGTAGATAGATAAAGAATCTTTGTGTATATAAAAGTTCCACTCTATAAAGAGCTCCTATAAAAAGCTCCTATAGAAAACACCAGAACACTAGATCACCCTAAACCACTTTATAGGTGAAAAGTAGCAATAAAAATCTACAGGCACCACTGTGTATCACCACATGTTCAGGTCAAAAATACTCACACGTATCAACAACAAACTTCACAAACTCATCACGAAAGGCATCAGAAAACTAATACCCTGATCCTTTTTCAATGGGTCAATCACTGTAACAGCATATAGAAACATAAGACACCCATTTCACCTAAAACACTCTATATATCTATTATAAAGGAATACCCACACTGACCGTTTATCAGCCATATTAACACAGCAGTTCAATGTGTAGAACACTTCCAGCTATAATCACAACATGTATCCAAACTGTCAAAAAAGAATGGTAACAACTAACCAAAATTACACAATAGAGCGAACTCAAAAACAATAGAGTGAACTCAAAGGCAATCTTGTGATCAAAGACTACTTACAGTGTTCTTAGTGGAAACTTTTTGCCAATAACGTGGTATTTCTGTCTGTGGGTTTTCTAAACATTGATGTTACAAAATTGTTCCCCGTGATCGTGACAGAGACATCCAAAAAGTTAATTTGGTGGTCCAATGACTCATAGGTAAATTTAATAGGACTGTCGAGTTGATTGACTCTGTCAACCATCTCTTGAAGGGATTCCTTAGATCCCTCCCACACCATGAATACATCGTCTATAAACCGATTGTAGAAACGGATATTTGAACCATATTCAGGAAATGTGTCTGTTTTCAAAACGGGTCATGAAGATGTTGGCATAGGAGGGCGTTAAGTTCGAACCCATAGCGGTCCGAGAATTGTTGTATGAAGGCCTCATTGTATGTAAAATTATTTAATCCCAAGACAAGACTGGTCAATTCCAAGATGTATTCAATAGGAATAATGGGGGTCGAGCTAGTCACAAGTGTGTCTCTTAATGTTTCCAAACCCTCATGGTGTGGAATCACCATATAGAGGGATTGTATATCCATGGTGGTAAGGAGAACATCATCAAGGGGACCCTCAATCAGTCTTAATTGTTCTAAAAAATCTCTTGTATCTTGAATAAAATTTTTACTCATGGAGACATATGGCTGCAATATATAGTCAACATATTGGGCCACAGGTTGCAACAGAGAGCCCTCAGCAGCTATTATTGGTCATCCTGGAGGTCGAATTAAAGATTTATGAATTTTTGGGAGTGTATACATGATCGGGCATCTAGGGTGTTCAACAGGTTGCAACAGTGAGCCCTCAGCGGCTATTATTGGTCGTCCTGGAGGTTGAATTAAAGATTTATGAATTTTTGGGAGTGTGTAAATGATCGGGCACCTAGGGTGTTCAACTGTAAGAAATTGGAAAGTGTCCTCATCAAGCCAACCGCTCTCAAGACCTCTCCTACGACATCAGTCAACTTTATTTTTAATCTCCGGGACTGGATTCTTGTCCACCCTGTGATAGGTGTTAGTGTCGGCTAACTGGCGAGTAATTTCAGTGTGGTAATCAGTCCAGTCCTGGACAACCACAGCCCCTCCCTTGTCTGCGGGACTTATCACTAAAGTGGTGTTTGCCCGTAATCGGTTTAAGGCTAGTGGAGAATGCACCCCCACTCAAGTGGACATTGCATCTATGTATGTGGCACTACCACGGATTGGTGGTTGACCTCTGGGTGCACCCCCTTGCTGTTCATTTGATTGATGAGAGTGCAGGATTTCTCGCAGATACATACAGTTGTGCTCATAAGTTTACATACCCTAGCATAATTTGTGATTTTCTGCCCATTTGTCAGAGAATATGAATGATAACTCACAAACTTTTCTTTCACTCATGGTTAGTGGTTGGGTGAAGCCATTTATTGTCAAACAACTGTGTTTACTCTTTTTTAAATTATAATGACAACAGAAACTACCCAAATGACCCTGATCAAAAGTTTACATACCCCAGTTCTTAATACCGTGTTTTGCCCCCTTTCACATCAATGACAGCTTGAAGTATTTTGTGGTAGTTGTGGATGAGGCTCTTTATTTTCTCAGTTGGTAAAGCTGCCCATTCTTCTTGGCAAAAAGCCTCCAGTTCCTGTAAATTCTTGTGCTGTCTTGCATGAACTGCACGTTTGAGATCTCCCCAGAGTGGCTCAATGATATTGAGGTCAGGAGACTGACACTCCAGAACCTTCACTTTATTCTGCTGTAGCCAATGACAGGTCGACTTGGCCTTGTGTTTTGGATCATTGTCATGTTGGAACATCCAAGTACGTTCCATGCGCAGCTTCCGGGCTGATGAGTGCAAATTTTCCTCCAGTATTTCCTGATAACATGCTGCATTCATCTTGCTATCAATTTTGACCAAGTTTCCAGTGCCTTTGTAGCTCACACATCCCCAAAACATCAGCGATCCACCTCCGTGTTTCACAGTAGGAATGGTGTACCTTTCATCATAGGCCTTGTTGACTCCTCTCCAAATGTAACGTTTATGGTTGTGGCCAAAAAAGTTCAATTTTGGTCTCATCACTCCAAATGACTTTGTTCCAGAAGTTTTGAGGCTTGTCTCTGTGCTGTTTGAAGTATTGTAAGCAGGATGCTTTGTGGCATTTGCGTAGTAATGGCTTTCTTCTGGCGACTTGACCAAGCAGCCCATTTTTCTTCAAATGCCTCCTTATTGTGCATCTTGAAACAACCACACCACTTTTTTTCAGAGACTCCTGTATTTCAGCTGAAGTTATTTGTGGATCTTTCTTTGCATCCCGAACAATTTTCCTGGCAGTTGTGGCTGAAATTTTTGTTAGTCTACCTGACCGTGATTTGGTTTCCAAAGAATCCCTCATTTTCCACTTCTTAATTAGAGTTTGAACACTGCTGATTGGCATTCTCAATAGCTTGGTATCTTTTTATATCCCGTTCCTGTTTTATACACTTTAATTACCTTTTCCTGCAGATCCTTTGACAATTTTTTTGCTTTCCCCATGACTCAGAATCCAGACACGTCAGTGCAGCACTGGATGAAAGATGCAAGGGTCTTTCAGGAGTCCAGAAACTCACTGATCTTTTATACACACACACTGATTACAAGCAAGCAGATCACAGGTGAGGATGTTACCTTTAGTAGCCATTCAAACCCGTTTGTGTCAACTTGTGTGCATGTTATCAGGCCAAAATCTCCAGGGTATGTAAACTTTTGATCAGGGTCATTTGGGTAGTATCTGTTGTCATTATGATTTAAAAAGAGTAAACACAGTTGTTTGACAATAAATGGCTTCACCCAACCACTAACCATGAATGAAAGAAAAGTTTGTGAGTTATCATTCATATTCTCTGACAAATGGCCAGAAAATCACAAATTCTGCTAGGGTATGTAAAGTTCTGAGCACAACTATATATATATATATATATATATATAATCTGGACTCCGCTGCTAGTAATCCTACAATTGCCTCTCTGTGGAATTTCAGTAAAGCATAATGATGCATGGAACAGGTCCCTGGTATTGGACCCATATTTTTCTTTACATAGAAACATAGAATTTGGCAGCTGGTAAGCACCACTTAGACCATCTAGTCTGCCCTAAACACATGTACATACATACTAGGGTTAATTTTTGTTGAAAGCCTGTTAACTTACCAGCATTGTTTTTGGATTGTTGGAGGAAACATGAGTACTGAACCTGGTGGAAACAAATGCGAGCACAGGGAGAATATACAAACTCCACACAGTTAAGGCCATGGCGAGAATCAAACCTGTGACATCAGTGCTGTGATGCAGCAATGCTAACCAGTACACCACCTGTGTACACTAGTACACTAAATGGCATAAAAATGCCCTGTCAGCCCCAATACTACCCATGTAGCTGTAGTCACAAATATGGTCCAAAAATTAAGTTACAGATTCAAAAATAAGACCAGGTAAGAGTGGATTTTAAATGTATAAATTTGACTAAATTTATTACTTTAGACTTATCACATAGACTGCCTACTTTGCATCTTACTATGCTTATAGTGTACTACTGTATGTACAGTATCTAGGATTTGTATTTTTTAGCAAAGGAACTGATATTAAGTTATAGATTTGCATGGCGTGGATCACTCGTATCGGACCTGTCCTTTGCTTTCTTTTACTTTAGATTGTGTACTTTTTCCTCAGTTTTCTTATTTTTTCCTCCATTGTGCTACTATTTCTCAGTTTTGCATCTAAAGGTGGGTACACACTTGGCGATAAAGACGTCTCTCATTTTGACCCTTCCTGAGTGATGTCGTTTACTATATCACCCAGTGTGTATGCCGCCACCTTGGTGTCGGCTGTGCTTGCAGCTCAATTTGGACTCATCATCTAAAACTGCATTCTCCGGCTGGCCGCGGCATGACATCACTGTGCGATATCATTAGTAATATCGCACAGTGTGTATGCCCACCATCGGGCGGCCCGTGAGGAGAAAAACTAGGTGATGTTGGTCACCAAGCACATCGCCTAGTGCAGGGGTAGCCAACCCTGGTCCTCGAGAGCTACCAACAGTTAACGTTTTCCAGGTCTCCTCACAGAATCACAAGTTAAGTAATTAACTCCACCTGTGGATCTTTTAAAATGTGTCTGTGAGTAATGACTACACCTGTGCACCTGTTAGGTGAGCTGAAAAGCGTGAATTGTTGGTAGCTCTCGAGGGCTAGGGTTGGCTACCTCTGGCCTAGTGTGTACTCACCTAAAGGGCCCCATACACTACAACTATATGTCTGAGGCTGATGTCGGAGGTGATTTCCCCTGAACTCTCCCAGGAACTTCTCAGGAGTGGTTCCATACGATTTGGTACATTTTGCATGCGATATATCGTATGCGATTCCAGCCATGCCTACGGGAACTGATGTATCACGAGTGCAGCACTAACGATCTAGGGGAGCCGATCCGAACGCGCATCAGATCGGAAACACATCCAAAATGCCCGATTTCACACGATATATCGTCCCGAATGCCCAAAATTGGATGAAATCGGGCATTAACATTCTAGTGTATGGGGCCCTTTAGTCTGCAGTGCACTAAACCAAGCTATTTGGCACACTGTAGATTTACTAGAAAATATGCCTTGGAATTTCACAGCAGACGAGGATCCAGGGCTCATAGTAATATATGATGTGGAGAATACATATGGGGTAAGCAGAAAAGAAACACTGATACAATTTTCACAAATACATACCAAAAATTAACTTCAGTCTGTTCATGTTTTGTTCCTCTATTTATAGTAAATGTAACCAACATTGTTTATTTTCTGTAAATAAAGCAGAACAGTGACAAGGTCATGTTGGCTTTGCAACCCTGTGTGAGTAGTGCAGTACCGTTTCTTATTAGAAGTTTAACATACTAAAACCATATTATGTAGACACCGAACAACAATAATATGCTATAAACATATGTTTTCGGTAGTGGCAATGTAATATACTGTAGCTACAATAGTTAGAATATTCACAATTATTTGGGTTTTGAAGTCCTGCAATTGAACAACCACGCTGATCCACAACTGTGCCTAGGTGGAGTCATTGGAGGGGGATCCGGACTGAAAGTCGACAGTAACTAGGTCGACAATGTCTAGGTCGACCACTATTGGTCGACAGTAACTAGGTCGACAGGGTGTCTAGGTCGACATGGTCTTTAGGTCGACATGTTCTAGGTCGACAGGTCAAAGGGTCGACATGAGTTTTTCACAATTTTTTTCTTTTTTTGAACCTTTTCATACTTAACGATCCACGTGGACTACGATTGGAACAGTAATCTGTACCGAGCGAAGCGGTAGCGGAGCGAAGGCACCATGCCCGAAGCATGGCGAGCGAAGCGAGCCATGCGAGGGGACGCGGTGCACTAATTGGGGTTCCCGGTCACTCTACGAAGAAAACGACACCAAAATAACATTAAAAACTCATGTCGACCTTTTGACCTGTCGACCTAGAACATGTCGACCTAAAGACCCTGTCGACCTATTTACTGTCGACCAATAGTGGTCTAACTAGACATTGTCGACCTAGTTACTGTCGACTTTCAATACCACACCCATTGGAGGTAATTCCGACCCGTTCGCACGCTTCTTCTTTTTGCAGCCGTGCGAACGGTTCCAAAATGTGCATGTGCAGCGGCCACAATGCGCAGGCAGGACGCTGCCCGGCGACGGGGAACGCCGGGCAGTGACTGAATTAAAGAATAAAACGATTGCTGCCACGATCGCACCGTGATTGACAGGAGGAAGGCGTTCTGAGGCATCAACTGGTCCGTTTTCGGGGAGTGGAGATCCGAATGCAGGTGTGTCGAGGCGTTTGATGGGCGGATGTCTGACGTCAATTCCAGGACCTGAGATGCTGAAGTCATCGCAGTGCTTAAGTAAGTCCAGACCTACTTAGAAACTGCACAAAATGTTTTTGCATAGCTCGGCTGCATAAGCGATCGCAGCCTTTCTATGCAAAAATACACTCCCCCATAGGCGGCGTCTAGTTGATCACACGAGCTGCAAAAAGTTGCATCGTGTGACCAACTCGGAATGACCCCCATTGGCTCCTACATAGTTGGTGTGCTTGTTTGGCTTGTCTCAGCTGAAATAGATGGGCTAAGCTAGTGAGACAGAATGTTGCATTTGTTCAGTGAGGTGAGTTCTCAGACCACACCCATTGTATTAATCACAGTTGTTGAGGATTTATCTGGTATTGATGCGATCTAGAGAATTGCCAATTACTGTATATTTTGACTGTGGTAACAGGATGTTATATTTTAAACTCTTTCACATGTGATGGCTGTTGGTGAACGTGTGTGTTATTTGTGCATTCGTAAAGGTTTGCTGGACAGTGCAGGACTCCTAAAAGCTATATTTTCTGAGCTAGAGAGCTGCAGTCATTTCCTGAGCAACTGCAGCTAGTACTGGTGGGCTGAGGTGCAGTCTGTCGCTGATGTGGTCTTTATACTTGCGCATGGGTACCAGACTCCTCCTATACAAAATGTAGAATAATTTTTGCCTCTTCCATTGTTCTTTCTGCTACTTCTTGTTGTTCAGAATGGTGCTTGCTGGGCAAGGAAATGAGGTAAGTACCAGAACACATTTGAGCAGTTTTTTATTTTTTTATTTACTGTTGTGAAGTAAAAACATGTGTTAGAATAGGAATTTGATACCTACCGGTAATTCCTTTTCTCGTAGTCCATAGTGGATATTGGGGAACTGTACTTTAGTACCATGGGGTATAGATCGGGTCTACTGGAGACTGGCACTTTAAAACCTTTAGTGTGTGTATGTGTGTGCTGGCTCCTTCCCTCTATGCCCCTCCTACCAGTTTAGGAAACTGTGCACGAGGAGACAGACATACCACGAGAGAAGAAAAACAGGTACAACAGCGTTGAGGCACTAAGCCAACACACAACCATAATCAAACGGTAGGGCTCTAACCCGAACAGAGGATAGCAAGACCAACCAAACCAGGATAGCAAAGCTATTCCAACAACAGAAGGGGACTGCAACGGCGGCCCAACCAAACACTTACTCAGGTAAGCAGGAAATTGAAGCACTGAGGCGGGCGCCCAGTATCCGCTACGGACTACGAGACAAGGAATTACCGGTAGGTATCAAATTCCTATTTTCTCTTACGTCCTAGTGGATACTGGGGAACTGTGCTTTAGTGCCATGGGGAAGTCCCAAAGCTCCCAAACGGGTGGGAGAGTGCTGAGACCCCTGTAAAACCACCTGACCAAACTGAAGTAATCCTTGGCCAAGGTGTCGAACCGACAGAACTTTACAAAAGTGTTTGAACCAGACCAAGTAGCAGCTCAGCACAACTGCAAGGCCGAGACACCCCGGGCAGCCACCCAGGAAGAGCCCACAGACCTAATCGAGTGGGCCTGAATAGACGTCGGCAAAGGCAGAGCTGCCGAAGTATAGGCCTGTTGAATGGTCAACCTGAGCCAACGAGCAACTGATTGCTTAGAAGCCAGAAGACCAATCTTGGTGGCATGATAAAGGACAAACAGCGAGTCAGATTTCCGATGACGAGCAGTCAGTTTGACATAAATCTTCAGAGCCCTCACCATATCCAAAGACTCTGGACCAACAGAAGCGTCAGACAACACCGGAACCACAATGGGTTGATTCACATGAAAAGCTGATACCACTTTTGGCCAAAACTGAGGTCGGGTCCTGAGTTCCGCCCTGTCTACATGGAAAATCAAATAAGGGCTCTTACAGGATAAGGCCCCCAATTCAGAGACACATCTTGGCAGAGGCCAATACTAATACCATCACCGTCTTCCAGGTAAGAAATTTCAACTCCACCCTATGTAGGGGTTCAAACCAATCTGATTGAAGAAAGGACAGAACCACATTGAGATCCCACGGAGTCGTGGGAGAGACAAAGGGAGGTTGCATATGAAGAACTCCTTTTAGGAAAGTTTGTACTTCCGACAACATGGCAAGTTGTTTCTGGAAGAAAATAGAGAGCGCCGAAATCTGAACTTTGATGGTGTCACAACTGAGGGCCTGAGCTGACGGGAGGCAGCCTCAGTTGTAGGGGCTGAGATGTACCGGAACCTGGGAGGTTGTATCAGACCCCTGGACATGTAAGTAACATGAATAATAACTGCCCGAAGGCGTGACCACGACAACTTGGATAAAAGTCAATGATGTTTATTATGACAACTCCGCAACACAGCAGCAGTAAAAGAAAACGTAAAAGTCAGCAAAGAATAAATACAGTTCCTGGGTACTACAGGATGGCAGGAGCCACAGGGCACTGGTAGTGTGAGATAGTTCTTATAATCTTCTAGATGGAAAGTCCTTACCAGGCCCGACTGTAGCAATGGAGATAACCCAGGATTGTGCCAGCTGGTGTTCCAGGAAAAGCTGGGTTGCTGAAGATAAAACGGCTGCTGTGGATACTGGCTGGAACCAGACTGTTGTTAGCACGGAGTGGATACTGGCTGGAACCAGTTAAATAATAAATGAACTTGGGAGCGATGAAATATGAACTGAAATGTAGAACTTGAGAGCGGAGAAATAATAATACCGGTGGAGAGTGGTAAAGTGTAGAAAGGACACCTGCCCTTTAAGAGAAGCTGTACTCTGCTGGAAGCTGAGCTGGAAGCAGGTAATGTTGTAGCTGGAAACAGATGAATCCACAATGGATTGGAGAGTCAGGCTACACCGCAGGTGGAATGCTGGTGCGGGTCTCTATGGTGGAAGTCTTGAGACAGGAGCTGGAACCTGGAAGACAATCACAGGAGAGAGACAAACAGGAACTAGGTTTGACAACCAAAGCACTGACGCCTTCCTTGCTCAGGCACAGTGTATTTATACCTGCAGCAAGGAAGGGATTGGCTAGGCAATTATGCAGATTATCAATACTGAGAACAGATTGGTGGAAATGATCAGCTGACAGAATCCAAGATGGCTGCGCCCATGCAGACACTTGGAGGGAAGTTTGGTTTGTAATCCATGTGGTAATGAAAACAGTAATGGCGGCGCCGGCCACCGGAGACAGGAGGCGCCAGGCTGACAGATGCACATCCAACCACGAGGACACAGCGGAGGCCGCGGCTGACGTAATCGCCACTCAGACACTCTGCATGCAGAAGTTCAGGGACGGCGGCGGAGGCCGCGGGAGACGCCATGCCAGGTGTAATATGGCGTTTACTGTGACAGCGTCCCAGAGTGACAGGAGAGGATACAGGAATGTACACATCAGGATAACAGATGGGATCCGGTCCTGGAGCGCTGAGCCAGCCTTAGGAGGCATCTGATGGGTAAGAAATGGCGTCCAGATACCCGGATCGTGACAGCACCCCCCCCTTTAGGAGTGGCCCCAGGACACTTCTTTGGCTTTTGAGGAAACTTGGAATGGAATCTCCGGACCAAGGCAGGAGCATGGACATCAGAAGCATTGGTCCATGAACGTTCCTCAGGACCATAACCCTTCCAGTCAATAAGATATTGTAGTTGACCGTAACGGTGACGTGAGTCCAGGATCTTGGCCACTTCATACTCAACGCCTCGTTGAGTTTGGACTTTCGGAGTTGGAGGAAGTGAGGAATGAAACTGATTCAAGATCAGCGGTTTCAACAGGGAAACATGGAATGTCCTGGGTATTTTTAAGAAGGGAGGCAACTGGAGTCTGTAAGCAACAGGATTGATGACTTGTTCAATCTTGAAAGGACCGATATAGCGAGGTGCAAACTTCATACTGGGAACTCTTAACCTCAAATTCTTCGTGGATAACCATACCCGATCACCCACCTTGAGAGCAGGAACTGCTCGACGCTTCTTATCCGCAAACTTCTTGTACCTGAACGATGCCTTGAGCAGAGCTGATCGTACGCTCTTCCAGATATTGGCAAACTGATGCAAGGTGATATCCACTGCGGGAACAGAAGTTGCTGGAAGCGGTTGGAACTCAGGGACTTTAGGGTGGAATCCAAAGTTAGTGAAGAATGGTGTTGAAGCAGATGAAGAATGATACTGGTTGTTATGACAGAACTCGGCCCAGGGAAGTAATTGAACCCAGTCATCTTGAGAGGAGGACACATAGATGCGGAGGAAGGCCTCCAAGTCCTGATTCACCCTCTCGGTTTGACCATTGGTCTGAGGATGGTAAGCCGTGGAAAACTTTAGCTTGACTTGGAGGACTTGACATAAACTTCGCCAGAATTTGGCTGTGAATTGAACTCCTCGATCTGAGATAATTTCTTCAGGAAGACCGTGGAGTCGGAAGATCTCTTGTATGAATACTTGAGCCAACTTGGAAGCTGACGGAAGACCGGTGAGAGGAATGAAGTGTGCCATCTTGGTGAACCGGTCAACTACCACCCAGATGGTATTGAACTTGTTGCACATGGGTAAATCTGTAATAAAATCCATCGACAAATGGGTCCAAGGTCGACGGGGAACAGATAGTGGAACCAGTTGCCCCGCAGGCGACTGGCGGGATACCTTATGTTGAGCACACTTTGGGCAAGATGCAATAAACTCCAAGACGTCCTTTTTCAGAGTTGGCCACCAATAGGACCTAGAGATAAACTCCAGGGTTTTTTGGATACCTGTATGTCCGGCAAAACGGGAAGCATGGGCCCAATGCATGAGCTTCTTCCTTAGCATCGGTTTCACAAAACTTTTCCCTGATGGGGGCGTAGAGTCCATCCCTACCGTGGAGAATGCCAACGGATTTATAATAGGATGCTTGTCTGAAGACTCTGACTCATTTTCTTGCTCCCATGAGCGGGAAAGGGCATCGGCCTTGCGATTCTGAGAGCCCGGACAGAACTGGAGTTTAAAGTCGAACCTGGAAAAGAAAAGTGCCCATCTGGCCTGACGAGGGTTGAGACATTGTGCGCCTTTCAGATATAAAAGGTTCTTGTGGTCTGTAAGTATGGTGATTGAATGAGAAGCTCCCTCCAACAGATACCTCCACTCTTCTAGAGCGAGCTTGATGGCTAGCAACTCCTGGTCGCCAATGGCATAGTTGCGCTCAACTGGGGAGAACTTCCGGGAGAAGAAACTGCAAGGGTGTAAATGGCCATCTTTAGCCCTCTGAGATAACACCGCTCCTACTCCAACGGAGGAGGCATCCACCTCTAAGATGAAAGGAGAGTCGATGTCAGGCTGTTTCAGAACAGGCGCAGAGATGAACCTTTGTTTTAAAAGATGAAATGCTTGCATGGCTTCTTCAGACCACTTGGACGGGTTAGCACCCTTCTTAGTGAAAGCAGTAATAGGTGCCACAATGGTGGAAAAGTCTCGTATAAACTTTCGGTAATAGTTGGCGAACCCTAAGAACCTCTGGACCCCTTTGAGGGTTAAGGGTACCGGCCAATTTTGGATTGCTTGTAGTTTCTCAGGATCCATCTCTAGTCCGGAACCGGACACAATGTACCCTAGAAACGGAATGGACTTGACTTCAAAGACGCATTTTTCTAATTTGCAATAGAGATGATTGACACGGAGACGGGACAGAACCTCTTTAACCCAAAAACGATGTTCCTCTAAATCGTTGGCAAAAATGAGGATATCGTCTAGATAGACCACGACATGACGGTATAGAATGTCTCTGAAGATCTCATTGACAAAATGCTGGAAGACAGCTGGAGCATTGCTCAATCCGAAGGGCATGACGAGGTACTCATAATGTCCGTCACGGGTGTTAAAGGCGGTCTTCCACTCGTCACCCTCACGGATCCGGATGAGATTGTATGCACCTCTCAAGTCCAGCTTTGTAAAGATGGTAGCTCCGCTAACTCTGTCAAAGAGCTCAGTAATCAGGGGTAAAGGATAACGGTTCTTGATGGTAATGTCGTTCAAACCTCTGTAGTCGATGCACGGCCGCAGACCACCATCTTTCTTTTTTACAAAAAAGAAGCCTGCGCCGGCTGGAGAAGAAGAAGGTCGAATGAACCCCTTTGCTAGGTTCTCTTTAATATATTCCTCCATAGAATGCGTCTCAGGCAGAGACAACGGATAAGTTCGGCCTCGAGGTGGAACCTTCCCTGGAACGAGATCAATCGGGCAGTCCCATTCTCTATGAGGAGGAAGGATATCAGCAGAAGCTTTACTGAACACATCCGTGAAATCTTGATATGGAGGAGGTGGAACATCAGACGACCTGGGGGAGGAAGAACAGACAGGCAATACTTTAAACAAACATGTCTCAGCACAGGAGGAACCCCATACCAGGATTTGCGTAGTCGTCCAATCAATTGTAGGATTGTGAAGACGGAGCCATGGAAGGCCCAGGACCACAGGATGTGTGGCTCTTGGAATCACTAAAAAAGAAATAAGTTCGGAATGAAGAACTCCCACTCTCAGACGAACTGGTAGAGTCCTTAAAGAAATAACTGCATCAAAAATTTTGCTGCCATCCACGGCAGTTAAAGAAATGGACGAAGGAAGTCTCTCGGTGGGTAGGGACCACCGTTTAACATAGGCTTTGGTAATAAAGTTCCCAGCTGCTCCGGAATCAAGGAGGGCAATGACGTTCCGATAACGTTGAGCAACTTGAAGCAAGACTGGGAGATTACAATCTTGAGGAGATGGAGAGGAGATCATTACTCCTAGCCGGCCCTCTCCTTGGCGAGCTAGGATTTGGAGTTTCCCGGACGTTTGGGACAGGCATTAATGGTGTGAGACGGAGCTGCACAATAGAGACAGAGAGACTCGGAGAGACGTCTTCGGCGCTCAGCAGGAGTTAAACGGGAACGGCCAAGTTGCATGGGCTCATCTTTAGATGGTGACAGTTGACGAGGAGGAGGAGCAGAAGATTTTGGAGCAGATGATCTTCCACGCTCAGTTGCTCTCTCTCTGAAACGTAAATCAACTTTCGTGCAGAGTGAGATTAGCTCATCTAACTTAGAAGGTAAGTCTCTGGTAGCTAACTCATCTTTAATACGCTCAGATAAGCCATGCCAGAATGCAGCATACAGGGCCTCGTCGTTCCATGCCAGTTCGGATGCCAGGATCTGGAACTGTATCAGATATTGTCCTACAGTACGTGACCCCTGGCGTAAACGGAGAATCTTGGATGAAGCTGAGGTTACCCGGCCTGGCTCGTCGAAGATGCGCCTGAATGTTGACACGAAGGCAGTGTAGGAAGATAGCAGGGTGTCGGACCTCTCCCATAACGGTGATGCCCAATCAAGGGCTGAGCCACTGAGAAGAGAAATAATGTAGGCAATTTTTGTACGGTCACTGGGAAAATTGCCAGGTGGTAGCTCAAACTGAATCTCACACTGGTTGAGAAATCCCCTGCAGAATCTTGGAGATCCGTCAAATTTTGCTGGTGTTGGAAGATGAAGACGTGGAGCAGAAATGGGTAAGGTGGGTGGGGTTATAGCTGGAGTCACTGTGGTTGACGCACCAGACGCGCCTGATCCACGGAGAGTTGTCTGAATCCCATCCAGCCGAGTAGAGAGATCCTGGAGACAGCGGATGATGTGGCCCTGTGCAGCCTCCTGATGTTCTAGTCGGGCTGCCAGTTCTTGCATCGGCCTGGCCGCTTGATCCTGGTCTCCGGCTGGATTCATTAGGTCAGTGCTTACTGTCACAACTGAGGGCCTGAGCTGACGGGAGGCAGCCTCAGTTGTAGGGGCTGAGATGTACCGGAACCTGGGAGGTTGTATCAGACCCCTGGACATGTAAGTAACATGAATAATAACTGCCCGAAGGCGTGACCACGACAACTTGGATAAAAGTCAATGATGTTTATTATGACAACTCCGCAACACAGCAGCAGTAAAAGAAAACGTAAAAGTCAGCAAAGAATAAATACAGTTCCTGGGTACTACAGGATGGCAGGAGCCACAGGGCACTGGTAGTGTGAGATAGTTCTTATAATCTTCTAGATGGAAAGTCCTTACCAGGCCCGTGTCAGGAATCGACTCACCAAGCTGACATCCGTCCGCCGTTGCGGACTCCGACCTGGCTCCCTGCGGTCACCTGTCGTCCGTGTCCCTGCCTCTGGACGCCATCACGGGCCTGGGAGCGCTCCTGAGACAGCAGGCGTGTAGCACGCCGCGTTCCCGCTAGGCCGCGGCATGGGCGCCGCCATGACAGTTCACAACAACCAGCATACAGCGGCCAATCCGGTGCTTGGCCGCACCCACTTTCCCTCACTCATCCAATGCCTGTGCACCAAGGGGTACATAAGAGACTGCAGGATCAGTCTGCAGGATCCTGGACTTTGTGTCACTCCTGCGACCCATGTGAAAGGATCTGTTCCTGTTCCTTCCGTGTTCCTGGCTCTCTGCTTTAAGACTTGTACTCCTGGTTACTCTGCACAGCTCCGTGGAACTTCAAGGCCCAGCAATACCTGCAATCTTCAAACAGGCTTCACACTCATCACCACCTTGTGTGCTTCAGCCTTGCAGTTGAGACTGACTCCAGGTGTGATCCATTCCTCCACCTGTGATACAGCTTGCTGCTGTCAGTGCTTCACCACCTGCACTGTGGATAGTCAGACTCCTGCCTCTGCTACCAGGTTTGCCATTCAACATCTCACTGCCAAGTTTCATGTTTAAAACCTGCACTGGTTTCCAAACCAGAATCATCCCTACAAGCACCTGTTCTTCTGTTTATCATATTACCGGTTATTATTTGTCCAGTCATCTGTCATCCTGTTGCCATAGACTTTCAGCTATTACGCTGTGTGATTGACATTTCCATTTGTTATTATTATTTCTGCTGCCATTCTGTTTATATCATCTGCTAATAAATATCATTGCGCTCATGCGCAGGAACGTTATCCAGCCTCCTCGTTTTCTCCCAGGTACCTCCACTGACCCACTAGCGCCCCCTCCGGGGACACAGCCAAAACACAATCTGACAGTAAGTCCAGGATCGATGGACTCGGATGGTGGACGGAGTGTGGGGTCAGAGGCCTTGCAAAATCTGGTCTCCCGTCTGGATGGTCAAGAGGCTGCGCAGCAGCAGATGTTTCAATTCCTGCAAGGGATGTCCTCCCGGATAGATACACTACAGCAATCCCTGCCTAGTGTACTCACTCCTACTGTTCCTGTTACTCCAGCACCTGCCAGTGCTGTGAGTTCCTCTATGCCGGCTGCATCAGCTCCAGTGTCACGTCTGCACCTGCCCGTGCCAAGCAAGTATGATGGCAGTCCAAAGTTATGTCGCGGGTTTCTCAACCAATGTGAAATCCAGTTTGAGTTGTTGCCACATAATTTCCCCACGCCAAGGTCCAAGGTTGCCTACATCATCTCCTTACTTTCTGGATCTGCTCTGAGCTGGGTGTCTCCTCTGTGGGAACGTGCTGACCCTCTGATTAACAACTACACAGACTTCGTGTCAACCTTCAGACGGATCTTTGACGAGCCTGGTCGTGCAACATCAGCTTCCGCTGACCTGATTCAACTTCGTCAAGGTACCCGTAGCATGGGACAATATGTCATTCAGTTCCAGACGTTGGCCGCAGAGATTCAGTGGAATAATCAGGCCCTGGTAGCAGCTTTCTGGCATGGACTTTCTGACCGGATCAAAGATGAACTGGCGACCCGCGACCTTCCTGTACAATTGTCTGAATTGATTTCCTTGTGCATTAAGTTGGACTCTCGCATCCGCGAACGCAATAATGAACGCGCTCGGAGTGAGCCACGCAGATCAAGGATGATACCTTCA
Source organism: Pseudophryne corroboree (assembly GCF_028390025.1). Classification (NCBI taxonomy): domain Eukaryota; kingdom Metazoa; phylum Chordata; class Amphibia; order Anura; family Myobatrachidae; genus Pseudophryne; species Pseudophryne corroboree. The sequence continues at coordinate 409,578,803 of NC_086446.1, read as the reverse complement.
GTACAGTTCCAGTCTCCTTCTTCTGACGAGCCTATGCAGGTAAATAGGTCCCGCCTAACTCCTGAAGAGCGGGCAAGAAGAATGCGTGAGAGACTCTGTCTGTACTGTGCGGCTGCGGGCCATCAGATTAACTCCTGCACAGTGCGTTCGGGAAACGCCAGATCCTGACTTGTAAAGGAGGAGTCAAGTTGGGATCTTTTAGTCAAGCTCCTTCTAATCAAGACCTTATCCTTCCTGTGACGTTAGAGACTTCAGTTGGGCTCCAGTCCGCATCAGCATTAGTGGACTGTGGAGCTGCAGGTAACTTCATCACCCAAGCTGCGGTAAATAAATTTTGCTTACCTATATGTGAACTTTCCTGTCCAGTTTATATTACCGCTGTGGATGGTAGTCGAATCTCCAAGGGGAATATTTCTCATCAAACTGCCCCAGTGGTTCTGGGAGTTGGATTCCTACACTCTGAACTGATTAAGTTCTTAGTCATCCCTCAAGCCACCCAGGAGATCGTCTTGGGCATGCCCTGGCTCCAGCTACATAATCCACAGTTTGACTGGTCAACGTTGCAGCTTACCTCATGGGGTTCACATTGCCATCAGTCCTGTTTAGCCCAAGTGTGTCCCATAAAGTCTACCGAAGTTAAGACACAGTCAAGTCTCCCAGCAGTTTATCAAGATTTCTCAGATGTCTTCAGTGAGAAGGCCGCTGACGTCCTACCGCCCCATAGGGAGTGGGATTGTCCCATCGATCTCCTTCCTGGCAAGAAGCCACCTAGGGGGCGCACCTACCCGTTGTCTGTTCCTGAAACCGAGGCGATGAGTGAATATATCAGGGAGAATCTACAAAAGGGATTCATCCGCCCTTCATCATCACCCGCTGGTGCAGGTTTCTTCTTTGTTAAAAAGAAGGATGGAGGACTGCGTCCATGCATTGACTACCGGGGTCTCAATGACATTACCATTAAAAATAGTTATCCATTACCACTCATTACCGAATTATTTGACAGAGTTAAAGGAGCCCGCATCTTCACCAAGTTAGATCTCCGCGGTGCCTACAATCTCATCAGAATCCGGAGTGGTGACGAGTGGAAGACAGCTTTTAACACTCGAGATGGCCATTACGAATACCTGGTAATGCCATTTGGGTTGAGTAATGCTCCAGCAGTGTTCCAACACTTTGTGAACGAAATCTTTCGTGATGTCCTGTATAAGTACCTCGTTGTTTACTTGGATGATATCCTCATCTTCTCCCAAGACCTGCCATCTCATCGTCTACAAGTCCGTGAAGTCCTCCGACGTCTTCGTGAGAACCGGCTCTACGGTAAACTTTCTAAATGCACCTTTGAAGTTCCCTCTATACCCTTCCTGGGTTATATAATTTCCGGATCGGATCTTCAGATGGACCCGACAAAATTGGAAGCTATTGCCAATTGGTCCATTCCAAATTCTCTCAAGTCTATCCAGCGGTTCCTGGGTTTTGCCAACTACTATAGGAAATTTATTCGGGGATTCTCCACTCTCATCGCTCCTATTACCAACCTGACTCGGAAAGGGGCAAACCATTCCAACTGGTCAGAAGAAGCCTTAGCAGCCTTCCAGAAGATCAAACTGGCCTTTATGTCTGCTCCAGTTCTGTCTCAGCCAGATGTAAACAGACCGTTCGAGTTGGAGGTGGACGCCTCTACAGTTGGGGTTGGAGCTGTTCTCTCCCAGAAGGGAACCGATGGGAAAGTCCACCCTTGTGGATTTTATTCTCGCAAATTCCTTCCTGCAGAAGCTAACTACTCCGTTGGAGACCAAGAACTACTGGCGATCAAGCTGGCTCTCGAGGAATGGAGATACCTCCTAGAAGGGGCCAAACATCCGTTCAACATCTACACGGATCATAAAAACCTGCTATACTTAAAGGCAGCTCAGTGCCTTAATCCTCGCCAGTCCAGGTGGGCTATGTTTTTCTCACGTTTTAATTTTAAGCTTCATTTCCGCCCAGGTTCGCAGAATGTTAAAGCTGACGCTTTATCCCGATCTATGGAATCCGAAGAGGAAACGCCTGACTCAGTGCCTCATTCCATCCTGAGTCCAGTGGTGTTCGCTGCATCTCAAGTCTCCCCAGCTCCTCCTCCTGGTAAGACTTTTGTTTCCCCAGAACTCCGTCCCAAGTTGCTATCTTGGGCTCATCAATCCAAGTTCACCGGTCATCCTGGTGTCCTGAAGACCTTCAAGTTTCTCTCCGAGACGTACTGGTGGCCTAAGATGAAGGCTGACATCAAGGATTTCGTGGCATCCTGTCCTAAGTGTGTGCAGCATAAGACTCCTCGTCAGTCTCCAGCAGGTCAGTTACAACCATTGTCTGTTCCTAGTCGTCCCTGGTCACACCTGTCCATGGATTTTATCACCGACCTTCCTCCTTCTCAAGGATACAATACCATCTGGGTTGTAGTGGACAGATTCACCAAGATGGCTCATTTTGTTCCTCTCCAGGGTCTCCCTTCTGCCCCGAAACTTGCCCAAATCTTCCTACGGGAGATTTTCCGCTTACATGGTCTACCCTCGGAAATAATATCCGACCGGGGGGTACAGTTTGTAGCGAGGTTTTGGAGGGCCCTCTGTTCTGCCATGCAAGTCAAGCTGAAGTTTTCGTCATCGTACCATCCTCAGACGAATGGGCAGACAGAGAGGGTTAATCAAGAACTTGAGACGTTTTTAAGATTGTATGTTTCATCTTCCCAGGATGACTGGTTCGATCTGCTCCCATGGGCCGAGTTTGCCCACAACTTCCGCTATCATACTGCTACTGAAACAACACCATTCTTCGCAGTATATGGGCAACATCCCCGTGTTCCAGACTTCCAAGAACTCCCTCATATGGATGTTCCTGCTGCCACTACTGCTCTGACTCAGTTCTCATTAATTTGGAGGAAGATTCACGTGTCTCTCAAAAAGGCTTCCAGCCGGTACAAGTACTTTGCCGACCGCAAGAGACGTGCGGTTCCTAATCTGAAACCTGGGGACAAGGTTTGGCTGTCAACCCGTAACCTTCGTCTTAGGGTTCCGTCCATGAAGTTTGCACCCCGTTTCATTGGTCCTTTCCCTGTCGAAAGAGTCATCAACCCTGTGGCCTATAAACTGAAGTTACCACCTTCTCTTCGAATACCTAACGCTTTTCATGTTTCTCTCCTCAGACCTCTAGTCCTGAACCGTTTTCAGAGTGCTCTTCCAGTTGGCCCCAAAATTCGAACTCAGCGGGGCGTGGAATTCGAGATTGGCAAAATTCTGGACTCTCGTTGCCGGTATGGACGTCTCCAGTACCTGGTCGATTGGTCCGGTTATGGCCCAGAGGAAAGAAGTTGGGTAAATTCATCGGATGTCCATGCTCCAAGGTTGGTCCGTGTCTTCCACAGCACTCATCCATCCAAGCCACGTGGGTGTTCGGTGTCCACCCTTAAAGGGGGGGGTACTGTCAGGAATCGACTCACCAAGCTGACATCCGTCCGCCGTTGCGGACTCCGACCTGGCTCCCTGCGGTCACCTGTCGTCCGTGTCCCTGCCTCTGGACGCCATCACGGGCCTGGGAGCGCTCCTGAGACAGCAGGCGTGTAGCACGCCGCGTTCCCGCTAGGCCGCGGCATGGGCGCCGCCATGACAGTTCACAACAACCAGCATACAGCGGCCAATCCGGTGCTTGGCCGCACCCACTTTCCCTCACTCATCCAATGCCTGTGCACCAAGGGGTACATAAGAGACTGCAGGATCAGTCTGCAGGATCCTGGACTTTGTGTCACTCCTGCGACCCATGTGAAAGGATCTGTTCCTGTTCCTTCCGTGTTCCTGGCTCTCTGCTTTAAGACTTGTACTCCTGGTTACTCTGCACAGCTCCGTGGAACTTCAAGGCCCAGCAATACCTGCAATCTTCAAACAGGCTTCACACTCATCACCACCTTGTGTGCTTCAGCCTTGCAGTTGAGACTGACTCCAGGTGTGATCCATTCCTCCACCTGTGATACAGCTTGCTGCTGTCAGTGCTTCACCACCTGCACTGTGGATAGTCAGACTCCTGCCTCTGCTACCAGGTTTGCCATTCAACATCTCACTGCCAAGTTTCATGTTTAAAACCTGCACTGGTTTCCAAACCAGAATCATCCCTACAAGCACCTGTTCTTCTGTTTATCATATTACCGGTTATTATTTGTCCAGTCATCTGTCATCCTGTTGCCATAGACTTTCAGCTATTACGCTGTGTGATTGACATTTCCATTTGTTATTATTATTTCTGCTGCCATTCTGTTTATATCATCTGCTAATAAATATCATTGCGCTCATGCGCAGGAACGTTATCCAGCCTCCTCGTTTTCTCCCAGGTACCTCCACTGACCCACTAGCGCCCCCTCCGGGGACACAGCCAAAACACAATCTGACAGCCCGACTGTAGCAATGGAGATAACCCAGGATTGTGCCAGCTGGTGTTCCAGGAAAAGCTGGGTTGCTGAAGATAAAACGGCTGCTGTGGATACTGGCTGGAACCAGACTGTTGTTAGCACGGAGTGGATACTGGCTGGAACCAGTTAAATAATAAATGAACTTGGGAGCGATGAAATATGAACTGAAATGTAGAACTTGAGAGCGGAGAAATAATAATACCGGTGGAGAGTGGTAAAGTGTAGAAAGGACACCGGCCCTTTAAGAGAAGCTGTACTCTGCTGGAAGCTGAGCTGGAAGCAGGTAATGTTGTAGCTGGAAACAGATGAATCCACAATGGATTGGAGAGTCAGGCTACACCGCAGGTGGAATGCTGGTGCGGGTCTCTATGGTGGAAGTCTTGAGACAGGAGCTGGAACCTGGAAGACAATCACAGGAGAGAGACAAACAGGAACTAGGTTTGACAACCAAAGCACTGACGCCTTCCTTGCTCAGGCACAGTGTATTTATACCTGCAGCAAGGAAGGGATTGGCTAGGCAATTATGCAGATTATCAATACTGAGAACAGATTGGTGGAAATGATCAGCTGACAGAATCCAAGATGGCTGCGCCCATGCAGACACTTGGAGGGAAGTTTGGTTTGTAATCCATGTGGTAATGAAAACAGTAATGGCGGCGCCGGCCACCGGAGACAGGAGGCGCCAGGCTGACAGATGCACATCCAACCACGCGGACACAGCGGAGGCCGCGGCTGACGTAATCGCCACTCAGACACTCTGCATGCAGAAGTTCAGGGACGGCGGCGGAGGCCGCGGGAGACGCCATGCCAGGTGTAATATGGCGTTTACTGTGACAGCGTCCCGGAGTGACAGGAGAGGATACAGGAATGTACACATCAGGATAACAGATGGGATCCGGTCCTGGAGCGCTGAGCCAGCCTTAGGAGGCATCTGATGGGTAAGAAATGGCGTCCAGATACCCGGATCGTGACAGATGGAGCCTAAACGTAGGGCCATATCTACTCCCGCTTGCAGGAAAAGTAGAAAACGACCAATTCTAAATTCTACAAGAGAAACCTTTCTACTTTCACACCAGTATACAAGGAATATACAGCATAATACTCATCATCATTCCTGACAGGAGCTGCCGTCAGGAATGATGATGAGTATTATGCTGTTGAATTTATTGCCATTATGCTACACATTGCACTTTAAACTGGATTAAATTATGCCTTAAACTTGTTTCCTACAACAAGAGTGGCATGCTGGTTTATATGTGGATTCTCTATGTATGCTGTGTTATATATATATTATAAATATGTACAGGTATACACACACACACGCACACGACATATATGTGTTCCCTTTTTGTTTTTTTAACCACTTGCCTGGCATGGTCACAACAGATGCAACCATGCCTGCAAGTGCTTTATCTGACCTGGTTGCACAGGATGCAACCAGTCAGATAAACTGTGTTAGCAGTGGCAGGGAAAAGAAACTTCCCTCCGCTGCTGCTGTCAGAGGGACCGGAAGGTCCCTCTGCCTTCCAGCACCCAGTGTTGCCATGCTGCCGATCACTGCTGATCGGTCAGCACGGCAGATCCCCCCACCCAGCGGCTTCTATTGTAAGTGTAAATCATTCCCCCCCCCCCTTCCCTGTGTACCTGGCAGCTGTCCGAGCTCTAAATACTAAAGTCGCGATGGTCGCGATGCTACCGATGGTCAAGATATTCCCAATCATTTTGGATAGGGTTAACCCGACAATTTTGAACGTTTTTTTTTTTTTGGGGGTGGGGATCATCTGTTAAGTGGTTAGGGGGGGAGAATCGTCAGTTAAGTGGTTAAGGGGGGGGGGGGGCAATGTGTCGATCTAGTGGGAAGGGTCGACATGAGCTGCAAGCAAGCGGGAGGTAGCCTGATGGCAGTATTTAAGCAAAGCTGAGATGTTCAAGGCATGAGGCAGGGAGATGGAGGAGCAGCCTTAGGACTAGGTTATGCATCGGAAGGGTAAGCTTTGATGAATAGGTGGGTTTTTAGTGCCCGTTTGAAGCTTTGCAAGGTCGGGGAGAGTCTAATGGGGTGGGGGAGTGTGTTTCATTGAAGGGGTGCTGCATGGGCATAGTCTTGAACTTGAGCATGGGAAGCAGTAACCAGGGTGGTGGAGAGGCGATGGTCATTGGTTGACCATAGGGGACGGGAGGGAGTATAAAGGGAGAGGAGGTTGGAGATATAGGGAGCAGTGGAATTAGAGATGGCCTTGTATGTGAGGGAGAGGAGTTAGAAGAGGATTCTGTAGGGGAATGGGAGCCAGTGTAGATTTTGTCGAAGGGGAGTGGCAGATATGGAGCGGCGGGAGAGGAAGATTAGCCTGGCTGAGTTCAGGACAGATTGGAAGGGAGCAAGATGGGAGCAAGTGAGGCCAGTGAGAGCATTGCAGTAGTCGAGTCGTGAGATGACTAGTGAGTGGATGATAAGTTTAGTTGCACTCTGGGAGAGAAATGGCCTGATGCGAGCAATGTTGCGTGAACCGACAGGATTGTGCCAGAGCATGGATGTGGGGTGCAACATGTTATATTGCATTGTTCATCTTAAAACATCACATGCACTGGCCTAGTACATTCCCTACACCAGTGGTTCCCATACTATTTTTAATCACAGCGCCCTATAGTATCAGCACCTTTTTCATGGCACCCCTAAATTATTCAATTAAGTAAATTGCGCTGAACTGTCATCCATAGTTTCAGTTATGTAGTGATGGACAGGGTTGGACTTCTATTTGTGCATTTTTTTATGATTAGCAGACACTATCACTGGTTTTGCCTATCATATTGATAATAAATAGTCTGATTTGATCCAGTACCACTAACCACTGGCACTCCTGCAAGTCCCAGTTTGGGAACCACTGCACTACACATTTATTGTGGCTATGTTTTTTTGTTACATTACCCTTTGTTGAGTATACGAACATTAAAGTTTGAAGCAGACAGGGTCATAACTAGGTCGGTGCGGCTGCACAAAGCGCAGATTCCCTGGGAGTGAAACCAGCCACCGCCGCCCCCAGGAAATCTAAGCCGCCATTCTCTGGGTGCCCTCCTAGATGTTGTTACCAGCAGTGCACCTGGCTCCTAACCTGCAATCTCCAGTTTCTGGCTCCCATCCAGTGAGCCTCTCCCACCACAGTGACAATGCCAATCAAGCAGACGATCACTAGCCAGCATTCGTAGGCTTAATCTGAAGGTAAGCAATTGAGACAGAACTACAGAATAAGTGAGGGGCAGATGTATTAATCCTGGAGAAGTGATAAAGCAGTGATAAGTGCAAGGTTATAACCCGCCAGCCAATCAGCCCCAATATGTAAATTGACAGTTAGGAGCTGATTGGCTGGTGGGTTATCACCTTGCACTTATCACTGCTTTATCACTTATCACTTCTCTTGGCTTAAAACATCTGCACTTTGTCTAATACACAATCACATTGCGGCCTTATCCTTCAGGGATGCAGCCGCAATGTGTAAGGTTGCGCACGCGCACAATGGCCAGTACGCGTACACAGACCACCTGGATGCGGATGCTGCGAGCGACCATGCGGCTGCATCCAGCTCTGACTCGGGCCCAAAGTTATAAAATTGCAACTAAACTGGAAAAGTTTGGAGGTTTAGTTGTGCTAAAAAGTTTGTAAATTTCTGCAGAAATATAACCATAACTGTGTTCAGATTTCATCAAAGTCATAAAAATAAACAAAGAGAACCTAATAAGGTAGTCTTACCAAAATATCCCTTTAAACCAGGCCACAGAAGTTGTGTAATCTATGAGTGTCCCGGTTTAAAGATAAGCCTACAATAAGGTTAGAATTTTGCATCAATTTATTGATCAAATTGAACTGTCATTTAAGACACTAGGTGGTTTATTTACTAATATTCGTGTTTGAGTCGGTTTTTGTAGTGTTTAAACTCGTTTGTTATCGGGTGCATTTTCCTGCAACTTTTTGAAACTATGGGGGTCATTCCGAGTTGTTTGCTTGGTAAAAATCTTCGCATCGCAGCGATTTTCCGCTTAATGCGCATGCGCAATGTCCGCACTGCGACTGCGCCAAGTAAATTTGCTATGCAGTTAGGAATTTTACTCACGGCTTTTTCATCGTTCTGGCGATCGTAATGTGATTGACAGGAAATGGGTGTTACTGGGCGGAAACAGGCCGTTTTATGGGCGTGTGGGAAAAAAACGCTACCGTTTCCGGAAAAAACGCAGGAGTGGCCGGAGAAACGGGGGAGTGTCTGGGCGAACGCTGGGTGTGTTTGTGACGTCAAATCAGGAACGACAAGCACTGAACTGATCGCAGATGCCGAGTAAGTCTGAAGCTACTCAGAAACTGCTACGAGGTGTGTAATCGCAATATTGCGAATACATCGTTCGCAATTTTAAGATGCTAAGATTCACTCCCAGTAGGCGGCGGCTTAGCATGAGCAAATCTGCTAAAATCTGCTTGCGAGCGAACAACTCGGAATGACCCCCTATATACGCCAAGTTACGAAGCAGTCGAGTTTATGGTTTTCGTGTTTTCCAATGTCGATGCCAGTTGTTGTTTTTTTTGTCACATTTACGGCCGTCATTGTCGTTTGCGTATGTGTTTTTGTTGTTTTTACTGGTTTATTTTCTCTGTTAAACGCGGCAGGGTTATTTATCAACCACGGCCGCATTTTCACTTTTAGTTTCATCCCCGTTCGTGATTGGTTGTGTTTCAGATGTAGGAGTGTCTGTGCGCAACCATATAAATACGCCCCAAACCGTCCGCACCTCGTGGGGTTAGTTAGTGGTGAGGAGGGAGGTTGTGCTGTGGAGGTTGGTGAGTAGTTGGTTTGGTGAGGAGTTTTTTGGGCGATTTCTGAGTGTAGTACTGTGTTTGAAAGTAGTCTTATCATTCTTGTAGTCTTGTTTTTTTTGGTTTTGTCTCATTTTTTGTCCAAGTTTTTTTGATTTATAGTCCCTTGTCAGTGTGTGTGTGTGTGTGTGTGTGTGTGTGTGTGTGTGTGTGTGTGTGTGTGTGTGTGTGTGTGTGTGTGAGTTGTGCAGTGGTAGTGGAGGAGTGTGTTGTTTGTATTTTTTTTTTCTGTGTTAATTGTTGAACCACACAATTATGTCTGACTCAGAGGTGGGTGAGGTGAGTGAGGTGGAGGGTGTGAGTGAGGGGGAGGAGGTTGGTCAGGTGGAGGTGGTGAGTGAGAGTGAGGTTAGTGAGGTTGAGGAGGTGGGTGAGGTTGCTGCAGCAGCCTCAAGTGACAGTGATAGTGACAGTCAGAGAGCTCCGCAGCCACGCACCACTACTAAGACTGGGCGGAATGTAAAGTTTAGTTATGCTGAAAATGTGGCATTGGTGCGGGAGCTGATGAAGTATCAGCGGCAGCTATTTGGGCCTGAGTCCGTCAAGGTGCCAACACGGAAGAAGACGGTGTTGTGGGCGAAAGTTGTTGCTGCTGTAAATAGTGAGGGGGTGGTCAAGCGGATGGAGGACACGTGCCGCAAACGGTACTATGACATCAAGCGCCGTGTGAAGTCCAAAATGGCCAAGGAGGCGAAGTCGGCTCGCAAAACCGGTGGTGGACAGCCCTATATTGCCAGATATCTGGACTATGAGGAGCCCATGCGGAGTTTAATACCTCCTGAAGTAGTGTCTGCAACCCATGTCCGTGATTCCGATCTGCCCAGGAAGGATGGTGAGCATGTGTATTTGTCTTAACATTCTATTACATTACTTCTTGCGTTATTTTTGGGGGAAATGTGTGTCATGTGACGTTACATATTACTCCCATCTTCATGTGTGCATCCACAAATACATTGTTTTGGGTAATGTTTTCTACAAAAGCTAATGTAACATAGCACTTTATTGTATGTCATGTGGTTTTTTTACAGTACATTTTCCATGTGTAGTTTGGACTTGGTGTGTCATTGAATTGTCTAGCAATAATGTTTTCCTTTTGCACATTTGTCAGTTTGCAAGTTGGCCTATGTTTTTGATTTCAATTATCCATGTGCAATGTTTGAAAATCAGTGGTTGACATGTTAGAGGCTGGAGTAGTGCAAAGTGGCTTTGAAGCCAGTTACATGTGTAATTTCATTAGTACTGTATGTAATCTTGTTTAAGACAACCCCACTTTTTTGGGGGGATCATTTAGAGTCTGTATTTGTACCCTGACACAACGCTGCAGACTTAGTTACCGTACTATTATGCTTGTTTTTTTAATGTTGGTTTGTTTTTTGGCTCATATTGTGCTAATGTGTGTTTGGAGTGCCACATCACAGAGCATTTTCTATATTGCTTCTTTCATCAATTACATAACATTTTTAAATGAAGTTGTCTGTGCTTTGGCTTGTTAGTGTATGTATTAGTAATTGTGGGCCAGATTTATTCAGCCTGGTGAAGTGATAAAGTGGAAGTTGATAAATTACCAACCAATCAGGTCATAACTTCCATGTTACAGGCTGGGTTTGCAAAATGACACTTAGGAGCTGATTGGCTGGTGCTTTATCACCTTCCACTTTATCACTTCACCAGGCTTAATTAATCTGCCCCTGTGTCCTATGTCTGTGTCCTGTACATTATTTCCTGTGTTGCACTTTCCATAGTGCATATGGCTATTGGCCAATGTGTGTGTTTTAGAAATTATTTTATGGTTTTGTTCAGAAATTATTCCCACATAAATAAGCATCCATTTTTGAAAGATTTAATGTTTATAAACATAATGGGTGGATGTATCAACAATAGCATGAATAAATGAGTTCTTTTATTTGTTTCATTATTTACAGTGTTGAAAAAAAGCAGTACTGGTCGGCCTACAGTCGCTCCCATGACATCTGATGATGATGATGACGCTGCAGAAGCAGGTAAAGTGTCCATTGTAGTATAGGTTATGTTTGTAAAGGAATGGCCATAACAAAAGTACACTTTAAATCCTAGGTCCATCAAAAGAAGTCTTGAGCAGCAGGAGGCGGACTCCTGTAGCACACCAAACAATAATACATGTGGCAACAAAGAAAGCAAGGTCTGATGTCCAATCACAACCACAGCAGTCTACCCCGCCATGAAGATTGTCTACAGTTTCTTCGGTCCCACCACTCCAAATGTTGGTCACACCTCCAAGACGCCAACCACACTCCGCTCATCTTGATTGTGAGTAAGAAACTGTAATGATTTTAAAAATTACTCATCTCATAATAATCCATTTAATTAGACTAATTAACTCTAAATTCCACAAAATCTGCTATACTTACCGAAGAAAAAAAAAACATCAAATGGATTCTGAGCAAAAAGATATGTATGTCCACTTCAGCCATACAGCAGCAGATTGTGTGGACGATGCTGCAACATAAACACATGTGTAAGCGTGGCAAATAGTAAGGTTTTTTTCATCAATTTCACTTATGTGTTTGTCGTAACATTGGCGCCAACATGCCAAAACATTACTATGTTTCTGTTTTAAACACTATAAGGAAACACATTATGATTTAAAGTGTGTTTTTATGGTGGAGTATGTCTGATCTACCATACAACTCATGTGCTTGCTTTAAGAATGCAGTAACCAGACACATTTGCCACAAACAGGAATATGTCTGTATTTAAGTTCTGAGTGATGATGTTGCTATGCTGGATATCTGAAAGCACCATTTAAATACATGAGTTCCATGTTTATTGCTTTGCTTGAATTTCTCAAACATATGTCTAACTAATGCCAAAATGGTTCTAATTCCAGATTCTAGTACTGGTACAGGCATCACGACGCAACAGCAGCAACACAATGACATGGATGAGACAATCATGTTACAAATGCAGCCATTAATCGAAGGAATCAGCCACCCAGCACCTGTGAGTATACCACCACAGCAAAGCACTCCACCACCACAACACAGCCCGACAACACCAGTAGCACAAGGCCCTGATCAAGTGTTTTGGGACAGTTGGGCTACACAGCAGGCCACCAATCAAGATTGCCTGCGTAGGCAGACCCAAATTTTTGCTAACCTACCATCTCACCTCAGAAGAATCAGCAGAAATATCAGTCGCCAAAATGAACCAACCACCAGAATTGCCAATACCATGGAAATCATGCGTGCAGACATTACACATGTCATGGGCAACTTACAACACATAATGGAAGAACCGCACACAACAGCAAAGCCACATCAACATCTCAGAAAACAATCAAATGATCAATGAATCTATCACCAGAATTTTAGAGAATCAAAATGCTGCAACACGTGAACTTAATGCCACCCTCACTAGCCTCAATAAAACACTCAGATCCCAGCACCAACAGCAACCAAGCAGCAGTTCTGGTACGACTATTCCTATTCTGTCGCCAGTGTCGTCACCACCAAGGCGCTCCACGATAGCACGCCAACACGACAGTGGTAAAGGCAAAGGCCAGTCCAAGCAGCCAACCCCAAAAAAATAGAGACTCCGATTTCTGTATAGAGAAGAAAATAATCACAGTTAGTAAGTGTAGGTTTGTCTCAATATATATAACACTTAGCACCTTGTCAAGTTGTTGAACATCATTAATTATTAGTGTTACAAACAACAAGATTTTTGCCAACACATTTATTCTTTAACATCTTTGTATTTTTTTGGAGGAGGAAAAAGTAATTTGATCTGCACATTGATCGTAGCATGCAGTAACAAGACCACTTGATTTTTTCTATTCATTACTCTTTCTAGATTCCAATCATTCTCATATCCTGCAGGCAGACTAATTGGCAGCCATGCAGATTCATCCATGACCAATACAACTTACAATGTGATTTTTAACTCTTTTACATTTCTTCTCTAGACGACATTACAAGAATAACACAATTGAGTAGCCTAAAAAGGTACTAATATGTTGTGAAACAATTTAAATAATTCAGTCCCAAAATGAATGACATTATTGTTGTGCCATGTTTGTGTGTGTTAAAGATAAGTAATCAGATTATTACACATGATACAGACACAAAGAAATTGTAAATATTTTAAACAACGCAAATAATGTGTATAATAATGGATATATGTTGAAAACTGGGTATTGTCTTACAAATCACCAAGTTTACTCCAGCAAACATAACGAAATAAATTATTTTGGATGATACTAAGTTTGTGTCCCTTAAATATGATGGAGCATCACACATAGGGACACATGTATTCCTCAAGGCTAACATATTATATGTGGAGAAGTGTTACATTAGGACGTTACACACATTCATAAAGTAAAATACGAAATAAATTACTATGTGGATTATGTGTGCTTTTAATAAATTATCAGTACAAGTTTATTAACACTTATCCAGACTTCATGCTGTTATGATTCCAGCACTCTGGTCTGAGGAGATCTTTTTGCGAGGACCGGAGCACTGGAACGAAATGCTGGGAAAGGGAGCGGGAATGGAAAATAGCCCCTGGCGCCCTAACTCCGTTGTCTCACCCGTGCTGTCAGAGATCCCCTGCGAGACTATGGTTGCTTGAGCCCATGGCAGCCGCGTTTGAAGGGCGGATTATGTCTGCCCAACTCCGATGCCCCCCCAGGTCTTAATGAGAGACAAAGGAAAATCCGAGACAGGGTGATAACAAGGGGCCCTCTGACTAAACAACCAGGCCAGGGGCTACAAGCTAACTTAAAACTAGAATATGTGCGGAAACACCGCCAGGGAAAAGGACAACCAAAATATCCACTTGTCCACTTCTCCTACCCGGCACCGCCGAGTTCCAGAGAGGACTTTGTGGAAGCGGAACCCTCCGCAAATGCTCCAAAAACAGAATAAATAAAGATAAAGCGGCTGCGCCGCGACACACGGCAGAGTCGCAACTCACGAAACACCACTCGATATTAAAAGGTGATCAGTCAGGACTACTGGGGACCAAACGACTTCCTGGGATGAGATGACAACTCCCGAATACAGGACTTCTGAGAACAGGAACGACCGGATACAGCAGGACTGGAACAGACTCTCAGCAAACCAAAGCAGCATGCAGGAAGCTATTACCGGCATCTGTGAGAAGCACTGGGAAGGTATTTAGCAGGGAGTCCTCCAATCAGCTGCTTAGAGCCTGATTGGGAATAAATGCCATGCAGCTGCCTTGCTGCACGGCCAGAGGACAAGTGTGTGTGCTTGTTAAATAGGCCCTGCAACGGGGAACGCGGTCCACCCGTGGCGTCCCCGTTGCTAGGGTCCGTGCGGCTCAGCGTGCCCGGCGTCTAGCGTTGCTAGGGAGCCGGCGGCTGAACGCGCACGGCGTCCCTAGTTGCTAGGCGCCGGGCCGCGCGGACATGCGGACCTCGGCGCCTAACAGTACCCCCCCCCCCTTGAGGAGGGGTCAAGGAACCCCTAAAGCCAGGCTTCTGAGGAAATTCCCGAAAAAATGCCCTCTTGAACCTAGGGGCATGAAGATCCTTATCTAGGACCCAAGACCTTTCCTCCGGACCATAGCCTTTCCAGTGAACTAAAAAATAAAGCCGACCTCGGGACAATTTGGAATCAAGAACTTTCTCTTCCAAGAACTCCTGTTGTCCCTGTACATCCACTGGAGATCTACCCTGAGAGATCCTCCGAGGAAATCTACTGGAAGAAACGTATTGTTTCAACAGGGAACAATGAAACGTATTTCCAATCTTGAGAGATCTTGGTAAACGTAGCCGAAAGGCAACTGGGTTGACTCTTTTAATAATAAGAAATGGTCCAATAAATTTGGGTCCCAGTCTAGCCGAGGATTGTCGAAGCCTGATGTTGCGAGTTGACAACCACACCTTATCTCCGACCTTAAAAGTGCAAGGACGTCGGAGCCTGTCAGAAAATTTCTTTTCTCGAAAGGCCGCTTTTCTGAGAGCAAGGTGCACTTTTTTCCAAATTGCTCTGAGATGGGAGGTCAATGCCAGCGAGGAGACTGGAGAATGATAAAAAAAAGAATTAGCTCTGGGGTGAAAACCAAAAACTGAAAAGAATGGAGACTCTTTAGTGGAGGAATGACAGGAATTATTGTAAGCAAATTCAGCCAAAGGAAGAAACTCGGACCAATCATTCTGGAGTTTGGCTGAATACAAGCGCATATATTGTTTTAATGACTGGTTAACTCGTTCGGTTTGCCCGTTGGATTGTGGGTGATAACCGGATGTTAATGATAGTTTCATCTTTAATGAAGCACAAAAACATCTCCAGAATTGTGCGATGAATTGTGGACCCCGATCAGAAACAATATCAGTGGGTAACCCATGAAGCCTAAACACATGGCGGAGGAACAAAACTGCCAACCCTTGAGCAGAGGGCAATCGGGGAAGAGCAATAAAATGAGCCATTTTACGAAAACGGTCCACTACCACCCATATGACTCGGAATCCGGCTGAAAGGGGAAGGTCAACCACAAAATCCATGGAAATATGAGACCATGGCCTGAGAGGGACACTTAAGGGCATAAGTTGCCCGATAGGCAAGGAACGGGGAACCTTATGCTGTGCACAAACCTGACATGAAAAAAACAAATTCCCTAACGTCTTTAGACATACTAGGCCACCAAACTGAGCGAGAGACTAACTCCAATGTCTTAGTGATTCCCGGATGCCCTGAAACCTTGTTGTCATGGAATTCAGTTAAAACAGTGGCTCTCAAAAATTCAGGAACGTAAGGACGACCAGCAGGAGTAAATCTAGGAGCTTGGTGTTGAAGCTGGTTTAACTGGGTAAATAAATCCTGTGTGAGGCCTGCCCGGATGACCGAAGATGGAAGTATGGGGGTAACAACAGGATTGTTATTGTGAACCGGAAGAAAACTACGTGACAGGGCATCAGCTTTAGTATTCTTGGAACCAGGCCTGAAAGTGATTATAAATTTGAAACGAGTAAAAAATAATGCCCAACGTGCCTGCCGGGCATTAACCTGTTTAGCTGATTCAATGTATTGCAGGTTCTTATGGTCAGTCAATATCGAAATAGTATGCTTTGCTCCTTCCAGCCAATGCCTCCACTCCTCAAAAGCCCACTTTACCGCCAGTAACTCCCGATTACCAACGTCATAATTGGATTCAGCGGAGGAGAACTTCCTGGACATAAAGGCACAAGGATGTAAGTCCAAAGACACCGGATCCTTTTGAGAAAGGACAGCCCCCACTCCAACCTCTGAGGCATCAACCTCCACAACAAAGGGCAATTCCGGATTAGGATGTCTGAGGACTGGAGCTGAGACAAAGGCTTGTTTCAGGGCCCGGAAGGACAACTCAGCTTCATGCGACCAGTTGGTAGGATCCGCTCCTTTCTTTGTCAGAGCTACAATGGGAGCAACCAGGTCAGAAAAAGAATGAATGAACCTCCTATAATAATTCACAAACCCTAAAAAGCGCTGAATTGCTTTTAAATTGGTGGGTTGCGCCCAATTAAGGATGGCCTGGAGCTTCTTAGGTTCCATGGAAAATCCCTGAGGGGAAATTATGTACCCTAAAAAAGATACTTTCGTGACGTGAAATTCACACTTCTCCAGCTTGGCATATAAATGATTCTCACGTAACTTTTGAAGAACCAGACGCACCTGGGTGATATGTTGTTCCATCGATTCAGAAAAAATCAAGATGTCGTCTAAATAAACGACCACGAATTTCCCTAGGAAGTCACGGAGCACATCGTTAATGAGGTCTTGAAAAACTGCTGGAGCATTAGACAGGCCGAACGGCATCACCAGGTATTCGTAGTGACCCGACTGAGTACTGAAAGCCGTCTTCCACTCATCTCCAGATTTAATTCGGATGAGGTTGTAAGCTCCTCTCAGGTCAATTTTAGAAAAAATCACAGTAGAACGTAACTGATCAAAGAGTACAGAAATCAACGGCAAAGGATAGGTGTTTTTGACTGAGATCCTATTCAGGGCTCTAAAATCTATGCATGGTCTAAGCGAGCCATCCTTTTTCTCCACAAAGAAAAAAACAGCACTTAAAGGGGATTTTGATGGTCTAATAAAACCTTTCTGTAAGCTCTCCTGAACATAGTCATTCATAGCCGAAGTTTCTGGCCCGGACAATGCATATAATCTCCCCTTTGGCAATGCGGCACCAGGAATTAGCTCAATAGCACAATCATAAGGCCGATGGGGAGGCAGAATGTCCGCATTGCCTTTGGAGAATACATCAGCAAACTCCTGGTATTCCACAGGAATGAGTTCTGGAATGATAGCTGCCACTCTAACTGGAAACGAAATACATTCCTTAGCACAAAAAGTACTCCATTGTGAAATCTCCCCGGACCGCCAATCAATGGTGGGATTATGAAAGGCCAGCCAAGGGTGACCCAGAACAACTGGAACTGCTGGGCAATGTGTTAGATAGAACTCGATATTTTCGGAATGTAAAGCGCCTACTGTAAGTACTACGGGAGGTGTACGGTGAGTAATAACCCCGTTGGAAAGCGGACTCCCATCTAAGCCATGCATGGTGACACACCTACCCAATGGTAACTGAGGAATGCCTAAGGCCTTAGCCCAAGTTAAATCCATAAAGTTTTCTGCAGCTCCACTGTCAACAAAAGCCGACACCAAAGAACTGAGGCTGCCAAAGGAAACCTTAACTGGGACTAAAAGAGAGTTATTCGAGGAGATAAGCTGCAGACCTAGGTGAACCCCCTCACAATTCACCTGGTCAAAGCGTTTCCCGACTTGTTCGGACAGTTACGAGCAAAATGTCCCTTACCACCACAGTACAAACAAAGACCGGAATTTTGCCTTCTGGCCCTTTCCTCAGGAGACAGCCGGGAGAGACCCATCTGCATGGGCTCCTCTACGTCTTCTGGAATGGAATAAACACATGGACTTGACCTTACAGGTGTTCCTCTTTCAGCCCTCCGCTCTCTGAGACGACGATCAATCTTAATAGAAAGCTCCATGAGTTTATCGAGAGTCTCAGGAGCGGGGTACTGGAGGAGACTGTCTTTAATAGACTCTGATAAGCCGAGGCGAAACTGACTGCGCAGGGCTGGGTCATTCCAGCCACAGTCGTTCGACCAACGGCGAAACTCAGTACAATAAACCTCTGCAGGATTTCTTCCTTGTTTGAGAGCGCGCAGCTGACTTTCAGCGGACGCCTCTCTATCTGGGTCATCATACAAAAGCCCTAAAGACTTAAAGAAAGCGTCTACTGACAACAACGCAGGATCCTCTGCCCTTAAACCGAATGCCCAGGTCTGAGGATCCCCCTGGAGTAAAGAAATAATAATCCCAACCCGCTGAAATTCAGAACCAGAGGAAGTAGGTCTTAAACGGAAATAAAGTTTACAGGCAGAGCCGGCCATAGCTATAGGCAAACTAGGCAATTGCCTAGGGCATTTGATATGCCTAGGGGCATCTGCAGCTTCTGCTGATTAAAATGATATGCGGCATGCCTATATTTTGCAGATACAGCCACAGTCTCACACAGTATATAGGCATGCTGCATATCATTTTAATCAGCAGAATCTACTTGTGCATCCTAGCCACATAGCAATGCAAATAAGATGCATTTTTATAAAAAAAGGTGCCTGACGTTAGCATTGAGGCAAGATTTATGAGGACACATCTGTATCCAAGCAGAGGCAGAGGTCACAGTGTTAGTGGAAGTGTAAGTGCTGTGTGCATGTGAGTGGGTTGGTTGTGCAGTAGTGTTCAGAATATGTGTAAGGAGCATTATGTGTGTCATGTAAAAATGCATTAATAATGTGCAACACATGTGTAAGGGGCACTATGTGTGTCATTATGTGTATAAGGGCATTAATAATGTGTGGCATATGTGTAACAGGGTACTACTGTATGTGTGTCATTATGTGCATAGGGGCACTAATAATGTGCAGCAAATGTGTAGGGGGCACTATGTGTGTCATTATGTGTATAAGGGCATTAATAATGTGCAGCATATATGTAAGGGACATTATGTGTAAAAGGGCATTAATAAAGGTTGTCAAAATGTGTAAGGCACATTATGTTTATAAGGACATTAATAATGTATAAGGGGCATTACTGTGTAGAATTATGTGTATAAATGCATTACTAATGTGTGGCATTATGTGTATAGGGTGCTCTACTATGTGGCGTTGCGTATAGAAAGGGCACTACTGTGTCGTCTAATGTGAATAAAGAGCAATAGGGTGTGGTGTAATGTGAATAAGGAGCAATTCAGTGTGATGTAATGTAAATAAGGGGCTCTACTGTGAGGAGTAAACGTTTATAAGGTAAAGTAATACTACTGTGGGATGTAATATGAATTATGGACACTATCACATGATCAAATGTGAATAAAGTTGCAGTACCGTGTGGCGTAATTGGAATTGGGGTTACTATTGTGTGGCAATGCCCCTTGCCAGCAAAAACACACCCCTTTTTGGGCTGTGCGCCAAATGTGCGAACTGTTCCTATTTAAAATATAGGGGGTACAAACACCAAAATAAGGACTGCTATGGGTGAGGGGTGATGGTGCTGGGAAAGAGGTGCAACCAGTGGTGGTGCTAGGGGGCACCAGCCAAAATCTTGCCTAGGGCATCATATTGGTTAGGGCCAGCCCTGTTTACAGGATTCTTTAAAATTAAAAAATTATTTTCTATCGCCAGAAAAACGGTCAGGCAAATGCATCTTTGGTTCAGGGACTACCTTTGGGGAGGCTCGCAAAAGATCTTCCTGCGACCTCACCTGAAAAGAAAGATCCTGAACCATCTGAGTAAGTTCTTGAATCTGATTGACTAAGAGCTGGCCAGGGTTTGGCCCTAAACCTGTCGGATTCATGAGGCCAAAAATTTTAACAAAAACTGAATGAGAGGAAAAAATTAAAGCCCTGTTTAATTTTAATTTTTTGGTATGGCCGGTAATAATGTTATGATTCCAGCACTCTGGTCTGAGGAGATCTTTTTGCGAGGACCGGAGCACTGGAACGAAATGCTGGGAAAGGGAGCGGGAATGGAAAATAGCCCCTGGCACCCTAACTCCGTTGTCTCACCCGTGCTGTCAGAGATCCTCTGCGAGACTATGGTTGCTTGAGCCCATGGCAGCCGCGTTTGAAGGGCGGATTATGTCTGCCCAACTCCGATGCCCCCCCAGGTCTTAATGAGAGACAAAGGAAAATCCGAGACAGGGTGATAACAAGGGGCCCTCTGACTAAACAACCAGGCCAGGGGCTACAAGCTAACTTAAAACTAGAATATGTGCGGAAACACCGCCAGGGAAAAGGACAACCAAAATATCCACTTGTCCACTTCTCCTACCCGGCACCGCTGAGTTCCAGAGAGGACTTTGTGGAAGCGGAACCCTCCGCAAATGCTCCAAAAACAGAATAAATAAAGATAAAGCGGCTGCGCCGTGACACACGGCAGAGCCGCAACTCACGAAACACCACTCGATATTAAAAGGTGATCAGTCAGGACTACTGGGGACCAAACGACTTCCTGGGATGAGATGACAACCCCCGAATACAGGACTTCTGAGAACAGGAACGACCGGATACAGCAGGACTGGAACAGACTCTCAGCAAACCAAAGCAGCATGCAGGAAGCTATTACCGGCGTCTGTGAGAAGCACTGGGAAGGTATTTAGCAGGGAGTCCTCCAATCAGCTGCTTAGAGCCTGATTGGGAATAAATGCCGTGCAGCTGCCTTGCTGCACGGCCAGAGGACAAGTGTGCGTGCTTGTTAAATAGGCCCTGCAACGGGGATTGCGGTCCGCCCGTGGCGTCCCCGTTGCTAGGGTCCGTGCAGCTCAGCGTGCCCGGCGTCTAGCGTTGCTAGGGAGCCGGCAGCTGAACACGCACGGCGTCCCTAGTTGCTAGGCGCCGGGCCGCACGGACATGCGGACCTCGGCGCCTAACACATGCATGCCACTCATAATCTGTTGTTTAGAGATTTTAAATAAACACAATACACATGCTACATTTGTTTTGCATAAAGCAAGGGTATGTTTGGATCTCTCAAGGAGACAGACACATTCTGAGTAATGGTTTTTAAATGAAAAATGGGGCAACATATATTTATGCTTACACAAAAAATGAAATAAGCAAACAAAACTTACCTTAAAAATAAGTATTTATCAGATCTTGCCACCCTCCTCCCTACATCTGTACTCCAAGTATCACCAGATGTCTCTAATTCCTCTGCTTGCTGGCTGCTTTCTTCATCCTCCTCCTCCTCATCAACATGTGGCAGATGTTGTTGCAAACACATGTTATGAAGAAAGCAGCAGCAGAACACAATTTGAGTCACCTTCAAGGGACTATACAACAAAAGGCCACCAGACTTATCCAGACACCAAAACCTAGATTTCAGCACACCAAAACATATTTCTATCACATTCCGCGTGGACTTATGTGCATTATTGTTGTAATTGTGTTCAGCAGGGGTATCAGGTCAGGACAATGGAGTTAGAAGCCAAGAGAAACAGCCATATCCTCCATCACCTGAAATACAGATATAATAACGTGTCTCATGTTAAGATACAGCAACACA
Source organism: Pseudophryne corroboree (assembly GCF_028390025.1). Classification (NCBI taxonomy): domain Eukaryota; kingdom Metazoa; phylum Chordata; class Amphibia; order Anura; family Myobatrachidae; genus Pseudophryne; species Pseudophryne corroboree. Next base: position 409,556,939 of record NC_086446.1, on the reverse strand, counting down.
TAAGTAACACACTGTATTTGGCCAAACTATACACAGGCCTACACATATCAAATTACATACCCAGCAGCCATCCATCTGGCATTTGTCCATCCTCAAACTTATCAAAGAGGGATGACTGACTGAGGATGAAGGAGTCATGGCAGCCCCCGGGGTAACCAGCAACAACTCATTATTTTGAGTTTTGCATCACAAACCACCTGCACATTTGTGGAGTGCTCTAGATGACGATTAGTATAGATGTGCTGCCTGCCCCTAGGTGGTCTCAGCTGAATGTGTGTGCAATCTATGGCTCCCAGCACATTGGGCATGCCAGCAAGCTCATAGAAATCTACCCTGACGGCATGCCACTGAGACTCCTGGGTAGGGAAGCAGATTGAGGCATCGATGTGGGGCTGCAAAACAGCCAACACCTGTGTATGTATATTTGATAGAAAATAAAACATGAGATTTTAGGACAGAACTGGCCACCGAGAGTCATTAAAAACAACCAAAAACAGAGGAGGTAGTTAGGTATACATCACCTGTGTTAATATTCTTGAAAATGAGGGCTGTGAGATTCCTATGACATCCCCAGACACAGCCTGAAAGCTCCCAGTAGCCATAAAGTGCAACACAGCCAGGAGTTTGTGCAGGCCTGAGACAGAGCGAGAGCGTGCTGTCTCAGGGTCTAGGCCCAGTTTGAAAAGGTCATACAGACGGAAAATGTTGGTACGATTTAGACGGAACATCTGTATGACCCTATCATCGGACAATGCGTTCAAGTTTAAACGCCCCCTAAAAAAACGAGGCCTGCGCAGCCTCAGTGGAACCTGTACAACCTGCTGACCATGTTCAGTTTCTTGGCTCTGGTTACTTACAGGCTGATGTCTGAGGAATCCCACAGCACACAAAAGATCACTGGCACACAGTCCTGCTGCCATTTCTGAGTGTAGGTTCATTGAAATGGGCCTAAGATCCTTTTATAGGCATCCTAATTCAGGTGTGAATGATTTGCAAGTGGCAACACATGTAAACACACCTGAAAAAAGCAGGTCTATTTTTTTGCCACTTTTTTTAACGAATCGCAAAAAAATACGACCGCAATTTAGCACTCAGAGACTAACACCCAAATACGAATGAATAGTGAATACCCATGTTGTATGAAATAACAGCCGCGTTTGCCCGATGGTGTATTAATTCGTATTTCTGAACTTTGCCGTTAAAACCATTACGAATAGCCCAAACACTGCAGAGATTTGTGCTTAGTGAATTCCTGTGTTGGGACTTAGAAGAAAAAACACAAATCGGTCAAACTCGGATTATTAGTAAATATAGGCCTAGGTAGTCCTTAGGTTCATTTTGGCAGTGAGCTGCTCCACTGTAGCGTTTGGCCCTCACACACCATCATAGCCAAGTTCACCTCTCACATCAATGGCACGTGGTGCTACGCAGTTTCCACATCGGTTATTCACAATGGTACCATTTGTCCAGTCATGATACACCTTCACAAACTGCGCTGTGTCAGAAATACTGCCACCCTTGGCCCGAAAGCCGATAATCATCCTTTTTTGCTATTAAGATAAATTGCCCTTTTTACCCATGACAGCAACAAGTGATATGTGAGCAGACGGCGTATCGCACACCTTATATACCCACCAAGCCAGTGCAAGACATGTGACATACTTCAAGGGATATGCGCTGCTGACGTCAAATGTAGGAGGTGGCCATAATAATGTGACACCGACCGTGTGAAGAAAAAAAAAAGGAACGGGGAAACAGAAGATGTGGAAGAGGAGACCGAATTGGTGAAAAAGTATGAAGCTGGGGAAAGACTGAGACACAGAAGAACAGAGAAAGAATAACTTCAGCCAGTTGCAAAAACTGCATCAATTGTCAAAGGGACAAAACCCACCTTTACAGTCTTTTTTGTTGTTGGTTAGTCCTGATTTCCAGTACACAAATGTGGACAAGGCCTTATAAAGGCCAGACAGACTGGGCATGGTTATAATTAGGAGGTATGCTGATAAATTGAAGGTCACACCATGCCAAATTTTCTGCCATTTGAGGCTGACCAATTGACTAGAGGGTGTCTTAGCAGCAGAGGCTTGCAGGCATGGATTTGTATGCATCCACGTTTCCTTACGGGTGTGGCAGACTGCTTACTTCCTTATATTATGTGAGAATTTGCCTGTGTGGCCAAAAAACATGGAAGCCTATCCTACCCACTGTTTTATGTCCGCAGTTGCAACTGTTATCATTAGTATCTGTACTTGCAGCCACCCCATGTTGGGGAAACAGGCGTCCAATTTCCATCCGTACGTTATGATCAAGCATGAAAGCTGGCTTACACACCCACCACACAGCTATCAATGGGATAATGATACAATCTGCACTATCACACTGGGTTCCATGCTTCCTAATTTTGCCTACCCTTGATTAAGGACATCTAGTGCAACGCAGTGTTGGCACATCATGGAGGCCCTGAAGCTTTACGCTGTCTCTTACCCCCCTGCTCAACATCATTGTGGACAGCAGCTGTAAGTGGGATATACTTAGGCTTACCATACTACATTAAACCAGGACGCTCATGGATTACACAAGTTCTGTGGCTGATTAAAACAAGGTGAAATGCAGGCTTGTAGTCAGCCAGCCACAGAATTTGTGTAATTCATTACTGTCCCAGTTTAAAGGGATAGTATGGTAAGCCTAGATATTCTGTACTGTACCTCCCAACTTTCAAATCTACAGCACAAACCTGTCCATGGTTGGGACAAAGGCGGTTATTCAGAGATGAACGCAGATCACTGCATACGCAGCCAGATCTGCGTTCATCTGTGCACATGTTAGGGACAGCCCAGCACAGGGCAAGGCCGACCAATATGTGTGTGGCCGCCCCCCCCCCCCCCCCCCGATGCAATCCGCAATTAAATTGCAGAGGCAGGCGGTCAGCGGGCATTTGTACGGGGGGAGTGGCTACGTGTGACGTCACGCAGCCCCCCAAAAAACAGTCCTGGCCCACCCCCGTTTTGCCAGCACCGCCCACACAATGCCATAACCCCGCCCATGCCTGTTGTAAGGAAATGAAAGGTCTATGACAATAAATTTAGCTATGCCTCATTTCCCATTTCAAATATGTACTTTTTATACCCATATCCACATAGATTTAATTCGTCTGTTTGTTCATTCTCCATAACATGTCCATTGCTGCTCACCCAATCAATGTTAACATTGTTAATTTATGCAATTGTGTTATGTTATCTGTTACCCTTTAGATAATGTATTCACGTTAGACCTAGTTTTCTATTGTTTACTAACACCACAGTGGACACTCAAAAAGGTGAATCATTTAAGGTACCATTTTACCTTTGTGTTTACTCCCTATTGTCCAACAGTGAGCTGACCAGACATGGTGGCGCTCTGGCTGATGTAATTACCTTGATTAGAATATGGATTGTATTCCAATGCTTAAGATCCTAAGACAAAGAAGCCACACACACCCCTGCAATATGAAGCTTCTGGGGGTATAAGTAGAGCTACCCAGAGAGCTGAAGGGAGATTCTTTGACTCTTGGCTAAGAAGTAATGTTCTGCCAGGGATCCGCTGTGTAACGCATTATATTGGATTTATCTGGGACTCTGTGCTGCTGGGAGAGATTCTCTTCTCCAAGACTAAGAAGTAATGTTCTGTCAGGAGTTTGTGGTGGGTATTGTCATGTTGAATTGGATTACAGAGGTGTGCTGAGCTGTTTATAACCCATGCTGTTCAATAAACCACTGTTGGTTTTTCATCTACCACTGTGCCTGAGTGATTTGGAACCCGGTATCTTCACACCTGTCAATCACATTTCGGCCTTAATCTTCAGGGATGCAGCCACAATGTGTAAGGTTGCGCACGCGCACAACGGCCAGTACGCGTACGCAGACCACCTGGATGTGAATGTTGCGAGCGACCGCGCGGCTGCATCCAGCTCTGAATCGGGCCCAAAGTCATAAAATTGCAACTAAACTGGGAAAGTTTGGAGGTTTAGTTGTGCTAAAAAGTTTGTCAATTTCTGCATAAATATAACCATAACTGTGTTCAGATTTCATCAAAGTCCTAAAAATAAACAAAGAGAACCAAATAAGGTAGTCCAACCAAAGTATCCCTTTAAACCAGGACACTATTGAATTGCAGGTTCTGTGGCTGGCTGGCTGTCTTCAAGTCTGAATTTAACCTGGTTTTAATCAGCCACAGAAGTTGTGTAATCTATGAGCGTCGCAGTTTAAAGATAAGCCAACAATAAGGTTAGAATTTTGCATCAATTTATTGATCAAAGTGAAGCAACATTACATTTCTTGCCAGAAAAAAAAAAACATGTTCACCTCTAAGACTTCAGTTAAGAGGATAATTAAAAACAAGAATGTAAATGAAAGGTATGACAATCAGCTGTGAGTTTGGATGACCCTATTTGAAAAAAATATATAAGCCAGAATCTTCACTACCAAAGTCTGTTCTTCACCAAATGGGTTAGTGCAGAGGTTCTCAAACGCAGTCCTCAAGGCACCCCAACGGTCCAGGTTTTAAGTATATCCATGCTTGGCTGCAGGTGACTTAAATAGCACCTCAATTTGATTTAACCATCTGTGCTGATCCATGGATATACCTAAAAACTGGACTGTTGGGGTGCCTTGAGGACCGCGTTTGATAACCTCTGGGTTAGTGAACACATGCCAGGCCTTGATGAAAGGGGGCTTCTACAGACCTCTTAAAAATAGGTGATGCAGTAAATTTACGGGCTGTAGGGATTCCAGCAGTCAGGAGACTGACACCAGAATCCTGACAACCGTCGAAAGGCTGCCGTGCAGAATCCCAACCAAAGCCCCGAGTTGGTGTGTGGCGAGGGCCAGAAGCATGGTGGGTGCAGCGAGCTTGTGAGGGGACTCACTGCGCTTGCCGCCAGGATTCCGGCTGTCGGGATTTCTGCATCGGTCTCCTGACCGCCGGGATCCCGACAGCCAGTATTACATACCGGACCCAAAAATAGTTGTCCCATTTCCCTGGATGAGCTTTAAGACTACTAGGAGAATGTTCTGAGGACAGTCTAATACCTCTTTTACAGTAAAATGCACCCAGGATTTCTATACGGGTCCAACCTGGGTGCAACCCGGCTAAGACCCCCTTCCTTCCTGGGAGCAACCCTGCATGCTAGCCTGGTTGGGTTCCCTTTTCCACTAAGCGTCTCTCAGCTTATCACGGCAATAACCCGTTTTTTTAGCAACAGTGGAAAACGAGTATAAAATAGAACTTTAAAGCTAAAATGAAAAAAAGTTTAGCAAAAAAGGAACACTGCATTAAAACATAGAAACTTTGACCCAATCATGATACACAGTGGCGAAAGTATAATGGTTGGCGCTGTTGTGCCGTTACTGAACATGAACAGAACATTGCTCTTGCAGCAAGATGACCCTAAATACACAAATCAGCTTACACTAAAATAGTTCAAGCAAAAGAAATTTCACATTTACGGAATCGCTGAATTGAAATTCTTAATAAAGCATAAAAGTTGGAGCAGGACCTGAGTCTTCATGCTCACATAAGAAAGCCCACAAACATGTATGAGCTGAAGCGGTTCTGAAAGCAGAACAGGCCAAAATTCCTCTGAGCCAATGCATGGGACTGATTAACAATTATCGCAAATGTTTAACTGAAGTCATTGCTACCCCAATCCTAGAGGGTCACATACTTTTTTCAGACAATTAAGTGTACTATTATATTAAATCATTGTAATCCATAACGGTATCTGATGCAATTGTTGATTTATTGGGTTTTCTTTAGCTATAAGACTTAAGGGCCATACACACTAGAAGATATTTGCTGCAGATATGAACGATAATGACGATTGTAAACGATATATCGTTCACATCGTCTAGTGTGTATGGCCCTACCAATCAACGAAGCGCGCACCATTGCTCGTTGATTGAAGGTTGGCCATGCTGCATGCTCAATGTGAGCAATGTCACTTGTGACATCGCTCATCACGGCATGTGTGTACGGAGCCGCGATTAGCGTTGTACACGATGTGACACTGCTCACCTCCCCTGCAGCGGCTCCCTCCCCGCCAGCGGTTTCATTCTAGCTGAGCCGCTGACCGCTCAGCGTCTCAGTCCACTGCCACACCAATGAAGTTTTTTTCACCCACTGCCCCTCCAATTATACAGTATTTCCACTGTGCCACCAATGTAATAAAAAATTAATTATAATGGGTTCAATAATATATACATATACATATATATATTTTATATAAAGTCCAAAGGTGCGGCACTCCTATCGGCTTGAATAAAGGACAACAGCAGGGCATGTGTGTAGACAATATTTCAATGCCTTTATTGCGGCATTGTATTCAGGTCTTTTTTGCAGCAATAAAGGCATTGAAACGTTGTCTACATGCATGCCCTGCTGTTGTCCTTTATTAAAGCCGATAGGAGTGCCGCACCTTTGGACTTTATGTGATTATTATTTGTGGAGGCACCCGACACAGTAACGCGGTCTTAATGGGAGAGCCGGGCAGTCTGGTCTGTATAGATAATAGGATTTTAATTACCTACCGGTAAATCCTTTTCTCGTAGTCTGTAGAGGATGCTGGGGTCCACATTAGTACCATGGGGTATAGACGGGTCCACTAGGAGCCATTGGCACTTTAAGAGTTTGAGAGTGTGGGCTGGCTCTTCCCTCTATGCCCCTCCTACCAGACTCAGGTCTGAGAACCAGTGCCGTCTGGGCCACGCTGGAGCTATGAGGAGCAGAATTCCTTTTTCTTGCTTGAACATCCGAATTACCCTGGGCAGGAGTGACACCGGAGGGAACACGTACGGCAGCCGAAACCTCCACGGCACCGCTAGCGCATCCATGAATGCTGCTTGAGGATCCCTTGTCCTTGCTCCGAAGACCGGAACCTTGTGATTGTGTCGAGACGCCATCATATCTACGTGTGGAAGGCCCCACTTTTCCACTAGGAGTTCAAACACTTCCAGATGGAGGCCCCACTCGCCGGCATGTACGTCCTGACGACTGAGAAAGTCCGCTTCCCAATTCAGGACTCCCGGAATGAATATTGCCGATATGGCCGGTAGATGGCGTTCCGCCCAATGTAGAATCCGTGAGACTTCCTTCATTGCCAAACGGTTTTGAGTGCCGCCTTGATGATTTATGTAAGCCACTGTGGTGGCGTTGTCCGACTGTACTTGAGCAGGACGGTTCTGAATTAAATGCTGGGCCAGGTTCAACGCATTGAAGGCCGCCCGCAATTCCAGAATGTTGATCGAGAGGAGAGATTCCTCCTTGGTCCACCGACCCTGAAGGGAGTGTTGCTCCAGCACCTCGCCCCAACCTCTTAGACTGGCATCTGTCGTCAACAGTATCCAGTCGGATATCCAGAGGGGACGGCCCCTGCACAATTGTCGGTCCTGGAGCCACCAGAGCAGCGACAGACGGACCTCCGGAGTCAATGAGATCATGTGAGACCTGATCTGGTGAGGCAGGCCATCCCACTTGGCTAGAATCAGCTTCTGGAGGGGGCGAGAATGGAATTGAGCATACTCCACCATGTCGAATGCTGACACCATGAGGCCCAGCACCTGCATCGACACTTGCGGACGAGAAAGGAAGCAACGAATCCTGTCCTGAAGCTTCAGGACTGCATCCTGAGACAAGAACAACCCCTGGTTGTGAGTGTCCAATAGCGCTCCCAGGTGCACCATGCTCTGAGCAGGGACCAAGGGAGGATTTCTTCCAGTTGATGAGCCACCCGTGGGCTTGTAGAAACCGGACAGTCATATCCAGATGACGTAAGAGAAGTTCTGGGGAATTTGCCAGGATTAACAAGTCGTCCAGATACGCAGTATCCTGACCCCTTGACGGCGGAGTACCACCCTCATCACCGCCATAACTTTGGTGAAGACTCGCGGAGCCGTAGTTAAACCAAAAGGTAACACCCGAAACTGGTAATGGAGGTTGCCAATCGCAAACCTCAGGTATTACTGATGTGACACTGCTATAGGAATATGCAGGTAAGCATCCTGTATGTCCAGGGAGACCATGTAGTCCCCAGGTTCCAAGGCCAGAACTATAGAGCAAAGGGTTTCCATACGGAACTTGGAAACTTTCACAAACCTGTTCAATGCCTTGAGGTTGAGAATGGGCCGGGAGGACCCATTCGGTTTCGGGACTAGAAACAGAGGAGAATAGTACCCCCGGCCCCTCTGTGCAAGAGGCACCTGTACTATGACTCCTGTATCCAGGAGGGTCTGTACCACCGAATGTAAAGTGTTTGCCTTTGTCTGGGCCAACGGGACGTCTGTCCGGCAAAATCGATGAGGGGGTCGGTTTTTGAAGGCTATGGCGTAACCTCGAGTGACGACTTCCCGTACCCAGGCATCTGAAGTGGTCTTCAAGCATTCCTGGGTATACCCTAGAAGCTGGCCCCCCACCCTTGGATCCCCCAGGGGGAGGCCCGCCCCGTCATGCGGCAGGCTTATCGGTCTTGGAAGCTGGCTGACGGGCCGCCCAGGCTCTTTTGGGCTTCGGCTTACCAGGTTTGGAAGTGCGGGCCTGCTTGTTGTAAGCCTGACCTTTTGCTTTACCTGAAGGACGAAAGGGGCGAAAGGAAGTACCTTTAGCCTTCGACACAGAAGGAGCGGTACTTGGCAGACAGGTAGTTTTGGCAGTAGCCAAGTCAGCCACTATCTTATTTAAGTTCTCCCCAAACAGAATATCTCCCTTGAAAGGGAGTACTTCCAGGGTTTTTCTAGAGTCCAGATCAACAGACCAGGATCTCAGCCACAATATCCGGTGAGCCAGGACTGATGTAGTAGAGGCCTTGGCTGCTAGGATACCGGCATCAGAAGCCGCCTCTTTACTATAGTGAGAAGCTGTGACAATATATGACAAGCATTGTCTAGCATGGTCAGAAAAGATTTCAGCTTCTAACTCCAAGGCCCATGCTTCAATAGCCTCTGCAGCCCATGTTGCTGCAATAGTGGGCCTTTGTGCAGCACCCGTGAGGGTGTAAATCGCTTTCAGACAACCCTCCACACGTTTATCCGTAGGCTCTTTTAGAGACGTGACGATAGTGACAGGTAGAGCTGAGGAAACCACCATCCTAGCCACGTGTGAGTCTACTGGAGGAGGCGTTTCCCAATTTGTAGACAGCTCTGGCGCGAGGGGTAAGCGAGCCAGCATCTTCTTTTGAGGCACAAACTTCTTACCCGGGTTTCCCCAGGGTTCCTGACATATATCCACTAGGTGGTCAGAGTGAGGTAAAACTTGTTTAACCACCTTCTGACGCTTGAACCTATCTGGTTTCTTAGGAGGGACGGATGGCTCAGGATCATCCGAAATCTGTAAAATTAACTTAATAGCCTCCAAAAGATCAGGAACATCCACATGTGAACTACCCTCCCCATCAGTAGTATCTGTGTCAGAATCTGTGGGGTCAGTGTAAGTGCCATCTTCATCAGATGAGGTGTCAGTGACAGCAGTGGATTCTGAGGAGATAAGAGCTCGCTTAGAGGACCCCTTGGGCTTAGGCGACCGAGGGTCAGACTTTTTAGTAGTCAGGGACTGGTTCAACTTCTTCAATTGAGCAGATAAATTGTCCGCCCACGGCGGGTTAGCTGCAGGGACCACATACGGTTGCACCAGAATAGGGGGTCCCATAGGGGTTGCTAGTTTATTAACTAGCGTATGTAGAAGCGTGGAAAAAGCAGCCCACAGTGGGTCATTATGTACCTCCGTTGCCACAGTCCCACTGGGGGGCAAGCAGCCCCCAGAACCAGAGCCCACAGCTGCTATATTCTCCTCATAGGGATCTGTGGCTTCAGCAACACTGGCAGTGTGTTCAGCCCCAGAATCGTTACCTTCAGAAGCAGACATGATATAACTTGCAGTATCAGGTAACACAGTACAATTGGCAGCAGCACAATACCTCTTACCCAAACCCCTGCGCAGTGTTGTCAGCACAAGCAGAGATATAGGAGAGATATGGTGACTAAAATCACAGAGAAAAATACGTATCAGAGTATATCTTGTGAAAATCCTACATAATTTAAAACCTGATGCACCAAGCCCCCTCAGGTTATAGAATATAGGGATAGCAAGTTGAGTGAGAGACACGAAATGGAAACCACCCAGCAAGCTAATGCACACACATATAGATTAGTCACAGTTGTACAATGCAGAGGTTATTACTAACAATAATTCTGCACTGGACCAGCTTATATAGCCATGTAGTCAATAGATATAACACTGCACAGTAAGAACTGGATGTATATCACAAGGTAATTGTACTAGAAAACCCTGACTAAATGCACTCTTTCTTAACTAACACTGTCTAATTGACAGGTAGAATACTTAAGTGTCATGTAAAGTCACAGCGCTGACAACCAGGCGGCTTTCCACAGGAGGGTTTGCCCAAGCAGTCCCAGGAACAGTGTAGCTGAGAGAAATGGCGCCCAAACACTGACAGGGAGTGAGGGAGAGACAGATATGCAGCTCCAGGGCGGGAATATTTGCTGGAAATGGCGCCCTGGGGCTGGGGGAGGGGCTCCAAGTGTAAGCCTTATCCCCCTGCTGGCAAAACCACCGGGTACTGCGGGCTACTAGTAAAACGGTTTTAAGGGAAAACCTGACCTGCACCCATGCCCTGGTGATCTAGTGGGATCACCTGTACTGCCACAGTGTCCACCGCCAGCGCGCGTGACCTGCCTCCCACTGACCGCGCCGGATCGCGATAAAGTACGGGTCCCGTGAGCGGGACCCACTCACCACCTCCCGAAGAGTGGCCACGGGATCCCGGAGAGCCCCCATCGTGTGTGCCTGACCATAGAAGAAAACCGGAGCCTCCTGCTGTAGTTACCTGGCAACCAGGGCTCGGAAGTGTACAGCGCCGCTGGGGAGAGATGGAGCTGCAGCAGTGAATGTCACAAGACATGTACACACTACTGCAACCCTTGAAGTCTTCACTTTTCTTCTCAAAAAGCTCTTCCTAGGGCTGCCCAGAGCAGCCCCTCTGTTATGTGCCTGCTATCTGCGGCACCAACTACAAAACTGAGCTCCTGTGCAGGGAGGCGGGGTTATAGAGGAGGCGGTGCTATGCATTCTGGGAACAGTCAAAGCTTTTCAGCCTGTTGGTGCCTCGGATCAAGATCCTACTCTACACCCCCTATGTCTTTCCTTGTGGAGCCCAGTGTACCCCGCAGCAGAAAACCTTTTTCGAGAGTCTGGATACAGACGCGTCCACTATGGGTGGGTTTTCCCATTTTTTCCTATCCTCCTCAGGGAAGGGGAAAGCAACCAGAACCCTTCTAGGGATTTCAAATTTTTTGTTTGGGTTTTCCCACGCTTTTTCAAAAATAGCATTTAATTCTTTGGACGCAGGGAAGGTTAGCGAGGCAGTGAAGTAAGCCTCCTCAACCTGCTCAGGTGTTGTATCAGCAATATTCAACACATCCCTGATAGCCTCTATCATCAACTGCACCCCTTTTGCAAGAGATGCGGCCCCCCGCAGCACATCCCCCTCACCGTATGCCGTGTAAGAATTGGTATCCATGTCATCTTGCTTAATCTGGGCAAGAACACGTTTGTGGGAACCAACAGTGGGGGGCCCTGAGGTAACAGAACCGGACCAAACGGCTGTAGAGTTCTGTAAAACCTGAGTTGCAGATTCATTCTGTGCAACCCTAGTAGAAATCTAAGTTATCATAGATTTGATAGAGGATAACCATTCAGGTTTCCTTGCTGGTATCTGCGCTAAAACAGTGCAATCCTGATTACATGGAATGAGATCATCCTGAGGACATATCCTTTGCAGCATATGACACAGAGTCCCTGGACATAGCTAAATGGAGACCACAGACACTCCACACACAAACAGGGGAGGCTAGACAGGGATTGGAGCCAACCCACACCAAGCACTTTCAATGGTATAGGGAGACCCCAACCAGTGCTGACTGTGCACCTTAATAGGTTACACAGTCTTTACACAGCCTCCCCCCCCCCCCCCTTCAACAACCCCCTGGTACTATAAGAGATAGCTGGAGTTGCTCTAGAGGGACTGCTCTTCACTGACAGCGTTTCTGCAGGCAGGAAAATGGCGCTGAACGCTGCTGGGTCCAGTCTGAGAAGAAGCTCCGCCCTCTTAATGGCGCTGTCTTCCCGCTCTTCTGGAGATTATACTGGCCTGTGGAATTGTGCTGGCAGCGATCCCGGGACCCTGACAGGCATGAGAGGTCAATGTAGGGTGTAGGCGCCCCTCACAGCGCCGCACTATGTACCGCTGAGCCCCAGAGCACAGTTAGTACTGCGCTCCATACCCTGTTGCCGCAATCTTCACACCGGCTCCCCGCTTGCTGGGGGGGCGGTGACTCGCTCGCCACTGATCTTCTGGCTCTGTAAGGGGGTGGCGGCATGCTGGCGGGGTGAGCGATCCCCTGTGGCGGGGAACATTTTATCCCATCAGGAGCTCAGTGTCCTGTCAGCGGAGATAGTGGCTCAGACCCCGCAGGGTGGACACTACTCCCCCCCTTAGTCCCACGATGCAGGGAGGCTGTTACCAGCAGCCTCCATGTAAAATAATAAACTCTAAAATAAACTTTACTAAAGAAGCTCTGTAGAGCTCCCCTAGCTGTGACCAGCTCCTCCGGGCACATTTTCTAAACTGAGTCTGGTAGGAGGTCACTTTGTTGGCCTTGGCTTCAGCACGACGCGTGTCGGAATTGGGGGCTTTATCTTGTAAAAGCCCCTATCTGATCTTCCATGAAGACAGGGCGGAACTTAGGACTCGTCCACAGTTCATGCCTAAGGTTGTATCAGCTTTCCATATCAACCAACCTATTGTGGTGCCAGTGGCTACTGACTCCTCAATTCCTTCAAAGGACAGCTCGTCAAAGGAAAAGTGACTCTCTCTGTTTGTCCTCTATGATCCCAAGAAAATTGGGGTCCTGCTTCTAAACAGTCGATTTCACGCTGGATCAGGTTCACTATCCAGCATGCTTATTCCACGGCAGGATTGCTGTTACGCACACCAGTGCTAACAGGAGTATACCGGTGTATGAACAGAGAGGGAAGCGAAGCAAACGAACTCACAGACAGTATAACATAACATACACAGGAGGTGATGGAATAACTAATAAACACAAAGTGAACGGAGAAGCCCAAAGGCTCAGGAATAGGGTGTCTCCCTAGTGTCAGGAATGCTCAGATGGAATAGAGCAGACAATGAAGCGAGGTGTAGTGATTTAACATGTGGAGCACCTGAAATGATGTTGCTAAGAGCAACAGAAAAAACCCCAAAGGGTTACCAACGGGTGTGGGAATAAACTCCTTGGTCAGAGATAGAAATATAGACACAAGGAGAGTATCCACAATCCTAACCCCCACTTGCAGGGCACAGGTTCAGTTTACTGCCACTAAACTGACACCTGGACGCCCTGCACAGTGAGGGAGGATTAAGCAAGCAGGTCTGAGAGTACAGCCGCAAACCTGCTGGGTTCACAGAATAGCAAAAGAACCCCAGCAGGTCAAACAACTGACTCCAGTCTTACTGCTAGGTCCGGATTGGCAGAATGAAGTACCGAATCCCAAGGCCTATTCGCAGTAAGCAACAAGTACATACAAAGTCACACAGTACTAGCTAACTCTCTGGAACTGACTAACAAACAAAGATTCAGCAGCATTTGCCTAGCCTGAGAGGATGGTTTATATAGCAGGTGCTGTCCATGCCCCACTCAGACCTCACAGACTGTGAGCACAAAACCAGCGCCGGATTCCCTGCCGTGCACAGAGCCTGTAACCAATACACAGTAAAAACCCGGACCGGAGTATCAGCTGCGCTCAGGTTACTTCGCTAACACTTGCCTCCCGGTTGCCATGGCGACGTGGCAGCACAGAGCAGGAGATCCTAACAGTACCCCCCCCTCTGACGAGGGGTCAAATAACCCCTACCACCGGGTTTATCGGGGAACTGCGAGAAGAAAGAGCGTATCAGTCTGGGGGCATGAAGATCACAACTGCGCACCCACGACCGCTCCTCCGGGCCATACCCCTTCCAGTGCACCAAAAATGACAGCCGACCCCGAAACATCTTGGAGTCAAGAACCCTTTCAACCACAAACTCCCTCTGACCCCGTATCAGAAGAGGAGAAGGTCTTCCACTGAAAAAAGGATTACTAACCGCCAGTTTTAAAAGGGAACAATGAAATGTTTTATTGATACCCAATGAACGGGGCTGATCTAACTGAAATGCCACCGGATTGATAACCCTGGTGATCTAATAAGGGCCGATGAACCGGGGGCCTAACTTATGAGAGGGCTGTCTCAACTTCAAATTCTTGGTGGACAACCAGATGAAGTCTCCAAATTTGAAGCTGCAGGGTCTTCTCTGCTTATCAAAAATAAGAATTTACTTACCGATAATTCTATTTCTCGTAGTCCGTAGTGGATGCTGGGGACTCCGTCAGGACCATGGGGAATAGCGGCTCCGCAGGAGACAGGGCACAAAAATAAAGCTTTAGGATTAGGTGGTGTGTACTGGCTCCTCCCCCTATGACCCTCCTCCAAGCCTCAGTTAGGATACTGTGCCCGGACGAGCGTACACAATAAGGAAGGATATTGAATCCCGGGTAAGACTCATACCAGCCACACCAATCACACCGTATAACTTGTGATCTGAACCCAGTTAACAGTATGACAAACGTAGGAGCCTCTGAACAGACGGCTCACAACAATAACAACCCGAATTTGTTTGTAACAATACTATGTACAAGTATTGCAGACAATCCGCACTTGGGATGGGCGCCCAGCATCCACTACGGACTACGAGAAATAGAATTATCGGTAAGTAAATTCTTATTTTCTCTAACGTCCTAAGTGGATGCTGGGGACTCCGTCAGGACCATGGGGATTATACCAAAGCTCCCAAACGGGCGGGAGAGTGCGGATGACTCTGCAGCACCGAATGAGAGAACTCAAGGTCCTCCTCAGCCAGGGTATCAAATTTGTAGAATTTTGCAAACGTGTTTGCCCCTGACCAAGTAGCAGCTCGGCAGAGTTGTAATGCCGAGACCCCTCGGGCAGCCGCCCAGGATGAGCCCACTTTCCTTGTGGAATGGGCCTTGACAGATTTAGGTTGTGGCAAGCCTGCCACAGAATGTGCAAGTTGAATTGTGCTACAAATCCAACGAGCAATCGTCTACTTAGAAGCAGGAGCACCCATCTTGTTGGGTGCATACAATATAAACAGTGAGTCAGACTTTCTGACTCCCGCCGTTCTTGAAATATATATTTTCAATGCCCGGACCACGTCCAACAACTTGGAATCCTCCAACTCGTTAGTAGCCGCAGGCACCACAATAGGCTGGTTCAGGTGAAACGCTGACACCACCTTAGGCAGAAAATGAGGACGCGTCCGCAGTTCTGCCCTGTCCGTATGGAAAATCAGATATGGGCTCTTATATGATAAAGCCGCCCATTCTGATACTCTCCTGGCTGAAGCCAGGGCCAGTAGCATGGTTACTTTCCATGTAAGATACTTCAACTCCACCGATTTGAGCGGCTCAAACCAATGGGATTTGAGAAAATCCAAGACTACATTAAGATCCCACGGTGCCACTGGGGGCACAACCGGGGGCTGTATATGTAGTACTCCTTTTACAAAAGTCTGGACTTCAGGAACTGAAGCCAATTCTTTCTGGAAGAAAATCGACAGGGCCGAAATTTGAACCTTAATGGACCCCAATTTGAGGCCCATAGACAATCCTGTTTGCAGGAAATGTAGGAATCGACCCAGTTGAAATTCCTCCGTGGGGGCCTTCCTGGCCTCACACCACGCAACATATTTTCTCCAAATGCGGTGATAATGTTGTGCAGTCACCTCCTTCCTGGCTTTTACCAGTGTAGGAATGACCTCTTCCGGAATGCCTTTTCCCTTAGAATTCGGCGTTCAACCGCCATGCCGTCAAACGCAGCCGCGGTAAGTCTTGGAATAGACACGGTCCCTGCTGAAGCAGGTCCCGTCTTAGAGGTAGAGGCCACGGATCCTCCGTGAGCATCTCTTGAAGTTCCGGGTACCAAGTTCTTCTTGGCCAATCCGGAGCCACTAGTATCGTTCTTACTCCCTTTTGCCGTATAATTCTCAGTACTTTTGGTATGAGAGGCAGAGGAGGGAACACATACACTGACTGGAACACCCACGGTGTTACCAGAGCGTCCACAGCTATTGCCTGAGGATCTCTTGACCTGGCGCAATACCTGTCCAGTTTTTTGTTGAGGCGGGACGCCATCATATCCACCATTGGTTTTTCCCAACGGTTCACAATCATGTGGAAGACTTCTGGATGAAGTCCCCACTCTCCCGGGTGTAGATCGTGTCTGCTGAGGAAGTCTGCTTCCCAGTTGTCCACTCCCGGAATGAATACTGCTGACAGTGCTATCACATGATCTTCCGCCCAGCGAAGAATCCTTGCAGCTTCTGCCATTGCTGTCCTGCTTCTTGTGCCGCCCTGTCTGTTTACGTGGGCGACTGCCGTGATGTTGTCCGACTGGATCAACACCGGCTGACCCTGAAGCAGGGGTTTTGCCAGACTTAGAGCATTGTAAATCGCTCTTAGCTCCAGTATATTTATGTGAAGAGACATCTCCAGGCTTGACCATACTCCCTGGAAGTTTCTTCCCTGTGTGACCGCTTCCCAGCCTCTCAGACTGGCATCCGTGGTCACCAGGACCCAGTCCTGTATGCCGAATCTGCGGCCCTCTAACAGATGAGCACTCTGCAACCACCACAGAAGAGACACCCTTGTCCGTGGCGATAAGGTTATCCGCTGATGCATCTGCAGATGCGATCCGGACCATTTGTCCAGCAGATCCCACTGAAAAGTTCGTGCGTGGAATCTGCCGAATGGAATCGCTTCGTAAGAAGCCACCATCTTTCCCAGGACTCTTGTGCATTGATGCACAGACACTGTCCCTGGTTTTAGGAGGTTCCTGACAAGTTCGGATAACTCCCTGGCTTTCTCCTCCGGAAGAAACACCTTTTTCTGAACCGTGTCCAGAATCATTCCCAGGAACAGCAGACGTGTCGTCGGGGTCAACTGAGATTTTGGAAAATTCAGAATCCACCCGTGTTGTTGCAGCGCTAGTTGGGTTAGTGCTACTCCGTCTTCCAGCTGTTCTCTGGACCTTGCCCTTATCAGGAGATCGTCCAAGTAAGGGATAATTAATACGCCTCTTCTTCGTAGAAGGATCATCATTTTGGCCATTACCTTGGTAAAGACCCGAGGTGCCGTGGACAATCCAAACGGCAGCGTCTGAAACTGATAATGACAGTTTTGCACCACGAACCTGAGGTACCCTTGATGTGAAGGGCAAATTGGGACATGCAGGTAAGCATCCTTTATGTCCAGGGACACCATAAAGTCCCCTTCTTCCAGATTCGCTATCACTGCTCTGAGTGACTCCATCTTGAACTTGAATTTTTGTATGTACAGGTTCAAAGATTTCAGATTTAGAATAGGTCTTACCGAGCCGTCCGGCTTCGGTACCACAAATAGCGTGGAGTAATACCCCTTTCCCTGTTGTAGGAGGGGTACCTTGACTATCACCTGCTGAGAAAACAGCTTGTGAATGGCTTCCAATACCGTCGCCCTGTCTGAGGGAGACGTTGGCAAAGCAGACTTTAGGAACCGGCGAGGGGGAGACTTCTCGAATTCCAACCTGTAACCCTGAGATACTACCTGCAGAATCCAGGGGTCCACCTGTGAGCAAGCCCACTGTGCGCTGAAATTCTTGAGTCGACCCCCCACCGCTCCTGAGTCCGCTTGTAAGGCCCCAGCGTCATGCTGAGGGCTTTGCAGAACCCTGGGAGGGCTTCTGTTCCTGGGCAGGGGCTGCTTGCTGCCCTCTCTTACCCCTTCCTCTGCCACGAGGCAGATATGACTGTCCTTTTGTCCGCTTGTTCTTATAGGACCGAAAGGACTGCGGCTGAAAAGATGGTGTCTTTTTCTGTTGGGAGGGGGTCTGAGGTAAAAAAGTGGATTTTCCGGCAGTTGCCGTGGCCACCAGATCCGATAGACCGACGCCAAATAATTCCTCCCCTTCATTTGGAATCCGCATCACCTGACCACTGTCGCGTCCATAAACTCCTTCTGGCAGATATGGACATCGCATTTACTCTCGATGCCAGAGTGCAAATATCTCTCTGCGCATCTCGCATATAAAGGAAAGCATCCTTTAATTGCTCTATAGTCAATAAAATACTGTCCCTATCCAGGGTATCAATATTTTCAGTCAGGGAATCCAACCAGACGACCCCAGCACTGCACATCCAGGCTGAGGCGATGGCTGGTCGCAGTATAACACCAGTATGTGCGTATATACTTTTTAGGGTAGTTTCCAGTCTCCTATCCGCTGGATCCCTGAGGGCGGCCGTATCAGGAGACGGTAACGCCACTTGTTTTGATAAGCGTGTGAGCGCCTTATCCACCCTAGGGGGTGTTTCCCAGCGCGCCCTAACCTCTGGCGGGAAAGGGTATAATGCTAATAACTTTTTTGAAATTAGCATTTTTCTATCTGGGTTAACCCACGCTTCACCTTTTAATTTAATTCCTCTGATTCAGGAAAAACTACAGGTAGTTTTTTCACCCCCCACATAATACCCCTTTTTGTGGTACTTGCAGTATCAGAGATATGCAAAGCCTCCTTCATTGCCGTGATCATATAACGTGTGGCCCTACTTGAAAATACGTTTGTTTCATCACCGTCGACACTAGATTCAGTGTCTGTGTCTGGGTCTGTGTCGACCGACTGAGGTAAAGGGCGCTTTACAGCCCCTGACGGTGTCTGAGACGCCTGGGCAGGTACTAACTGGTTTGCCGGCCGTCTCATGTCGTCAACTGATTTTTGTAATGTGCTGACATTATCACGTAATTCCATAAACAAAGCCATCCATTCCGGTGTCGACTCCCTGGGGGGTGACATCACCATTATCGGCAATTGCTCTGCCTCCACGCCAACATCGTCCTCATACATGTCGACACACACGTACCGACACACAGCAGACACACAGGGAATGCTCTTATCGAAGACAGGACCCCACTAGCCCTTTGGGGAGACAGAGGGAGAGTTTGCCAGCACACACCCAAGCGCTATAATATATATGGGAACAACCTTATATAAGTGTTGTTCCTTATAGCAGCTTAAATATATCCAATATATCGCCAAAAAATGCCCCCCCCTCTCTGTTTTACCCTGTTTCTGTAGTGCAGTGCAGGGGAGAGTCCTGGGAGCCTTCCTCACAGCGGAGCTGAGCAGGAAAATGGCGCTGTGTGCTGAGGAGAATAAGCCCCGCCCCCTATTTCGGCGGGCTTTCCTCCCGTAGTTTTAGATAACTGGCATGGGTTAAATACATACATATAGCCTTAATGGCTATATGTGATGCATTCTTTTGCCATAAGGTATTAAAATATTGCTGCCCAGGGCGCCCCCAGCAGCGCCCTGCACCCTCCGTGACCGCTTGGTGTGAAGTGTGTGACAACAATGGCGCACAGCTGCAGTGCTGTGCGCTACCTTCATGAAGACTGAAGAGCCTTCTGCCGCCTGTTTCCGGACCTTCAATCTTCAGCATCTGTAAGGGGGGTCGGCGGCGCGGCTCCGGGACGAACCCCAGGGTGAGACCTGTGTTCCGACTCCCTCTGGAGCTAATGGTGTCCAGTAGCCTAAGAATCCAATCCATCCTGCACGCAGGTGAGTTGAAATTCTCTCCCCTAAGTCCCTCGATGCAGTGAGCCTGTTGCCAGCAGGACTCACTGAAAATAAAAAACATAAAAAACTTTTTCTAAGCAGCTCTTTAGGAGAGCCACCTAGATTGCACCCTGCTCGGACGGGCACAAAAACCTAACTGAGGCTTGGAGGAGGGTCATAGGGGGAGGAGCCAGTACACACCACCTAATCCTAAAGCTTTATTTTTGTGCCCTGTCTCCTGCGGAGCCGCTATTCCCCATGGTCCTGACGGAGTCCCCAGCATCCACTTAGGACGTTAGAGAAAACCCTTTTGGTCACTAATGACACAGACACAAGGGCTTTCTTCACTTTCCTCCAAATACCCCTAAGGACCGAAACAACAGAGGAACCACCAGGCGTGGAATCCAGGGGGTCAAAAGAATTGGCCTTAGGATGATGCCCATACACACAAAGGAAGGGAGAGATCCCTGTAGCAGAGTGAGCCGCGTTGTTATAGGCAAACTCCGCCATGGACAGATGAGCAACCCAGTCAGTATGACACTTGGAGACATAACACCTGAGGAACTGCTCCAAGGACTGGTTCACCCTCTCAGTCTGCCCATTAGACTGTGGATGGTAGCCTGACGACAAGCTCACAGAAATCTGGAGATTAGTACAAAATGCCCTCCAGAATTTAGCCACAAACTGGGATCCACGGTCAGAGACCACATCAAGTGGCAACCCGTGGAGGCGCACAACATGCTGCATAAATAACTCAGACAGGCGTCTGGCCGATGGCAACCCAACCAGTGGAACGAAATGCGCCATCTTCGAAAACCTGTCAACGACAACCCAAATGGCTGTCATCCCCGAGGATTTGGGCAAGTCCACCACAAAATCCATGGAAATGTGGGTCCATGGCTTAGACGGAATAGAGAGTGGATGTAATGGGCCGACAGGAACCCCTCTAGGAGTTTTATTTCGGGCACAAACGTCACATGCCCGAACCCACTGATCCACATCCCTAGCCACCGAGGGCCACCACACCACCCTAGACAGCAACTCCCGAGTTCTGGCAATACCCGGATGCCCTGCCGACCTCTTGGCATGGAATTCCAGGAACACTCGCTGTCTTAACCTAGGAGGCACAAACAAGAGACCTACCGGAAGGTCTGGAGGAGCCTGCTCCTGTGCTCTAAGGACTAATGACAAGAGGTCCTGGGTAATGCCCACTTTAATACATGATGGGGACACAATGGGCAATGGCTCCTCGTGGTCTCTTGAACTGGAGCAAAACTCTGCGAGAGCGCATCAGCCTTGATGTTTTTTGACCCAGGGCGATATGTTATCAAAAAATTAAAGCGAGCAAAAAACAAAGCCCATCGTGCCTGCCTGGCATTGAGCCGCTTCGCTGACTCTAAATATGCCAGATTCTTATGGTCGGTGAGAATTGAGACCACAAACTTAGCCCCCTCAAGCCAGTGTCTCCACTCCCCGAGTGCATCCTTTATAGCCAACAATTCCCGGTTACCCACATCATAATTCATCTCGGCAGACGAAAATTTACGGGAAAAGTAAGCACAGGGATGAAGGCGATTATCAGACACCCCCATCTGAGAGAGCACTGCCCCAATACCTATCTCAGAGGCATCCACTTCTACCACAAAAGGACGCTCTGGATGTGGGTGTCGCAGTACCTTGGCCGAGACAAATGCCCTTTTGAGACGGGCAAAGGCCGCTTTGGCCTCACAAGACCAGTGAGCAACATCCGCCCCTTTCTTAGTGAGTGCCACCAAGGGGGCCATTGTAGACGAAAATCCAGCGATAAACCGTCTATAAAATTTCGCAAAGCCCAGAAAACGCTGAAGCGCCTTCAAACTAGTGGGCTGCACCCAATCCAGGACTGCCTGTACCTTAGAACCCTCCATTTGGGAACCTTCTGAGGAGATAATATACCCTAGAAATGCGATTTGCTGGACTTCAAACTCGCACTTCTCCAGCTTCGCCCCAAGCTGGTGGTCTCTGAGTTTCTGGAGGACTAAGCGTACATGCTTCCGATGTTCCTCCAGGGAATGAGAGAAGATTAGGATGTCATCTAGATAAACAACTAAGAATCTATCCAAATATTCCCTGAGCACATCGTTCATGAATTCCTGGAAGACTGCCGGGGCATTAGAGAGCCCAAAAGGCATCACCAAATATTCATAATGCCCTGAGTGGGTATTAAAGGCAGTCTTCCATTCATTCCCCTCTCTTATTCGGATTAGATTGTAAGCACCGCGTAGGTCAATCTTAGAAAAAATGGTGGCAGTACGAAGCTGGTCAAACAAAACCGAAATGAGAGGCAGTGGGTACGAGTTTTTAATCGTGATACAGTTCAATTCCCTGAAGTCGATGCAGGGTCGCAACGAACCGTCCTTTTTACCCACGAAGAAGAACCCCGACCCAACCGGGACTGTGAGGGTCTGATAAATCCCTTAGCCAAGTTCTCCTGAATGTACTCTGCCATAGCCTGAGTCTCAGGACGTGACAGGGAGTACAACCTGCTCTTGGGAAGCTTAGCATCCGGCAACAAATCAATGGCACAGTCATAGGGGCGATGGGGAGGTAGTACCTCCGCAACTTCTTTGGAGAACACATCCGCAAAATCTGCATAACATCCTGGCAATCCTGGCAAACTTAGCTGCAAGAGCCTGACTGGAAGGCTCAAGCAACTCCTGAAACAATCACTACCCCAACTAAGAATCTCCCCAGAGACCCAGTCAAATTGAGGGTTATGGGCCCTTAACCAGGGTAACCCCAAAACCAATGGGGCAAAAGAACATACAGTCACATAAAAAGACAATTTTTCAGAGTGTGTGGCTCCAATAAACAAAGGAATTTGGCTGGTGCAGGAGGTAATTTTACCCTGGGACAATGGTTCCCCGTTTAACCCACAGATCTCAATCTCTGATGCCAAAGGTACTGAGGGAACAGGGTGTTCCAGGGCGAATTGACGGTCCATGAAAACCCCATCGGCCCCACTGTCAACAAAGGCCTCAGTCTTGACAGTTTGACCGAGGATCTCCATAGTCACCGGAATGAGAAAAGTCTTTTTGGGAAATTCTGACTTCTGGCCTGACAGGATATTTCCCATCACCCTCAGGCCCTGAAGTTTTCCGGTTTTTCTGGGCATGATACTACAACATGACCTTTTTTCCCACAGTACAAGCACAAACCCTGCTGTCTCCTCCGTGTCTTCTCACGCGAGGAGAGGCGGGTAGCCCCAATCTGCATAGGCTCCTGGGAATATTCCTCAGAGTCTGAGGTTCCCTTGGGAAAAAAGGAAACTGCGGTCTCCCTTTCAAGCCTACGCTCTCTCAGCCGTCTATCCACCCGGATGGATAACTGCATGAGCTGATCTAAGCTATCAGGTGAGGGATATTGTACCAGTTGGTCCTTTATCTGGTCAGAAAGGCCCCTTCGGTACTGGTTTCTCAGGGCTGGGTCATTCCACTGGGTATCATGAGCCAACCTCCGAAACTCCGTACTATAAACCTCAGCTGGCCGTCGCCCTTGCTTAAAAACCGTAATCTGAGCCTCGGCTGAAGCCATCTTGTCAGGGTCATCATACAAAATGCCCAGTGCCGTAAAAAAAGCATCAACACTTTTAAGCGACGGACAGTCAGGCTGTAACCCATATGCCCAGACCTGTGGGTCTCCTTGTAGCAAGGAAATCACCATGCCCACCCGCTGAATCTCCGACCCAGAAGACTGGGGCCTAAGCCTGAAATATAGCTTACAGCTCTCCTTGAAACAAAAGAACTGCGAGCGATCTCCAGAAAAACGATCCGGGAGATTTACTTTCGGCTCCTTAACCCCTGAACTTGCCGCTGCTGCTGCGGGAGCTCCGCTAGCGGCCTGCGGGGTGTTCATTTTAATGGACATCTCATTAAATTGTCGAGTCAGGACCTGCACCTGATCGACCACCTGTTGCAAAGTATTTTGAGGAGTATGCTACATATTCCCACAAAATTTCAACAGGAGTAGGGCTGCTGAATATGTTACGCACACCAGTGCTAACAGGAGTATACCGGTGTATGAACAGAGAGGGAAGCGAAGCAAACGAACTCACAGACAGTATAACATAACATACACAGGAGGTGATGGAATAACTAATACACACAAAGTGAACGGAGAAGCCCAAAGGCTCAGGAATAGGGTGTCTCCCTAGTGTCAGGAATGCTCAGATGGAATAGAGCGGACAATGAAGCGAGGTGTAGTGATTTAACATGTGGAGCACCTGAAATGATGTTGCTAAGAGCAACAGAAAAAACCCCAAAGGGTTACCAACGGGTGTGGGAATAAACTCCTTGGTCAGAGATAGAAATATAGACACAAGGAGAGTATCCACAATCCTAACCCCCACTTGCAGGGCACAGGTTCAGCTTACTGCCACTAAACTGACACCTGGACGCCCTGCACAGTGAGGGAGGATTAAGCAAGCAGGTCTGAGAGTACAGCCGCAAACCTGCTGGGTTCACAGAATAGCAAAAGAACCCCAGCAGGTCAAACAACTGACTCCAGTCTTACTGCTAGGTCCGGATTGGCAGAATGAAGTACCGAATCCCAAGGCCTATTCGCAGTAAGCAACAAGTAAATACAAAGTCACACAGTACTAGCTAACTCTCTGGAACTGACTAACAAACAAAGATTCAGCAGCATTTGCCTAGCCTGAGAGGATGGTTTATATAGCAGGTGCTGTCCACGCCCCACTCAGACCTCACAGACTGTGAGCACAAAACCAGCGCCGGATTCCCTGCCGTGCACAGAGCCTGTAACCACTACACAGTAAAAACCCGGACCGGAGTATCAGCTGCGTTCAGGTTACTTCGCTAACACTTGCCTCCCGGTTGCCATGGCGACGTGGCAGCACAGAGCAGGAGATCCTAACAATTGCCGTGTCCAAAATCTGTAAAGGCCCACTCTACTCGTAAAGTGGGCTCTTCCTGGGTGGCTGCCCGGGGTGTCTCGGCTGTACAACTCTGCCGAGCGGCTACTTGGTCTGGGTCGAACACGTTTGCCAAGTTTTACAAGTTCGATACTTTGGCCTCTGATGACCTCAAGTTTGGTCAAGCAGTGTTGCAGGAGCCTCCGCGCTCTCCCTCCCGTACTGGGAGCTTTGGTACATCCCCATGGTAATAATATGGACCCCAGCATCCTCTAGAACGTAAGAGAAAATAGGATTTTAATTACCTACCGGTAAATCCTTTTCTCGTAGTCCGTAGAGGATGCTGGGCGCCCGCCCGCCCAGCGCTGCGTTTTCCTGCATTGGTTTTATAGTTCAGTACTGCCTGGTTCCTAGGTAAGTTCTGTGTTATTTACTGTTTCAGCTGTTGCTGAGTTGTTCCGGCATGTTAGTCGGATTTGCCTGTTGTGTGAGCTAATATGAATCTCGCCACTATCTGTGTAATTCCTTCTCTCGAAGTATGTCGTCTCCTCGGGCACAGTTTCAAGACTAAGTCTGGTAGGAGGGGCATAGAAGGAGGAGCCAGCCCACACTCTCAAACTCTTAAAGTGCTAATGGCTCCTAGTGGACCCGTCTATACCCCATGGTACTAATGTGGACCCCAGTATCCTCTAGTACGTAAGAGGAAAATATATATATATATATATATATAGTCATTTGTAAAGGAGGGCACTCACCAATTTTTTGTAAAATAGTAGATGTAGTTTTAATATCAGATCATCAAGTCGACGTTTCGATCACATCCCAGTGATCTTTGTCAAGACACCAAACAATGTTCAAGGCAACAGGACACCACAAGCAGCATGTACAACCAATTCACATACAGAGCTATTTATACCCCTGCTAATTGAGCACACCTAGGACACACCCATCGTCACTCATAGTATAGAACAAACTACAAATCTGTGATACTGTTGTTCCAACAGTAAAGCATGATTCTTTTCAGTGGTCAGTTGACCACTTTAAATTTGGTAGAAAGTTAAGACTCAGGGAATATTTTGCGACTCAGTCAGCTCCTTTGACCCCATCTCACAAAATTCAAGTATCAAATCTTTTCTTAGATTGACGGAGCATGAGATGAGGACACACAGGGTGAATAGACCATATGACAATTTGAATAAGCAACAAAGGACAGGACTACAGTCCCTGTTGAAAAATGATCAAATCGTGATCCGTTCAGCGGATAAAGGCGGGGCGATAGTTATACAAGATTGGGTCATGTACGACAATGAGATACGTCGCCAATTGTCAGATGGCTTGACATACCATAAAGTTAGCTCTAACCCTATGCCTGATATTAAAAAAGTGGTAGATGGTACTATCACTATGGGACTTCAAAATGGGTGGATTGATGATAAAATTGCTGCCTACCTTATGGTCAATCACCCTGTGTGTCCAATTCTCTATACACTCCTGAAAATCCACAAATCTTTAGATGCTCCCCCGGGTCGTCCAATCATCTCAGCAAGAGATCCATCTTGCAACCGATTGCTAAGTTTGTTGACAGTTTTCTGCAACCCCTAGTTACTGGCATGTTAAGTTATATCAGAGACACCGGGGACTTCTTACAGAAAATCTCCCAAATGGGTGATATTACTGATGACATTCTGTTGGCCACATTAGATGTAAATTCACTGTATACAGTGATCCCACACTCTGCTGGTTTGAGTTCGCTTTGGACGGCGCTGGGTTGTGGTGCACATGTCGGCCCCCCTGTTGAGTTTCTGTTGGCTTTGGCCGAGTTGGTTCTTAGCAAGAACCATTTCTGCTATGGTAATGAGTTTTTTATACAGAACACGGGGACCGCCATGGGCTCCAACCTGGCGCCGTCATATGCGAACCTATTCATGTACGAATATGAAAATACATATATCATCCCTAGATTTAGTGATAAACTTGCCTATTTTGGGCGTTATATCGATGATATATTTATTTTGTGGAAGGGGACCGCTGGTGAGTTCTGTGACATGGTCCAATACCTTAACTCCATTGATAGTCCCATTCGTTTTACACACCAAGTAGACCATGATTCAATTAATTTCTTGGATGTAACAATTTTTAGACAGCAAAACCGTCTAGGATCCACCCTGTTTCGCAAACAGACTGATCGTAACACACTATTGTTTGCTACTAGCCACCACCCCGAGAACCTAAAAGAAAGCATGCCAATCTCTAAATTTCTACGTGTGCTGCGTAATAACTCCTCTCCAGAGATTGCAGAGCACCAATTGACAGAAATGTCTGAAAGATTTCTGGATAGAGGGTACTCACCAGTAGTTGTTTCCCAATGCCTTTAAGAAAGCAAAAACCAAATTTAACGATAGTATCAAGAAGTCGTCGCCGACCTTTGACACAAGCAGACTAATATTTACCTCAACCTTTGACACCAATGCAAGAATTGCTGAAAAGGCCATTAAAAAACACTGGCCTATAGTTGCAACTGATGCTAAATTGGAAGGTTTAAGCCAAAGACCTCCTATGCACTCATACCGTAGAGGACCAAATCTACGGCAGCTGTTGATGCGACCATCTTTACAACCTCAAAAAATTAATACCACTTGGTTAACGATGAGAAAAACTGGTTGTTTCCATTGCCCCGACTGCACTACTTGCAGGTCAATGACTAGTGGTTCCTCTTTTGCACACCCACATAGTGGAAAAAGGATTTCCATCAAGTACAAGCTATCCTGTATGTCTGATTACGTGATTTACATCATCATATGTCCATGCGGACTTTATTATGTTGGGTTGACGACGCGCTGCTTTCGTGAACGGATGGCTAACCACCGCTATTCCATCCGCCAGGCACTCGAAACGAATAAAACAGACAAGCCAGTAGCAAAACACTGGCTACAACACAAACATTCCATATCCAGTCTCAAATGCATGCTGATTGATCATATTCCCTCTTCTATTCGCGGTGGCGATAGGGAATTGAAACTTAAACAACGTGAATCCAGGTGGATCTTTGAACTGGGGACTATTACTCCGTTAGGTCTTAATGAAGCCAATCCATATGGCATTTTTCTATAATCTTTAGGACTATTATCTGATTTCTAAGTACCAACAGCAAAGCCTTCTCTCTCCCCCCTTCTTTTTCCCCTTTTTGGTTGTGAGTATTGTTGTTCTATCTATTGTTGACCGGGTGGTGTCGCGCGCCTGGGGCTAGGCTGGTATCGGTGGCACCTCCGATATCTTGGGGGTGCCATCTCTTCCAGTCGGCCGCGGTGCGCTCTATATTACCCGGGCTTTATTATTTACTTTTATTATTAAAGGTCATGTTTTTAATATTGGAAGCTATGTCTTCATACTACTGTATGTAGTTTATAACATCATATTTATATGTAGTTTTTTCTTTCCCTGCGTTTTGAGCCACCAGGCACCTCCCTGACACTCTGTTCACTAGTTTAGATTTGGTATGAGGCTTTGATTGACAGCACTTGCGTATTATTCTCTAATATACGGTTTTGTGCTGGCTAGTCTGTGATTGTTGTCTCTATGACAACGCCTGTGTTTGGTCTTTACCCAGGGGCGGTACCGCCGTTGATGGACAGGGCGCGTATTGTGCCTTCCGCTATCTCCGGCCTTTGTACGGTCCCTATAGCAACGGGACGTCACTGCCGCTTTTGCGTGTCACTTCCGCCTGGCGCGTGCGTTCCACGGCTTTTTGGAACGCACAAGCATTTCCTGGTTCTCAATTTAGCTTATTTCTAATACTTTTATGACAATGTGGTTGGCGGTTTTCGTCCCTATGAGCTCCCTGACAGATGCTAATACTTATCTGGCCCGTGTTTTTCATTATCAGACATGTTGTATCACAGATTTGTAGTTTGTTCTATACTATGAGTGACGGTGGGTGTGTCCTAGGTGTGCTCAATTAGCAGGGGTATAAATAGCTCTGTATGTGAATTGGTTGGACATGCTGCTTGTGGTATCCTTTTGCCTTGAACATTGTTTGGTGTCTTGACAAAGATCACTGGGATGTGATCGAAACGTCGACTTGATGATCTGATATTAAAACTACATCTACTATTTTACAAAAAATTGGTGAGTGCCCTCCTTTACAAATGACTGTTTATTGGAATTAACTGTTCCGTGGAGTGGAGCACCATCTCATGTGGACTTTGATGGGCAGTATAGTGCGGATATTCTCTTCTATATATATATATATATATGTATATATATAGATAGATATATAGATAGATATATGTATATACATATAATTGAACCCATTATAATTAATTTTTTATTAAGTTGGTGGCACAGTAGAAGTTGGTGGGACAGTGGGTGAATAATACTTCATTGGTTCCCCCTTCTACAGCCCTGCCCACACACCCAGAAATGCCTTCCCAATATTAAAATATGTAAAAAAAAAAAAAGGTGTGAATTCCAAAGATATCTATCGTCTTTCAAACTGTTTGAAAAATTGCTTAGTGTTTACACTCAATTTCGTTTGTCAGGGCGCCGGGAAGTTCAAGGGAAATTGCTCATCTTCCACATTGTTCATCTTTCACATTGGTCATGGCTTCTAGTGTGTAGGGCCCTTTAAAGATCTTAACACACTGAAGATTACATTTTCTGCAGAAATTCAGAACATCCTAAAGCAGTTTCCCAAACTCCGTCATTACAGCCCAGGTTTTAAGGATATCCATGCTTGAGCATAGGTGAATTAAAAAGTACCTCAGTTAATTTGATCTAACCACCTGGACTCAAGCATGCATATCCTTAAACCTGGACTGTAATGGTGGAGTTTGTGAAACTCTGTACTAAAGGGTACACAAAGTATCTAGCACAGGGCTGGCCAAACCGGTCCTCGAGATCTACCAACAGTTCATGTTTTCCAGGCCTCCTGGAGATCTGTAGAATTGTCAGTTAGGAATGAATGCAACACAGCTTAATTAGTAATGACTACACCATACTTACCGACTTTGTGGGTGCTCGCTCTGGGAGAGAGCAGCCACGTCGGCTTGGCAGGAGGCGGGGCAGGGCAATGATGGGCAGAGGGGGCGGAGGCAGAACGGGGGTGGGACGGAGGCAGTACGGGGGCGTGGTTTTGCGAGGCGCGTCATTTAAGCCATACACCCCGCTCTGTAATGCCGATATTACAAGCATTATACTGCAGGGGGCATGGCTATGATGATGCAATTCAACAAGAATCGCGTCGACTGCCCACTTTACACACTAAGTGGGCGGCCGGGCAGGGGGGACCGTAAAAATCGGGAGACTTGCCCGATTTTCGGGAGCCTCCCGGCCATTCCGGGAGAGTAGGCAAGTATGGTACACCTGTGCACCAGCTAGGTGGTCTGGAAAATGTGAACTGTTGGTAGATCTCGAGGACTGGTTTGGCCAGCCCTGATCTAGCACAACAAGGGGTAAATTTACTAAAGGGCCCTACACACTGGCCGACATGACTGCACGATATGAACGATCTTGTTCATTAATGAACGAGATAACGTTCATATTGTGCAGTGTGGAGGCTCCAGCGATGAACGATGCGCGGCCCCACGCTCGTTCATCGCTGGTCCCCCGTCGGCTGTACATGCAGGTCAATATGGACGATCTCGTCCATATTTGCCTGCACTTCAATGCAGCCGGGTGACGGGGAGAGTGAAGAAACTTCACTCCCCCCGTCACTGCCCCGCTGCCGCCGGGTTGCCTGTCGGTCGTATCCGCCGTCGGGCAGCTCGGCGGCGGATCGGCCAGTGTGTAGGACCTATTAGATAGGAGTTCTATTTAAGATGGGATGTTGCCCATAGCAACCAATCAGATTCTACTTCTCATTTATCTAGACCAGGAATTCCCAACAGGGCCGGTTCTAGACCTTGTGGCTCCCAGTGCGAACATTTCCTCTGCCCCCCCCCCCCCCCCGGCACCCCCCATTTAAAACAGGGACAGTGCATGCCAAATAGGGGTGTAACTTAATGATGAAAGGGCGTGGCCACAGAATTGCACCAATTCACATTACACCGCACAGTGGTGTCCAACAGTTCCATTACCACAGAGTAGTACCCCTTACACACATTATGCCATGTTAGAGCCCTTTGCACACATTACTCCACAGCATACCTCCCAACTGTCCCAATTTTCGCGGGACAGTCCCGTTTTTTGGGGACTGTCCCGCTGTCCCACCCGCGGGCCACAGTGTCCCGCGGTGGGGGGGGTCAGTTGGGAGGCTCTGTCAATCGCTGCTCTGCTTAGCAGAGCAGCGGTGAATAGACGCTGTGCGCATGCGCACAGCGTCTATTCAGTGGAGTCAGAGGGAGAGGGAGCGTGCCAGCGGCTCACAGAGCGCTGGGCATGCCCCCTCAGTGACGAAAAAGGGGCGTGGATCGCGATCGCGGTCCTCCGCGAAGCCACGCCTCCTTTTCATAGGTCACGCCCCTTTTCGGGAACGGCTTCGCCACGCGAGTGTCCCGCTCCACGAGTAAAGAAAGTTGGGAGGTATGCTCCACAGTACAGCAGAGCACCTTATACATATTGCACCAGGTAGAGCAAATCAGAGAGTGCTCAGTTACTGGCTGCTTCTGCATGTAGCCCACACATGCTGGACAGCTTTATTCTGTCACTGCAATGTAGCTCTGAGCTAGGACACGGCACTCTCACACACCTAACTCTCTGCACATGTTACATCTTCCCCCCTGCAGTACAGAATGGTGTTACCCAGGAGCTCAGTTACTGGCTGCTTCTGCATGTAGCCCACACATGCTGGGCAGCCTTATTCTCACACTGCAATGTAGCTCTGAACTAGGATATTCCCCTCCCACACCTAACTCTCTGCACATGTTACATCTGCTACCCTTCAGTGCAGCATGCGGTTTGGTTACCCAAGTGCTCAGTTACTGGCTGCTTCTGCATGTAGCCCACACATGCTGGACAGCTTTATAAAGTAGTAGTTGTTATATGGTCCCAGTGGTGGTGGCAGAGGTAAATAAATAACAGCTCACAGAAAGCTGAGATTTAATAGAAGAAAAGTACTTCACTTAATATATCACTGTTTCCTCACCTGGCTTGCAGTTTTGCAATGATGGAACTTGTTAAAAGACAGTGCAGGAACAAGCCGCCCTGATCATGCTGTGCAGTGCCGCCCGCTGCCCTGATCATGCCGTGCCGCTGTCTGACCGCTGTGCCGCCCGCCGCCCTGATCATGCCGTGCCGCCCGCCTCAAGCGTGCCCTTATCAGCGCTGCCGCTCGCCTCCTTCCTCGATGCGGTGCGCGATGACATCAGGCGGTGCGCGATGACGTCATCGCGCACTGTGCGACGGTGCGCAATGCATCATGGGAAAGTGTGCGGGAAAGTGGGCGAAAGGGAGGGAGGGTCAGCGCTGACTACAGTAACATGGCGGCGCCCGTTAGGATGCAGCAGCGCCCTCGTAGATGCAGCGCCCCGGGCAAAAGTACTGCTTGCCCGGGGCAAGAGCCGCTCCTGATTCCCAACCACGGTCCTCAAGGCACACTAACAGTGCAGGTTTTAGTGATATGACATCCAGGCTTCAGCACAGGTGACTTAATTAGTAGCTCAGTTATTTTGATTTATCCATCAGTGCTGCAGCCTGGATATCACCAAAACCTGCACTGTTGGTGTGCCTTGAGGACCGTGGTTGGGAATGCCTGATCTAGACCCTTCTAGATGATAATACCTGGAATCTGATTGGTTGCTATCGGCAACTTCCCATCTTAAATAGAACTCCCATCTTAGTAAATTTACCCCCAAGAACTTTTCGTTACGTATTCTTGATGTTACACATAGTTGCCAACATTTTAAAACATTTCTCGCGGTCAACTTGCTGTGGGCTCAGTGCAGTATCGCATATACCATACTCGTGTCTGCCCAGTTTTAATATAGCCAGCGCAAACCATGCAGACGGTTGCGGCCACTGGTGCATGAAGGGAAACTAGACGCTACCCTGGTGCATTGGCACTACAGCACTACCACACTGGCTTCTTCACTTCAAGTTCAGGAACGATCAGCACGCACTACGCATGCGCGGATTTCCACCCAGACCTGTCACTGTCAACAAGACGCGTTGCAAGCCTCGCTGTCGACTAGAGGAGGCCCGACCTTCTTTGTGGGATGACGTCACGAGATATGAGCTCTTCCATTGGTAACTCGGCTGCGAGCGTTGGTTACCGACCAATTGCGTGTGCGATCGGCCAGTGTCACGTGACCGGAGCGGAGGCCGGCCATCTTGCGTCGGCTCTGGATGATCCGCCCTGCGGGTTGCGGAAGCGGTGACCCGGCCGGGCCTGGTGCTGTTCATTGAGTGACCCAGCCTAACTCATGCACGACCGGAGCTGCAGGAATAGCCGTCCCGTGTACTGTATGAGGTGAGAGGGCAGAGCGGCGGTGGCGGGATTGCCGGTGCCACTTATACTTCCCATGGCCCAGATAGTGATCAGCTGTGGCATTATGATACTGGAAGGCTCCGGCTGGCTTCCTGGAGAGTGTTACGTAGATGATACTAGTTGGCATTGCAGGTTCTCTGGCATCAGTTAATTGAGGAATATCTGCCAGGGGCTGTGTAAGGTCAGCTAGCATTGGAAGCTAATGTGGGTACTTAACTTGATGCATGCTGGCACTTGTGATGGGCAGCCACTGGCAGGGAGGTGTGTGATGTTCAGGTTATGCGATTCGTTTATGTAACAGACCTGCTTTGAAACAGTGTGTATGGTATAGAGTTGTTTAATTTATCAGTTCCTAAGTAAAGTTTTCCTTCAGCAGCAATAATCCCACACTGCTCCCTCTCATCCAGCGCTGTGATCTGCCAGGATGTAGAAACTTAGTTTTCAAAACCAGTTACATAGCAGATAATGTTTTGGGGGGATTTTTGTTTTAAAATTTTATTAAATACATTCTAAATTTGACTAACTCCTGTTGCTCTTTTGTTGGTCTTAAGGTCTAAAAGTATTCAGATCACATTGTAACCTTTTATTTTAGTTTGCTTTGCTTGGTAAATCGTTGGTAACTTATAGCAACTAATCATGCAATTATTTTATTAAAAAGTGGGTAAAGCTGGGTACACACTGGGCAGGCATGCAGTAAAAATACCGCCCATCGGGATTCCGTCTGTCTAAAAACAGACGCCAGGATCCCGACAGGGTTACTATACCGCCGCCGGAATACTGTCGAAGTAGGTGATTCTGCCTCTGTGGGTGTCCTTCGCTCGCCACCGAGCCTGCATCGCGGCAAGCGCAGCAAGCCCACAAGGGGCTAAGTTGCACTCGCTCCCCTGCCAGCATTCTGGCACACAGGATGCTGATGTCAGTATACTGACATTCGGCATGCAATACCTATCCCACTGGACAACCTCAGTTAGCAATCAGCGCTATTTTGCTGATTGCTAATTAGGGGAGATCGTCAGTGCATACACACTGAACGATATCGATGTACAATATGATTTAGTGACGTCATCCCCTCACTCCCTGACAATGCAGCTAAAAAATAAGGCCCATACACACTGGGCGATTTAGAGCTGAAAGCAGCTCACTTTTGGTGTTTTGAGCTGCTTTCAGCTCAAAGCCGCCCAGTGTGTATGAGCAAGCGATGAGCGCTGATGCGCACTCCCGCTTCATCACCGGTGGCCACCATTCATGTGCTGGTATTGCCAGTAGATGAATGGCGGGGTGAACGGCTAACCATAGCATCCTGCTATGGAAAGCCGCTCACCCCCGCTGACATCGCTGGGCAGGGGGGAATAGCGCTCAGTGTGTATGCACTGAGCGCTTTTCAGCCCAGCGATGTCAGCGATCATCGCTGTTCATAAACGCTGGGCAATAACGCCCAGTGTGTATGGACCTATATAGTTAACATTGAGCTGCATGTTCAGTAGATCATGGATGAACAAGAACAACCTGCAGGTGCGCGCATCGTTCATCTGTACACACTGGACGATATGAAAGATAGATCTTTTTTAAAAAAAAGATAGTAATCGTTCATATGGTCCAGTGTGTATGGGGCTTTACCCAATGCAACTAACCAGTCATTGCTTTCATTGGTTAACCTGCATGATAATGACCAGTTTGATCTCAAGGGTAACTATACATGTGTCAACTTTAGATCAACTGTCCTTTTAATCATATCCATATGAATTATAGATAAATATAAACAATTTACTTTGGACCTCTTGTTATCAATCTCCTTCTTTCTGTCTCCTCTTACCACTATTAGCATTGCATGACAGTGAGAGAACACAATATAAATTCTAGTAAAAAGCATTATGGCCACTGTTACTTTGAGGAGAGGAATGAAAAAGCAACTATCTGAAAACTGTCCAGTAGCGGCGTTGTTGTTTTTGTTGTTTGGTGATGAGTTTTTTTTTTAAATAGTGCCCACAATGTTTAGTAGGTACTCTGGCCCAACTGGAAACCTCATCACTCTATTCTTTGTCAACCCTTGCCAGGTAAATTTTGATTTCTATCAGATCTGCAGTCGCTGACTGATATGAAAGTGTAAAACACATATTTCTTTGTGCATATGCCCGTTATTCTGCAAATATGCCACATTTGAAAATAACTCATGCATTTAATAATGATTGTGTCTATGATGCGGTAAATGTCACATATTCTGGGGAGGGCTCTCTTGGCAAAATGTAATAATGTGTGTATGCTGGGTGCATGACTTTACATAGGTATGTGCCCACATGCTATCATTAGATGTTATCTTGCTTGTTGAGATTATTCAAGTGGTTGAAGAGGAAGGGACGGCCGATTTTGGGTGCTTTTCACTATACAAATTGACTGCAGGTAATTTTACTTAATGCAAAGAAGTCCTTGATTTTTACATGATCTTGGAGGTTGTGGGGATATCTTGTACAGATTTCATGCAAATTTTTTAAGTGGGGGAAGCACAACAGAAGTTTTACATTTTCTGGCAGCAAAATAATCAAAACTTTCTATTTGTGGAAGTATATCTATAAGAGATAAGAGCACAATTTCTTATGCAAGATGGAATAATACAGAAAAACAATAGTATGTAGCTTGATAACAGTGAAAATATGGATGATATATAATACGAGTAGACTCGCCCCTCTCAGAAGTGATTCAGGCAGGTAAGATTAACTATATGGCAGGTTTACGTCACAATCTGCTATTTACGTCTAATCATTTATTTATTGACCGTTTCTAATATATTCCTTTGCGCTTTACATTTGGAACAACAGTAATAGAACAAAACTAGTAATAACAGACAGACATAGAGGTAGGAAGGCCCTGCTCACAAGTCTACAATCTGTAGGGAAATAAGCACTGATAAACAAGGATAGGTGCTATCATGATCATCACAGATATAGCTAAAAAAATATGCGAAGGAAACAATTGCAGTGTACACAGAGGGTCAATTATTTTTTAGATAAGAAAGGAAAGGAATAAAACTCCCATGGAGTAAAGGCCCATATAGATGGGCTGATGTGGGAGAGATGTGTGCTAAGCGAATTGCTCCCACACACCTCACACACGGCAGGCGCCCTGGGCAGCAATATAAACCTCATTTCTGGCAAAAGAGATATATATACAGCTAGGCACTGTATATATAAAGAGCCCCCACCAGTTTTTATTATATTTAAGCGGGACAGAAGCCCGCCGCCGAGGGGGCGGGGCTTCTCCCTCAGCACTCACCAGCGCCATTTTCTCCACAGCACAACTGAGAGGAAGCTCCCCGGACTCTCCCCTGCTTATCCACGGTGAAAGGGGGTTTCAGAGAAGAGGTGGGGGCACATAATTGGCAGCAAATAATAGTATTACAGCGCTACTGGGTAAACACATTGTGTGTTTTTCCTGGGGTATTAGCGCTGAGTGTGTGCTGGCATACTCTCTCTCTGTCTCTTCAAAGGGCCTTGTGGGGGGAATTGTCTTCAGATAAGAGGATTCCCTGAGTGTGTGGTGTGTCGGTATGTGTGTGTCGACATGTCTGAGGTAAAAGGCTCTTCTAAGGAGGAGATGGAGCAAATGTGTGTGTGTGGTGTCTCCGTCGACAACGCAGACACCTGACTGGATATGTGGAATTAAGTGCTGAGGTAAATTTATTGCACAAAAGATTAGAGAACAGACAAGGAATCTACCCATGTCTGTCCCTATGTCGCAGGGACCTTCAGAGTCTCAAAACGCCCACTATCCAAATTAATAGACACTGATACCGGCACGGAGTCTGACTCCAGTGTCGACTACGATGATGCAAAGTTACAGCCAAAACTGGCAGAAAAGTATTCAATATATGATTATTGTAATAAAAGATGTTTTGCATATCACTGATGACCCATCTGTCCCTGACACGAGGGTACACATTTTTAAGGGGAAGAAAGCTGAGATAACATTTCTCCCCTTTCATGAACCAAATGAATTGTGTGAAAAAGAGCGGGAATCTCCAGACAAGAAACTGCAGTTTCCCAAAAGAATTCTCATGGCGTATCCTTTCCCTGCTAGGGCCAGGATACGATGGGAATCCTCCCCTAAGGTGGACAAGGCGTTGACACGTTTACCCAAAAGGTAGCGCTGACATACCAAGATACAGCTACCCTCAGGGATCCTGCAGATAGCATGCAGAAAAGTACTTTGAAGTCCATTTACACACATTCTGGTACACTACTCAGACCGGCGATTGTGTCGGCAGGGGTTTATAGCGCCGTAGCAGTGTGGACAGATACCTTATCAGCGGAGATTGAAACCCTAGATAAGGATACCATGTTATTGACCCTAGGATATATAAAAGATGCTGTCTTATATATAAGACATGCTCAAAGAGACATTGGTCTACTGGATTCTAGAGTCAGCGCTATGTCGATTTCTGCTAGACGTGTCCTGTGGAACATGCAATGGACAGGTGATGCCAACTAAAAGAGGTATATGGAGGTTTTACCTTACAAGGGTGAGGAATTGGGTGGAGAAGGGCTCTCGGACCTCGTTTCCACAGCTATAGCTGGTAAATCTGATCTTTTGCCTTATATTCCCTCACAGCCTAAGAAAGCACGACATTATCAAATGCAGTCCTTTCGGTCGCAGAAAAATAAGAAAGTACGAGGAGCGTCCTTTCTTACCAGAGGTAAGGGTGCAGGGCACAGCTAGTTCCCAGGAACAGAAGTCCTCCCCGGCCTCTACTAAATCCACCGCATGACGCTGGGGCTCCGCTAAGGGAGTCCGCCCCAGTGGGAGCACGTCTTCGACTCTTCAGCCACATCTGAGTTCACTCACAGGTGGATCCCTGGGCAATAGAAATTGTTTCTCAGGGTTACAAGCTGGAATTCGAAGTGGTGCCTCCTCGCCGGTTTTCCTTATCGGCCCTACTGGCTTCTCCCCCAGAAAGGGAGATAATATTAAATACAATTCACACATTGTATCTCCAACAGGTGGTGCTCAAGGTTCCCCTCCTTCAACAAGGAAGGGGATATTACTCAACCTTGGCTGTAGTCCCGAAACCGGACGGTTCGGTCAGACCTATTTTAAAATTAAATTCTCTGAACTTATACTTGAAAAGGTTCAAATTCAAGGTGGAATCGCTCAGAGCGATCATCGCCAGCCTGGAAGGGGGGGATTTTATGGTGTATCTAGACATAAAGGCTGCATACCTTCATGTTCCCATTTATCCACCCCATCAGGCGTACCTGAGAATTACGGTACAGTATTGTCATTACCAATTTCAGGGTAATTGGCGGAAATGATGGTGCTCCTACGCAAGCAAGGAGTCACAATTATCCCATACTTGGACGATCTCCTAATAAGGGCAAGATCAAAAGAGCAGTTGTTGAACAGCGTGTCACTTTCATTGAAGGTGTTACAGAAACACGGCTGGATTCTCAATATCCCGAAGTCACAGTTGGTTCCTACGACTCGTCTGACCTTCTTGGGCATGATTCTGGATACAGTCCAGAAAAGGGTTTTTCTTCCGATAGAAAAAGCTCAGGAACTCATGACTCTAGTCAAGAACCTGTTGAAGCCAAAACAAGTATCAGTGCATCATTGCACTCAAGTCCTGGGAAAAATGGTGGCGACGTACGAAGCCATTCCCTTCGGCAGGTTCCATGCAAGGACTTTCCAATGGGACCTATTGGACAAATGGTCCGGGTCACATCTGCAAATGCATCAGCGGATCACCCTTTCCCCCAGGGCCAGGGTATCTCTCCTGTGGTGGCTGCAGAGTGCTCACCTTCTAGAGGGCCGCAGGTTCGGCATTCAGGATCGGATCCTGGTGACCACGGACGCGAGCTTCCGAGGTTGGGGAGCAGTCACACAGGGAAGAAATTTCCAAGGCCGTTGGTCAAGTCAAGAGACTTGTCTTCACATCAAAACTAAGGGCCATATACAACGCCCTACGTCAAGCGGAGACCTTACTTCGCGACCGACCAGTTCTGATCCAGTCAGACGTCACCGCAGTAGCTCATGTAAACCGCCAGGGCGGCACAAGGAGCTGAGTGGCGATGGCGGAAGTCACCAGAATTCTTCGCTGGACGGAAAATCATTTAAGCGCACTGTCAGCAGTGTTCATTCCGGGAGTGGACAACTGGGAAGCAGACTTCCTCAGCAGACACGACCTGCATCCGGGAGAGTGGGGACTTCATCGGGAAGTCTTCGCACAGATTGCAAGTCGGTGGGGACTGCCCCAAATAGACATGATGGCGTCCCGTCTCAACAAAAAGCTACAAAGGTATTGCGCCAGGTCAAGAGAACCTCAGGCGTTAGCTGTGGACGCCCTAGTGACACCGTGGGTGTTCCAGTCGGTCTATGTATTCCCTCCTCTTCCTCTCATACCCAAGGTGTTGAGAATAATAAGAAAAAGAGGAGTGAGAACAATAATCATTGTTCCGGATTGGCCAAGAAGGGCCTGGTATCCGTATCTGCAGGAAATGCTCACAGAAGATCCGTGGCCTCTTCCTCTAAGACAGGACCTGTTGCAACAGGGTCCCTGTCTGTTCCAAGACTTACCGCGGCTGCGTTTGATGGCATGGCGGTTGAACGCCGGATCCTAGCGGAAAAAGGTATTCCGGATGAGGTCATTCCAACGCTAATAATGGCTAGGAAGGACGTGACATCTAAACATTATCACCGAATATGGCGAAAATATGTTTCTTGGTGTGAGGCCAGGAATGCTCCTACGGAAGAATTCCATCTAGGCCGTTTTCTTCACTTCCTACAAACGAGTGAATTTGGGCCTAAAATTAGGCTCCATTAAAGTTCAGATTTCGGCCTTATCCATTTTCTTTCAAAAGGAATTGGCCTCTCTACCTGAAGTACAGACTTTTGGGAAGGGAGTACTGCATATTCAGCCTCCTTTTGTACCTCCGATGGCACCTTGGGACCTTAACGTGGTGTTAAGTTTCCTTAAGTCACATTGGTTTGAACCACTTAGAACAGTGGAGTTGAAATATCTCACTTGGAAGGTGGTCATGTTGTTAGCCTTGGCTTCGGCTAGGCGAGTTTCGGAATTAGCGGCTTTATCACATAAAAGCCCCTATCTGGTTTTCCATATGGATAGAGCGGAATTGCGGACCCGTCCTCAATTCTTACCTAAGGTGGTCTCATCCTTTCATATCAACCAACCTATTGTCGTGCCTGTGGCTACACGTGACTTGGAGGATTCCGAGTCCCTTGATGTGGTCAGGGCTTTGAAAATTGACGTGGCCAGAACAGCTAGGATCAGAAAAACAGAAGCACTGTTTGTCCTGTATGCAGCCAACAAGGTCGGCGGCCCTGCTTCAAAGCAGACTATTGCTCGCTGGATCTGTAACACGATTCAGCAGGCGCGTTCTACGGCAGGATTGCCGTTACCAAAATCGGTTAAGGCCCATTCCACTGGGAAGGAGGGCTCATCTTGGGCGGCTGCCCGAGGGGTCTCAACACTACAGCTGTGCCGAGCTGCTACTTGGTCAGGGTCAAACACCTTTGCAAAGTTCTATAAGTTTGATACCCTGGCTGAGGAGGACCTCCTGTTTGCTCAATCGGTGCTGCAGAGTTATCCGCACTCTCCCGCCCGTTTGGGAGCTTTGGTATAATCCCCATGGTCCTTATGGAGTTCCCAGCATCCTCTAGGACCTACCGGTAAATCTTTTTCTCGTAGTCCGTAGAGGATGCTGGGCGCCCGTCCCAAGTGCGGACTTCTTCTGCAAGACTTGTATATAGTTTTGCTTACATAAGGGTTATGTTATAGTTTTCATCGGTCTTGGACTGATGCTAAGTTGTTTTCATACTGTTAACTGGTTAGTATATCACAAGTTATACGGTGTGATTGGTGTGGCTGGTATGAATCTTGCCCTTGGATTAACAAAAATCCTTTCCTTGTACTGTCCGTCTCCTCTGGGCACAGTTTCTCTAACTGAGGTCTGGAGGAGGGGCATAGAGGGAGGAGCCAGTGCACACCCAGATCCAAAGTCTTTCTTAAAGTGCCCATGTCTCCTGCGGAGCCCGTCTATGCCCATGGTCATAACGGAGTCCCAGCATCCTCTACGGACTACGAGAAAAAGATTTACCGGTAGGTTTAAAATCTTATTTTTTTTTTTTCACTGAGCTGCTTCATGCTCTGTTACACCCCTTTCACATATATGAGCTGGGAATTTTACAGCTCTGACCCGGGTCCATTAACCTGGCTTCAACCTGGAACTCAGCCTGAGACCTCCTTTTATGGACACTTGGAGATGATGTCATCTCCATGTGCCACTACAGCCACCAATCTGCACCTTTTAGGCATGACCCAATTTATTGCAACCCGGGTTATGATGCTCACACTACAGGCGACCGGGAGTCAGACCCAGGAATAACTTGGGTTGTTTCTGTTCACACAGCCTAGGTCCCAGGTCAGTACACATGCACTGGAAAATCCCCCGATTATGTAGGCTATGTGTGAATCGGGTATAGTCACAATAAACGCCAGTGATCCTACAGTTTATTCCTCCTGATTTAAAATTATCCTCTTCCCACAATATACCTTCATTCCGGAGTTTGGGCCCTCAATTTATCTGCCATATGCAATACTACATTTTGCCACATAACCCCCCCCCCCCCCCCCCCCAGAAAAAAAAACACTAAAACTAAAAAACTACATGGTTGTATGGTTGAGTTCTTCCAGAACTTGTAGTTTCACAACAGTTGAACAGCTACAGATTCTTCAGTTCTGTCCTAGCTCTAATGCATGTATTTTCTCTGTTTTATCTACACTGTTACTGGCTGTAACGGTGGGCTGTCTCT
Source organism: Pseudophryne corroboree (assembly GCF_028390025.1). Classification (NCBI taxonomy): domain Eukaryota; kingdom Metazoa; phylum Chordata; class Amphibia; order Anura; family Myobatrachidae; genus Pseudophryne; species Pseudophryne corroboree. The sequence continues at coordinate 409,515,042 of NC_086446.1, read as the reverse complement.
CATTCTCAATGTTGCCTGTGATTATTGACATACGAAAATTGCTATGACTGGAAAGGGTGTGCAGCCAATCTGCTCCTCCCTGTTTCTGATTAATTCTAAAACACTGGAACACGCTGTTTTGTGTGTACACCTGCATACTGATGGGGAAGGTGCAGGTTGAAATAAAGACCCAGCGGATTTCTGTAAGCTGCAGTTTACTTTTCACGAAAGGGTGCAGCTTATACTTCATCACATGCAGGGCCGGTTCTACCATTAGGCAGCTTTAGGCGGCTGCCTAGGGGCGCAGGCCCCTGAAGGGCGCCACTGAATTAATCTAGCAAACAACTGAAGGATATCTCTGTATGCGGCCTCCTCCTTTTACACTGTGCTGGCTGCTGCGAGTCTAATCAGGTGCAGTTGCTGCTATCAGGCTGTCCCAACATAGAGGTAAATTTACTATGATGGGAGTTCTAGTTAAGATGGGATGTTGCCCATAGCAACCAATCAGATGCCAGGTATTATCTTCTAGAAGCTGCTAGGTAAATGAGAAGTAGAATGTGATTGGTTGCTATGGGCAACATCCCATCTTAAATAGAACTCCTATCTTAGTAAATTGACCCCATAGTGTCTCAGCGCTTCCTCCGTACCGACATGTGTAACATCAAGTCATGTGAAGGCACATAGAAGGCGAATGTAAGTATGGCTCCTGAGGGGCACCCCCATGGCTGCTCCTCATAGCCCTGATGCACCTCCTCCAGGCCCCTGGATCCCGGCTCTCCAGCAGCAAGCAGCACCCGACTACATGTCTGCACCCAGCAGTGTCGCTGGGTAATTTTGTGACTTTGTTTACAATATACTTTTTAACTTTAAATGTCCTTGAGTGTATATGTATAATCATGAGGCAATTCACCATAGCCCACATAGTGGTTACCTGCATCTCCCTCCGAGAGGTGGTGGTGGTGGGGATTGCAGGTTAGGGGGGCGCTATGCTGAAGCTTTGCTTAGGGTGCAGAGAGACCTTGCACCGGCCCTGATCACATGTCATAGAATATCCTTGTAATGATCATTGTGAATTGTATAGTTTGGGTTGTTCTTTTTTGAGTTGCTATATATTGTTTAAAGATGATGTTTGTGTATTGCTTATGCTTGTATCTTTAGCATACAGTGGAAGCTACAAGAGCCTTTCATTTTGCTCCTAAAGCTGGGTACACACTTCACAATATTTTTAACGATAACGCTCATTTTCTGCCTTCTGAGTGACATCATCTGTAAAATTGCCCAGTGTGTACGCACAGTCTCAATAACGAGGTCCTCTGTCATCTTTAAATCTCATAATTAGTAAACTGTTTTATTGTTTAGTATTGTTTTTCATACCACTAACATACTTTGCTCATTTGTATTTTACAATGAATTTCTATTTTGGGGAATTGTGTACCTTTTTGAATTGCATGGAAATGATTTACAGACCCAGGTTTCATTTGCCTCTGTAAGACCTTAAGTTCTCCTCTTTTCAGGCAGTGGGATTAGAGAAGCATTCAACATGTACTCTGAGTGGCGGACGCTGCACCTTGTTATAAAGAATGACCAAGGTCACACCAGCGTGCTACACAGCTATCCTGAAAATGTGGGTCGGGACGTTGCAAATGCTGTGGTTCGTCCGTTGGGACAGTCGCTTAATGCTCCATCCACTGTTGGAAGTGAGAGTATACTGAAAACTGATAAAGAGGTAACATTTCCCTGTTCAACAGTACTGCTTAGCTAAAGATAGCCTGTGGTGTTATCGCCTCTCATTCAGGCCCTATTCAATTCCGAATATTTATGTGAATTGCATATACAATTCTTTTATCTTTTAAAATACAGTAAAGTCTGTAAATATACTAAAAAGTGCTCTTTCCCATTCCCAGGTGAAATGGACCATGGAGGTGATATGTTATGGGCTTACTTTACCGCTAGAGGGCGACACTGTGAAATACTGTGTGGACGTGTACACTGATTGGATTATGGCCCTGGTGTCTCCAAAGGATTCCATTCCCCAGCCAATTATCAGAGAACCAAACATGTACATTCAAATTATCCTCAAGCATCTGCAGAATGTCTTTGTACCAAGGTGAGACCTTTACAGACACCGAATTACGCCACAAACATCGTAAGGGAACTGGTTCTGTTGTAGGTATTTGCTGGCATTCTATACAGTTTCAGCAGTGCAGCATTTTCTGCCTGTACTGGCCTTTTTAGAATGTTGAATGTAGAGTGAATGTTTATAATTGACGCAAGACAAAGTGCAGACTATTGGATTATAAAGCAATGTTCTCTGCAGATCAAATTATTGGTTTATTTTAGTACGGTACTCCCCTTTTTTTTTTTTTTTTGTAGTGCCAACTTAGAACGAAGGACAAAGCTGGTTTTTTGGTATACTGTAGGGGTCATATCAGTTCATGAACGGCAGGATATTGTTTCCCATTTCTGCACAGCCGTATTATAGGGAACAGGAAGCTGTCTGGTGACGTTACTTAGCTGATCTGCTGCACAAAGAGGGTGATAAGAGACATCCACCATGGAAAAGTAATGGCAGAGAGGTCAGAGACCCAGGGAAATACATGAGGTGGAAAATATGTAATGACAATAAAACAGATTGTATGGTTTCAGTCCATAGCTGGTTGTTGCCCTATAATGAAAGGGTGAAAAGACCAATAGTGTATAAGAAATATCTGCATTTGTATATTTATACCTAGACATTGTAGGATATTATCAAAATAAGGGTACAGCTTTGATGTTTTGATACAGCTGTCATGTATTGTAATAAATATAGTTCCAAAATGACTGCGAAAAGTTGTTCAACGGCTTTGGGGCTGAACACAGTGGTGTGTGGTATACCATTGGTGTTCTTTTAATTCTTATGTACTTGTCATGCATTTACGAAGCCATGAAAATTAGATAGGTGTAAGAGAAAAGTAATGAAACTACATTGATAGGAGCATCAGCTCCTCTCTTCCAGGTGCCTATCGTAGAAGAGGTAACCAGGCACCAGAACCTTCAAGGCTTCTCAGATAACAATCATAGGACCTAATTCAGAGTTGGCCACTAATGCAGCCGCATCGCAGTTTGCCGTCCACCAGCAAACTGCGTATGCACAGCGGCTGCATGGCGCCTGCACGGTCATTCACATTGCTGGCGCATTCCCGAAGGATGCGTTCTCAACATGATTGACAGCGGCATTCGTTGGAAGGGTGGCGGTGTGCCGGGATCATTTTCCGGGCGTCTGCGTGATGTCATACCCAAGCTTTCTCTAACGTCCTAGTGGATGCTGGGGACTCCGTCAGGACCATGGGGAATAGCGGCTCCGCAGGAGACAGGGCACAAAAGTAAGCTTTTAGGATCACATGGTGTGTAGTGGCTCCTCCCCCTATGACCCTCCTCCAAGCCTCAGTTAGGTTTTTGTGCCCGTCCGAGCAGGGTGCAATCTAGGTGGCTCTCTTAAAGAGTTGCTTAGAAAAAGTTTTTAGGTTCTTTATTTTCAGTGAGTCCTGCTGGCAACAGGCTCACTGCTACGAGGGACTTAGGGGAGAGAAGTGAACTCACCTGCGTGCAGGATGGATTGGCTTCTTAGGCTACTGGACACCATTAGCTCCAGAGGGAGTCGGAACACAGGTCTCGCCCTGGGGTTCGTCCCGGAGCCGCGCCGCCGACCCCCCTTGCAGATGCTGAAGATTGAAGAGGTCCGGAACCAGGCGGCAGAAGACTTTCAGTCTTCATCAGGTAGCGCACAGCACTGCAGCTGTGCGCCATTGTTGTCAGCACACTTCACACAGCGGTCACGGAGGGTGCAGGGCGCGGGGGGGGGCGCCCTGGGCAGCAATGTATAATACCTGTATGGCGAAAAATACATCACATATAGCCCTTGAGGCTATATGGATGTATTTAATCCCTGCCAGATATCACAAACTCCGGAGAAGAAGCCCGCCGAAAAGGGGGCGGGGCCTATTCTCCTCAGCACACAGCGCCATTTTCCCTCACAGAAATGCTGGTGGGAAGGCTCCCATGCTCTCCCCTGCACTGCACTACAGAAACAGGGTTAAAACAGAGAGGGGGGGCACTGATTTGGCGATATGAATATATATTAAATGCTATAAGGGAGGAACACTTATATAAAGGTTGTCCCTGTATAATTATAGCGTTTTGGTGTGTGCTGGCAAACTCTCCCTCTGTCTCCCCAAAGGGCTAGTGGGTCCTGTCCTCTATCAGAGCATTCCCTATGTGTGTGCTGTATGTCGGTACGTGTGTGTCGACATGTATGAGGAAAATGTTGGTGAGGAGGCGGAGCAAATTGCCTGTAATGGTGATGTCACTCTCTAGGGAGTCGACACCGGAATGGATGGCTTATTTATGGAATTACGTGATAATGTCAACACGCTGCAAGCCGGTTGACGACATGAGACGGCCGGCGATCAAATTAGTACCTGTCCAGGCGTCTCAAACACCGTCAGGGGCTGTAAAACGCCCATTTACCTCAGTCGGTCGACACAGACCCAGACACGGACACTGATTTCAGTGTCGACGGTGAAGAAACAAACGTATTTTCCTTTAGGGCCACACGTTAAGGGCAATGAAGGAGGTGTTACATATTTCTGATACTACAAGTACCACAAAAAAGGGTATTATGTGGGATGTGAAAAAACTACCTGTAGTTTTTCCTGAATCAGATAAATTAAATGAAGTGTGTGATGATGCGTGGGTTTCCCCCGATAGAAAATTATTGGCGGTATACCCTTTCCCGCCAGAAGTTAGGGCGCGTTGGGAAACACCCCTTAGGGTGGATAAGGCGCTCACATGCTTATCAGAACAAGTGGCGGTACCATCTACAGATAGGGCCGTACTTAAGGAGCCAGCTGATAGGAGGCTGGAAAATATCCTAAAAAGTATACACACACATGCTGGTGTTATACTGCGACCAGCGATCGCCTCAGCCTGGATGTGCAGAGCTGAGGTGGCTTGGTCGGATTCCCTGACTAAAAATATTGATACCCTTGACAGGGACAGTATTTTATTGACTATAGAGCATTTAAAGGATGCATTTCTATACATGCGAGATGCGCAGAGGGATATTTGCACTCTGGCATCAAGAGTAAATGCGATGTCCATATCTGCAAGAAGATGTTTATGGACACGACAGTGGTCAGGTGATGCAGATTCCAAACGGCACAAAGATGTATTGCCGTATAAAGGGGAGGAGTTATTTGGGGTCGGTCCATGGGACCTGGTGGCCACGGCAACTGCTGGAAAATCCACCGTTTTTTACCCTAAGTCACATCTCTGCAGAAAAAGACACCGTCTTTTCAGCCTCAGTCCTTTCGTCCCTATAAGAGTCATATCTGCCCAGGGATAGAGGAAAGGGAAGAAGACTGCAGCAGGCAGCCCATTCCCAGGAACAGAAGCCCTCCACCGCTTCTACCAAGTTCTCAGCATGACGCTAGGACCGTACAGGACCCCTGGATCCTACAAGTAGTATCCAAGGGGTACAGATTGGAATGTCGAGACGTTTCCCCCTCGCAGGTTCCTGTAGTCTGCTGTACCAATGTCTCCCTCCGACAGGGAGGCAGTATTGAAAACAATTCACAAACTGTATTCCCAGCAGGTGATAATAAAATTACCCCTCCTACAACAGGGAAAGGGGTATTATTCCACACTATATTGTGGTACTGAAGCCAGAAGGCTAGGTGAGACCTATTCTAAATCTGAAATATTTGAACACTTACAAAGGTTCAAATCCAGATGGAGTCACTCAGAGCAGTGATAGCGAACCGGGAAGAAGGGGACTATATGGTGCCCCGGGACATCAGGGATGCTTACCTCCATGTCCCAAAATTTGCCTTTCTCACCAAGGGTATCTCAGGTTCGTGGTACAGAACTGTCACTATCAGTTTCAGATGATGCCGTTGGATTGTCCAAGGCACCCCGGGTCCTTACCAAGGTAATGACCGAAATGAGGATTCGTCTTCAAAGAAAATGGACGACCTCCTGATAAGAATAAGGTCCAGAGAACAGTTGGAGGTCGGAGTAGCACTATCTCAAGTAGTTCTACGACAACACGGGTGGATTCTAAATATTCCAAAACCGCAGTTGTTCCGATGACACGTCTGCTGGTCCTAGGGATGATTCTGGACACAGTCCAGAAAAAGGTGTTTCTCCCAGAGGAGAAAGCCAGGGAGTTATCCGAGCTAATCGGGATCCTCCTAAAACCAGGAAAAGTGTCAGTGCATCATTGCACAAGAGTCCTGGTAAAAATGGTGGCTTATTACGAAGCGATTCCATTCGGCAGATTTCACGCAAGAACTCTTCAGTGGGATCTGCTGGACAAATGGTCCGGATCGCATCTTCAGATGCATCAGCGGATAACCCTATATCCAAGGACAAGGGTGTATCTCCTGTGGTGATTACAGAGTGCTCATCTTCTAGAGAGCCGTAGATTCGGCATTCAGGATTGGATGCTGGTGACCACGGAGGCCAGCCTGAGAGGCTGGGGAGCAGTCACACAAGGAAAAAATTTCCAGGGAGTGTGATCAAGTCTGGAGAATTCTCTCCACATAAATATACTGGAGCTAAGAGCAAATTTATAATGCTCTAAACTTAGCAAGACCTCTGCTTCAAGGTCAGCCGGTATTGATCCAGTGGGATAACATCACGGCAGTCGCCCACGTAAACAGAAAGGGCGGCACAAGAAGCAGGAGGGCAGTGGCAAAACTGCAAGGATTTTTCGCTAGGCGGAAAATCATGTGATAGCACTGTCAGCAGTGTTCATTCCGGGAGTGGACGACTGGGAAGCAGACTTCCTCAGCAGGCACGACCTCCACCCGGGAGAGTGGGAACTTCATAGGGAAGTTTTCCGCATGATTGTGAACCGTTGGGAAAGACCAAAGGTGGACATGATGGCGTCCCGCCCGAACAAAAAACGGGACAGGTATTGCGCCAGGTCACGAGACCTTCAGGCGATAGCTGTGGATGTCCTGGTAACACCGTGGGTGTAACAGTTGGTGTATGTGTTCCCTCCTCTGCTTCTCATAACCAAGGTATTGAGAATTATAAGACGTAGAGGAGTAAGAACTATACTCGTGGCTCCGGATTGGCCAAGAGGGACTTGGTACCCGGAACTTCAAGAGATGCTCATAGAGGACTAATGGCCTCAGGAGCTAAGAAGGGACTTGCTTCAGCAAGTACCATGTCTGTTCCAAGACTTACCGCGGCTGCGTTTGACGGCATGGCGGTTGAACGCCGGATTCTAAGGGAAAAGGCATTCCGGAAGAGGTCATACCTACCCTGGTCAAAGCCAGGAAGGAGGTGACCGCACAACGTTATCACCACATGTGGTGAAAATATGTTGCGTGGGTGAGGCCAGGAAGGCCCCACGAAGAAATTTCAACTAGGTCGATTTCTGCACTTCCTGCAAACAGGAGTGTCTATGAGCCTCAAATTGGGGTCCATTAAGGTTCAAGTTTCGGCCCTGTAGATTTTCTTCCAGAAAGAATTGGCTTCGGTTCCTGAAGTCCAGACGTTTGTCAAGGGAGTATTGCATATACAGCCCCTTTTTGTGCCTCCAGTGGCACCGTGGGATCTCAACGTAGTGTTGGGATTCCTCAAATCATATTGGTTTGAACCGCTCAAATCTGTGGATTTGAAATATCTCACATGGAAAGTGACCATGCTGTTGGCCCTGGCCTCGGCCAGGCGATTGTCAGAATTGGCGGCTTTGTCTTACAAAAGCCCATATTTAATTTTCCATTCGGACAGGGCAGAACTGCGGACTTGTCCCCAGTTTCTTCCTAAGGTGGTGTCAGCGTTTCACCTGAAACAACCTATTGTGGTGCCTGCGGCTACTAGGGACTTGGAGGACTCCAAGTTGCTAGACGTTGTCAGGGCCCTGAAAAAAATAAATAAATAAATAAATATATATATATATATATATATATATATATATATATATATATATATATATATATATATATATATATATATATATATATATAATATATATATTTATTTATTTTTTTCCAGGACGGCTGGAGTCAGAAAGTCTGACTTGCTGTTTATATTGTATGCACCCAAAAAAAGCTGGGTGCTTCTAAGCAGACTATTGCTCGTTGGATTTGTAGTACAATTCAGCTTGCACATTCTGTGGCAGGCCTGCCACAGCCAAAATCTGTAAATGCCCATTCCACAAGGAAGGTGGGCTCATCTTGGGCGGCTGCCCGAGGGGTCTCGGCTTTACAACTTTGCCGAGCAGCTACGTGGTCAGGGGGGAACACGTTTGTAAAATTCTACAAATTTGATACCCTGGCTGAGGAGGACCTGGAGTTTCTCTCATTCGGTGCTGCAGAGTCATCCGCACTCTCCCGCCCGTTTGGGAGCTTTGGTATAATCCCCATGGTCCTGACGGAGTCCCCAGCATCCACTAGGACGTTAGAGAAAATAAGATTTTACTTACCGATAAATCTATTTCTCGTAGTCCGTAGTGGATGCTGGGCGCCCATCCCAAGTGCGGATTGTCTGCATTACTTGTACATAATTATTGTTACAAAAATCGGGTTGTTATTGTTGTGGGCCATCTTTTCAGAGGCTCCTTCGTTGTTATCATACTGTTAACTGGGTTCAAATCACAGGTTGTACGGTGTGATTGGTGTGGCTGGTATGAGTCTTACCCGGGATTCAAGATCCTTCCTTATTGTGTACGCTCGTCCGGGCACAGTACCTAACTGAGGCTTGGAGGAGGGTCATAGGGGGAGGAGCCAGTACACACCATGTGATCCTAAAAGCTTACTTTTGTGCCCTGTCTCCTGCGGAGCCGCTATTCCCCATGGTCCTGACGGAGTCCCCAGCATCCACTACTAAGTAAAATCTTATTTTTACGATAAAAAAAAAAAACTGCAGCAGACCATCTGACAGCACATCCAGACTGCTGGCAGGGGTCAACCTTAATTCGATGCATCCGCAATTAAATTGTGGATGTATCGTGAGGCGGTGCTATATATGCTGGGCAGCCCCAGCATACGAGGAGATGGATGCAGATCTTGCATTTATCTGTAAAGACGCTAGGTAAACTTTAATACCCTGCGAGAAGCCGAAAGTGCGGGATCTCATGCAAGGGGTGATTTTCAGGTTGCCGACTGTCGGGATCCCGGCGTACAGTATACCGGCGTCGGAATCCCGACAGCTGGCATACCGACAGTTTTTTCTCCCTCGTGGGGGTCCACGACCCCCCTGGACTGAGAATAAATAGCGTAGCGCGTCACCGTGCCCGCAGTGTGGCAAGCACAGTGAGCCCTCAAGGGGCTCATTTGCGCTCGCCACGCTGTCGGTATGCCGGCGGTCGGGCTTCCGCCGCCGGTTAGCTGGTCGCCGGGAGCCCGGCTGCCGGCATACCATACCACACCCCATGCAAGTCTGTCTGGACTTTTAATGCGGCAGTCATTTACATGGCTAAACCAGGTTGATTTTGGCATGGAAATGATTGTCGCTTTAAAAAATACAGGCAGACTCACACCTCCTGCTTCTTGCAGGCTGTTACCTTAGTGCCCAGAATTTGTAATGTTTGCAAGGAATCACATTAATATAAAAGTCTTTACAAACCTGTATGAGAAGTATTCCTTTCATCCATTGTATTTCCTAAAAGGAATATACACTGAACTTGATGTGACCCAAATGTGTTTCCTTCTAGACAGAGGAATTTTGCCAAACTTTTAGTATCTGTGGAGCTTGTAACTGGGCAATAAACAAAAGTTTACTGCCTGTCCCCGAAAACCAGACATCTCTGAATAAAATAATATAGACAACCAGATGCACAGATAAACTAATAAATGTATTCTCCGTAAAAATGAAATATTGTCATTAAGCCATATAAACTTCTATTCAATTGAGGCACTGCAAACTTCAAAATGAAAAGACATAACCGAAGGTATTAGAAGGGCTGAGAATATATCTGATGTATGTCACTTGTCAGATAATCAACTTTTCTATTTCCTGTGCGCAATAGATACAAATATTTAAAGATATGTACCAAAAATACAAACGTGTAAACAGATTAATGGAATTATCTGTTATGACAAACCATTATTAATAAGCATAAAATAACTGCCTGTGTAACATTAATCAATATATGCCAGAGGTTCCCAAGCGCGGTCCTCTAGGCACCCCAACGGTCCAGGTTTTTAATTTATCCATGCTTGGCCACAGGTGACTTAATTAGCACCTCAGTCAGTTTGATTTAACCATCTGTGCTGAGCCATGGATATACCTAAAACCTGGACTGTTGGGGTGCCTTGAGGATTGCATTTGGGTACCTCTGGATATATGCTCCAAATGTACAGACATCCTATATAATAAACCAGTAGATGGTGCCCGACAGAGCGTTTGAAGTGTAGCTCTGTTGGAGCGCACACAGCCGAGGTCGCTGACCCTACTGATATGATGTTCCATGATGTTGATGGGATGGTAACTTTTTATGAAATACCAGTAGGGAAGTGTGGCAAGTGTAGCTCCTTGAAAAGATTAATCCAATCATGGGCAGTACATAATGAGTTATATAATGTTGTTGATGTCATACTGCTAATTCATAATGAATGTAAAATCTCATTGTACTTGCCACAAGCTCGCTAGTGTATTATGACAACAGAACTCCTCAGTATTTTAGCTCCGTCATGGCCAATGCAGAAAATAAGGATAAATGTTAATCAATTGGTGTGATCTTTGTGCCTTGCAAAGTGGAACCAGCACACTAAATAAACCACAGTGAGGCAAGAAGCTAACGATCAGTAATTTTTGGTCTTTTAGACATGCTGCATGTCCGATAGATCTGATAAGTGGTGAGCCGTATCTGGCAGTGTGTGCTCTGCCATGGCCAGTCACATGACGTTTCCTTGTTGTCATGAACTGTGAAATCTGTGTATGGCAACGATAGCTGATGGTTTTGGCATGTCAAAAAAAAAGTATGTCTGACAAGACATTAGGGGGGGAATTCAATTGTTTGAAAAGTCGGTTGGGTGTCTGTTTCCCCCCCCCCCTGTCTATTAGATAGGAAAAAACAGCCGCCCAACTGACTTTTTCAAATAATTGAATATTCCCCTTTATCTTAATGTGTATGCTGAGCTTTAGGGTCAACTTCAAATGGTAGCATTGTTTCCATAATAAAGCAAACGTGTAACACAGGCATGTCCAAACTGCGGCCCTCCAGCTGTTGTGAAACTACACATCCCAGCATGCCCTGACACCGCTTTAGCATTCTCTGACAGCAAAACTGTGTCAGGGTATGCTGGGATATGTAGTTTCACAACAGCTGGAGGGCCGCAGTTTGGACATGCCTGTTGTAACATGTCTAGCTGTTTTAGTAAGATAATTAGCTAAAAAAAATGGTTTATTCACATGGAACAGAGTAATACAGCAACATGTAATTGTAGTAGAATGATGTTTTTCCACTGGATAAGCCTAGTTTCATCAGAGGTATGGGATCCACGCCACACTTCTCAGCTTACCTCTTGAGAACAGCCAGCTTATATCATTGCACTTAGATAACCAATTCTACAGTATATTAACTCCTTAAATTCTGCATAAAACTTTCAAAATAAATTATTTGTTCTGGGTAAAGATTCTCATTTAATATAACCACAATGTTACGGCAAAGTCGTATTGGGTCTGTAATGTTGGTGTATAGAGCTACTTTACCTTATAATTTATCCTTTGGCTGACATTTGAAGGGCAGCAGACTTCCAGTGCCTCTACATATTCTACTTAAAGGTGTGGTTTTGTGTGTGTAAAACATTTTTACTTTACATTTAAAAAAAAAAAAAAAGTGAAAATATATGTTGCCTGTGTATTGAGTAGATAAGTTTTCCTTCTAGTACTAAAGAAAATATGTTCTATTTGGAAGGCTTTTGTTTAAAGTCAAGCTGCCTACCTCTATCAAATATTTAACAGTAGCTTCCCCACCCCCCAAACTTAACAGAAGTGGAATTGCTGTGGCAGTCTTCCAAATACCGGCTCTTAGTAGTCTCAACAGCAATAACATGTAACATTCTCCTGCTAAAGACTGCAATGAGAAGCACTGGAGAGGCATCGGGGGAGGGGAATTTAAAGATTTAATATTTGGAATTGGGGGGAAATTTGTTATATTTTCAGATCCCTTGCATTAGCTTTATAAACGTGTAATATGCTAAAAAATTGCATATAACCTGTAATATTTAAAAATAAATATATCTATATTTCTCTTTAGTCCTAGAGGATGCTGGGGACTCCGTAAGGACCATGGGGTATAGACGGCTCCGCAGGAGACATGGGCACTGTAAAGCTTTAGAATGGGTGTGCACTGCCTCCTCCCTCTATGCCCCTCCTCCAGACCTCAGTTAGTTCCTGTGCCCAGTGGAGACTGGATGCACTGCAGGGGAGCTCCCCTGAGTTTCTCTGAAAAAGCTTTTGTTAGGTTTATTATTTTCAGGGAGCACTGCTGGCAACAGGCTCCCTGCTTCGTGGGACTGAGGGGAGAGAATCAGACCTACTTAAATGATAGGCTCTGCTTCTTAGGTTACTGGACACCATTAGCTCCAGAGGGAGTCGGAACACAGGTCCCACCCTGTAGTTCGTCCCAGAGCCGCGCCGCCGTCCTCCTCACAGAGCCGGAAGATAGAAGCCGGGTGAGTATAAGAAGAAAGAAGACTTCAAAGGCGGCAGAAGACTTCAGATCTTCATGAGGTAACGCGCAGTGGTAACGCTGCGCGCCATTGCTCCCAGCTCACACACATAGGCACCACAGTAAGGGTGCAGGGCGCAGGGGGGGCGCCCTGGGCAGCATTAATATACATCACATAACACTGGCAAAGTACTTTTCTTTTTCATCCACTAGGGGTCACTGGAGTACTCTTGGGATATGGACGGTGTTAGCAAGGACTGGGCACTGAATATTCAAATTTCAGTAACTCTCCTCCCTTCCATACTCCCCGAATACCTCAGTGTTTTTTCGGTGCTCACATGGACAGGAAGCACAAGTGTGGACCTCCAGAGGGGGACATACATTTTTTACTTTTAAACATTTTTGTTTTTCTTCTTTATACATTACAATCCCTTCCCAGCTTACACAAAAGCTCTGGGTACGGGATTACAGAAGCTGCTGCGTGCAGCTCTTGGCGTGTCGGGCCTCACAAAGGAGCCCCCTCACAGCCACAAGCAGCTCAGCTAACAACAGCCGAGACTGCAGAAAGGACTGGACGGCGCTTGCTGGAAGAAGCCCCGTCAGAGCCCAAGTACATCAGCTACCTTCAGCTGAGGCTGCCGAACGGAGCTTGCTGTAGAAGCCCCGTCAGAGCACAGGAACCCAGGTATTTATGACAGGGGCGGTCAGCTCACGCTGCCGCCCCGCCGTGTGGGGGGACTGCTATGTGCGCCATCCTGCTGCTCCGTCCCCGCCACTGCTGTTTTCAGCTCCCCGCCGCCGCTCCCCTATTCCCGGCCGCCGCTCCGAGGGACGTGCTGGACGGCCGCTGCAAGCGCCGTTCTCAGCGCTCCCTCCCTGTAATGCAATCAGACCGCGGACAGCGTTCAGTGCTGCCGCGGTCTGTTCCTGTAACGGCCGGAGGCTATGGGGAAGGTAACTGCTCAGACCGCTGACAGCGTTCACTGCTGCCGCGGTCTGTCTCAATAACGGCCGGCAGCTCGGCACTGCCAGCGCTACCTGCACACACTAAGAGTAGCAGGGGGGGGGGATGCCGGCGCCTCTGATCACTCAGACCGCGGACAGTGCACACTGATGCAGCGGTCTGTCCCTGTAAAACAGCCCTCTAGTAACTAGTGGGCTCATGCTGGGCGGTTAGGAGTCTCCCTGTCCCTATTACTTGTAGCGCAGCTGCAGGGGGGAGAGATTATGCCACAGCAGCAGCAATAGACAGCCTATGCTAAAGAAGGGGCTGCATTGTGTTATATATGCATTCGTGTAGCACTTGTTATACCATAGACAATGTTATACCATAGAAAATGTATATAAAATACTGTATGTATGTATGTATGTATATATGGTCATGTAACAAAATATGCTATATGTTCTTTGACTAGAAGCACATGGCTGGAGGCCATTTTAATCATACTTTCTGTTTCTTTTCCAGAACGTTCCTGTCCTACAACACTGCTCCCCCGGATGGCGCAGGGGTGTTGGTAGGAATTTTTTAGATCAGGTTTCTTATGGTCTGGACACGTGCACTGCACTTTGACCATATACACTTTTTCGCAATTTTACTGAGGTGGAATTGGTTTGTCTTTGTCTATTTATTTGTCTGGTCACATAATAACTCAGTCACCAGCAAAGACGGAAAAGTTGTTTCACTGCAATGTCTGTACCAGTGGGTTCCCGGTGAGTTCTACCACATGCACAGTATATTTTATACTCCCATTTCATCTCCTATTTTGCAAAAATAGTTTTCATTTGCCTTATAAATTCCCAGTTTCTGCTATGTTGCAATCCTGACTATAATATTCCAGGCCTAACTGCGCAAGATGAATGTGAGAAGGGTGAATAGACCAGCAGTCAGATAGTGTGGGTGCGTCAGACTCTGAAGTTTACAGGGACTGAAGAGGCTCTGACAATTTATAAGGTGGTCTTTACTAGGCCACAGATCTCCAGCGTGGAATCTCTAAATAAGATGTTAATAGGATCCTGATACACAGGTTTCGAAACCTCGCTGATTTCGGTCTAGTTACCCGTTTCCAAAGTCAGTGACATCTCCATGGGAGCTATGCTAGAGTCGCTGTATACAGCAGCAGGGGTGTTGCTTCGACCGTGTTTGGTTGGCATTTGGGTAACTACGGCGTTGCTTGTCTGGATAACAGGACTCAGGTCCGCCCTACGAAACGTCCACCTTATGCTTCTCGCTGATCAAATCTGCGAAGCTGCTGATTATCTATGTACAGCTTCTACGGACGTCTGCCTAGTCAGTTCTCGCCTATCAGCGTCACTCGTTGTGGCACGACAAGCGCTCTGGCTGCGTCCTTAGCAGGCGGAGGCAAAGGTCGAGAGAAGAATAGACGCATTACCTTATGCGAAGGTTGTTTGGTCCTGATTTGGACAAAGGTATTTTTCACGGGATACTCTGGACCAGCGTTCGAATCCTTTAGACCTCAGCCCTTTCGAGGCCGTGGTAGACAAACAGCCACGCCTGGTAGGCGAGGTCGAGGACGTGGTTTTCAACAAACCAACGCCAGTCGTCCGGACGCTACGGTCACCGGCAAGCCAGTGGCATGACGGGCTCCCAGCCCATCTCGGTGCTCCAGTTGTGGGAGCACGCCTTCAGACGTTTCATTTGGCATGGTTGCAGATATCCACAGATGGGTGGATCCGCAATTTAGTGTTAAAAGCAGTCTACCGCCTCTGCGGTTTTTCAACACAGGACTGCCTGAGTAGGAAGAGGGCGGTTCGGTAAATTGCCATTCACTCTCTGCTGGAGTCAGCAGTTTTGATTCCGGTCCCTGTACACCAACAAGGTCAAGGTTATTATTCCAGTCTGTTGTGGTACCAAAGCCGGATGGCTTCATCAGGCCAATATTGCATACTTACTACAGATTCAAGATGGAATCTCTGCGGACAGTACTTGTAGGTTTAGAGCCACAGGAATTCATGATTGCGCTGGATCTCAAGGATGCGTACTTACACATTCCGATTTGGCCACCTCTTCAGAGGTTCTTGCGTTTGCAATACGGCAGATCCATTATCAGTTTCAGGCTCTACCGTTTGCCCTCTCGTCAGCGCTTAGGGTATTCACCAAAGTGATGTATGTTTTGATGGCTCATCTCATATTCCTGTAAGTGATAATAGTTCCGTGCTTAGACGATTTGCTTATCAAAGCTCCGTCTCAACCAAATGCGCCTTCAACATGCGTTGCTAAGGTACAATGTGCTGGTTCAGCACGGTTGGTTTGTCATGTTCAAGAACTCACATCGGATTCCGTCTCAACGACTTCATTTCCTAGGAATGATTCTCGATACGGTAGATCGAGGAATTTGTCTACCAGAAGAGAAAGTACAGACTATTAGTCATCTGGTACGATTAGTGCTCAAGCCTCGGTATGTTTGTGCATTCGCCTGTTAGGCACAATAGTGGCGGCTTTCACAGCGCTTCTGTTCGGAAGATTTCACTCACTTCCTTTTCAACTGCATGTGCTCGCACAGTGGTCGGCCTCGCATCTGCAGTTTCACTAGAGGGTGAGGTTGTCTCCACGGGCCAGAGTTTCTGTACTCTGGTGGCTCCAAGTACACAATCTAACCGCAGGAACTCGGTTAGGCGTCTGGAATTAGATAGTGCTAATCACAGACGCGAGTCTCAGAGGTTGGGGAGCTGTAGTTCAAAATTGTCAGCTCCAGGGTCTCTGGGAGGATCACGACAGATTGCTGTCTATAAATGTCCTAGAACTCCGACCAATTTACAATGTGCTACGACAAGTAGTGCACTTGCTTCGGTCTCGGACGGTCCAAGTGCAGTCAGACAACGCAACGGCGGTCGCGTACGTCAATAAACAAAGGGGAAAGAGAAGCAGCATGGCAATGCGGGAAGTAGCTCGAATCCTCAATTGGGCCGAACATCACCAAGTGATATTGGCGGTAGTGTTCATTACGAGAATGGACAACTGGGAGGCGGATGATCTCAGCCATCGGGATTTTCATCCAGGAGAATGGGCATTAAATCCAGAAGTGTTTCACATGTTGGTCCAGAGGTGGGGTTACCCTCAAGTGGACCTGATGACATCTCGCCACAATCACCAAAAGCCAGTATGTGTCCAGAACGCGAGATCCAAAGGCAGTGGTGGTGGATGCTCTCACGATTGCGTGGCCGTACAGCCTCGGGTATCTGTTTCCGCTCCTCTCTCTGTTGCTTACTCGCAGACGATCCTTGGCCGCTTCCGTTACGTAAGGACCTGTTACGACAGGGTCCATTCCTTTACCCCGATTTAGAGCGGATGCGTTTGAAGGGGTGGCTGTTGAGACCGTCCTCTTAAGAAGAGAGGGCATTCCACTATCGGTTATAACAACCATGTTACGTGCTAGAAATCCAGTTACGACAGCTCATTATTACAGGATTTGGCGTGCCTATATAGGTTGGTGTGAAGCTCGGAAGTTTCCGACATCATCTTTCAAGTTATCCCGTCTTTTGTTATTTCTACAAACGGGGTTAGATGGAGGACTGCGTTTATCTATACTAAAGGTGCAGGTATCTGCTTTGTCAATTTACTTTCAAAGAATATTGGCTCTATTGCCGTCTCCCACACCTTTTCTGCAAGGTGTTCTCAGAGTACAGCCTCCATTCATTCCACCTACAGCGCCATGGGACTTGAATCTGGTTTTAGATTTTGTACAGCTTCATACTTTGAACCCTTACATCAAGTGGATGTTAAGTTTCTCACTTGGAAAACGATTTTTTCTCCTAGCCTTAGCTTCGGCAAGGCATGTTTCAGATTTGGGTGCATTGGCATGCAAGCCACTGTTTGTAGTGTTTCATGATGACAGAGCGGAGCTTCGTACGAATCCCGCTTTCTGGCAAAAGGTAGTGTCATATGTTCACATCAATCAACCAATAGTAGTTCCTGTGTTAACAGGACAGTCTGGAACTTTGGATGTGGTAAGCGCATTACGCGTTTATGTATCCCGAACGTCTACAGTTGGTAAGACGGATACGTTGTTTGTTCTTTATGATGCTGCCAAAATGGGTTGGCCAGCTTCTAAGCAGACCTTATCCAGATGGATTATACTGACCATACGTCAGGCTTACCTTCATGCTAGGTTACAGCCGCCTACATCAGTAACAGCTCTTTCCACACGTTCTGTGGAAACTTCAGGGGCAGCTGGTCGTGGGGTTTCTACGACGCAGAATTGCCGTGCGGCTACATAGTCATCAGTGCACACGTTTGTGCGCTTTTACAAGTTAATACGTTTGCGGCATCAGCTTCTAGCTTTGGCCGCCTAGTGTTACAGGTGCCAAACAGCTCTCCCGCCCACGAGGGAAGCTTTGGTACGTCCCAAGAGTACTCCAGTGACCCCTAGTGGATGAAAAAGAAAATAGGATTTTGGTACTTACCAGGTAAATCCTTTTCTTTGAATCCATAGGGGGCACTGGACGCCCACCCAGAGCAGTTTTACCTGGTTGTGGTAAGTTCAGGGGATCTTATGGTAACACATTCTCACCGATTTATCGGTTATGGTGTCAACTGGTTAGTTGTCAGTTACGTTATGTGTCAACTTTATTGTTGTCCGTTATGTTATAATATTATAGGTAATTCTCCATTGTTCATCCTCTCTATCCTGTTCGCCTCAGGAAAAAAACACTGAGGTATTCGGGGAGTATGGAGTGGAGGAGAGTTAATGAAATTTGAATATTCAGTGCCCAGTCCTTGCTAACACCGTCCATATCCCAAGAGTACTCCAGTGCCCCCTATGGATTCAAAGAAAAGGATTTACCTGGTAAGTACCAAAATCCTATTATATACACTATAAAGGATATATATTTCAGAATCCCCCGCCAGTATAAAGATTTAGAGCGGGAACGAAACCCACCGTCGGGGGGCGGAGCTTGTTTCCTCCAGCAGTAACCAGCGCCATTTTTTCTCCTCAGCATACAGAGAAGCGACCCCGGACTCTCCCCTGCTGTTAGTTAATACAGAGGGTCAAAACGAGGGGGGGGGGGGGGGGGGGGCACATTATTGGCGCAAATATGTGGTGTTTTACACTTGTAATAAAAAGTGCTGACTGGTTTTTTTTTGTCTCAGTATACAGTGGCGCTGGGTGTGTGCTAGCATACTCTCTCTCTGTCTCTCCTAAGGGCCTTATGGTGGGTCAGTCCCCATTATATTAGGTATCCCTGTGTGTGTGTGGGGATGTCAGTACGTCTGTGTCGACATGTCTGAGGTGGAAGGCTCATATAGGGAGGAGGCAGAGCAGATGATTGTGGTGTCTCTGTCGGCGCCGCCGACACCTGATTGAATATGTGGAATGTTTTAAATGCTAGTGTGACCTTTTTATTACAAAATTTGGACAAAGCTGTGTCCAAGGATTAAAGCAGGGAGTCAATCCATAGCTTTTACTGTGTCACAGGGTCCTTCGGGGTCGCAGAACCGTCCCTTTTCACAGGTAGTAGACGCCAATACCGACACGGATTCTGACTCCATTATCGACGGTGATGATGCTAAGTTGCACCCAAGGGTGGACAAGTGTATTCAATATATGATTGTAGCAATTAAAGATGTTTTGCATATCACTGAGGACCTTTCTGTCTCTGACACAAAGGTCGGCATGTTTAAGGGAAAGAATCCTGAGGTAACTTTTCCCCCATCTCGCGTGCTGATCGCCCTGTTTGAAAAGCTTGGGAAACTCCAGATAAGAAGCTGCAGATTCCCAAGAATATATTATGGCGTAACCTTTCCACCCAGGACAGGTTACGGTGGGAATACTCGCCCACGGTGGACAAGGCATTTACGCGCTTGTCGAAAAAAGGGGGGCGCTACCTTCCCCTGATACGGCAGCCCTTAAGAGTCCTGCTGATTGCAGACAGGAAACTACCTTAAAATCAATTTATACATACGGGTGCCCTACTAAGGCCGGCAGTAGCGTCGGCATGGGTGGGTTGCGCAGTTGCAGCGCGGGCAGATAACTTGTCATCTGACATTGACACCCTAAAAAAAGATACCATTTTGGTGACCTTGGGTCACATTAAAGACGCAGCATAATATATGAGAGAAGCTGCGAGTGATATTGGGCTGTTGGGTTCAAGAGCCAATGCCATGGAGATCTCTGTTAGACGGTCTCTGTGGACCTGCCAAGGGACAGGTATGCTGTTTAAAAAAAAAAAGACTTTGCCTTACAAAGGTGAAGTTTTATTTGGGGAGGGCCTCGCGGATCTGGTAACCACAGCGACCGATGGTAAATCTACTCTTTTGCCTTATGTTCCCCCACAGGAAAAGAAAACACGGCAATATCAAATGCAGTCCCTTCGGTCACATAAGTTCAGTAAGGGTCGGGGCTCTTCCTTCCTCGTGGAGGTAGAGGGAAAAGAACACCAGCTACGGCTATTTCCCAGGGACAAGAGTCCACCCCGTCCTCTACAAAATCCACTACATGACGCGGGGGCTCCGCTGAGGGAGTCCGCGCCGGTGGGGGCACGTCTTCGACTCTTCAGACAAGTCTGGGTTCAGTCGGACTTGGATCCTTGGGCGGTAAAAATTGTATCCCAGGGATGCAAATTAGAATTCGATTTTTCAAATCTGTCTTGCCAGTTCCTCCTCAGAGAGGGAAACAGTGGCAGCTACCATACAGAAACTGTATCATCAGTATGTGATTATCAAGGTTCCCCTTCTACAGGGGAAGGGGTTTTATTCAAGTTTTTTTTGTGGTCCCGAAACCGGATGGCTCGGTCAGGCCCATTCTGAATCTAAAATCCCTGAACCTATGGCTGAAAAGGTTCAAATTTGAGATGGAATCTCTCCCGGCAGTGATCTCCAGCCTGGAAGGGGAGGTTTTTATGGTGTCACTTGACATAAAGGATGCATACCTTCATGTCCCCATTTATCCTCCTCATCAGGCGTACCTAAGATTCGCTGTACAGGATTGTTATTCCCACGTCCGACAAGTTAATGGCGGACATGATGGTGCTCCTGCGTAAGCAAGGCGTCACATTTATCCCATACTTGGACGATCTCCTGGTAAAGGCGAGTTCAAGGGGAATATTATTACAAAGCGTATCTCTCTCCCTGAGAATACTACAACAACATGGCGGGATCCTAAATCTACCAACGGCACAGTTGGTTCCAACAACTCGACTGCCGATTTTGGACATGATTCTGGACACAGAAAATCAAAAGGTCCTTTCTCACAGAGGAAAAAGCCCAAGTACTCCAGAACATGGTCAGAGACTAAATGCACTCATTTATTAGGAAGGATGGTGGCTGCCTACGAGGCCATTCCACACGGACCTTTCGGTGGGATCTTCTAGACAAGCTCTCTCTCTCCTGTGGTGGCTCCAGAGTGCTCACCTTCTAGAGGGTCGCAGGTTCGGCATTCAAGATTGGGTTCTTGTGACTACGGACGCGAGCCTCCGAGGAGGGGGAGCAGTCAAACAGGGAAACAATGTTCAGAAAATATGGTCAGGCCAAGAGGCTTACCCACACATCAATGTGCTGAAATTGAGGGCCATTTGCAACAGCCTCAAACAAGCAGAGAATTTTCTTCGCAATACTGCCTGTTCTGATCCAGTCAGACAACGTCGCGGCAGTGACGCAGGTGAACCGCCAGGGCGGGACAAAAAGCAGAGCAGAAATGGCAGAAGCCACCAAGATTCTTCGCGGGGCGAAAAAGCATGTAAGCGCTCTGTCAGAGGTCTTCATTACAGAGGACACAATCTCCATCTAAGAGAGTGGGGACTTCATCAGGGAGTCTTTACAATGGTGATAAGTCGTTGAGGACTTCCTCATATAGACATGAGGGCATCACGCCTCAACAGGAAGATTCGGACGTATTGTTCCAGGTCGAGGGACCCTCAGGCAGCGGCGGTGGACGCCCTGGTGACACCGTGGGTGTTCAGTCGGTCTATGTGCTCCCTCCACTTCCTCTCATCTCAAAAATATTGAGAATCATATTACAAACAAGAGTGCAGACGATACTCATTGTTCCGGATTGGCCTCGAAGGGCCTTGTATGCAGATCTTCAGGGACTGCTCTCAGAAGATCCGTGGCCCCTTCCTCACAGGGAGAACCTGCTACTACAGGGGCCGTACGTGTTCCAAAACTTACCGGGTTTACGTTTGACGGCATGTCGGTTGAACACCATATCCTAGCTGAAAAGGGTATTCCAGGGGAGGTTGTTCCTACTCTTATTAAAGCTAGAAAAGATGTTACGGCGAAGCACCATCAACGTATCTGGAGAAAATGTGTCTTGGTGTGAAGCCAAGGAGGTTCCTACTGAGGATTTCCAACTAGGACGTTTTCTCCATGTTCTACAGACTGGAGTGGATATGGGCCTAAAGTTAGGCTCAATTAAGGTGTAGATTTCTGCCTTATCCATATTCTTTCAGAAGGAATTGGCTTCCCTCACAGAAGTCCAGACTTTGGTAAAAAGAGCGTTACACATCAAACCTCTTTTTGTGCCCACAGTGGCACCATGTGACCTTAACGTGGTGTTGAGTTTCCTTAAGTCACAATAGTTTGAACCGCTTCAAACAGTTAAATTGAAGTTTCTCACTTGGAGAGTGGTTATGTTATTGGCCTTGGCATCTGCGAGGCGGGTGTCCGAGTTGGCGGCCTTGTCTCACAAGAGGCCCTATCTGATTTTCCATGCGGATCGAGCAGGGTTGAGGACTCGTCCTTAAGGTCTGCCTAAAGTGGTTTCGTTATTGCATGTAAACCAAGCTATTGTGGTGCCTGTGGCTACGGGTGACTAGGAGAATTCCAGGCCCTTGTTGTAGTCAGGGCCTTAAAGTTTTATTTAGCCAGAATGGCTATGGTTAGGAAAACAGATGCACTGTTTGTCCTGTAGGCAGCCAACAAGGTTGGCGCTCCTGCTTCTAAGCAGACTATTGCTAGCTGGATCGGTAACACGATTCAGCAGGTTAATTTTACGGCTGATTTGCCGGTACCAAATTCAGAAAAGGCCCATTCCACTAGGAAGATGGGCTCTTCTTGGGCGGATGCCCGAGGCGTCTCGGCATTACAATTGTGCCGAGCAGCTGCTTGGTCGGGTTCAAACACTTTTGAAAAATTCTATAAGTTTGATACCCTGGCTGATGAGGACCGCATGTTTGCTCAGTCGGTGCTGCAGAGTCATCCGCACTCTCCCGCCCGTTCTGGAGTTTTGGTATAAACCCCATGGTCCTTACAGAGTCCCCAGCATCCTCTAGGAGGTAAGAGAAAATTAATATTTTAAACCTACCGATTAAATCTTTTTCTCCTATTCCGTAGAGGATGCTGGGCGCCCGTCCCAGTGCGGAAACATTCTGCAAGACTTGTATATAGTTAATGCATACTTAAGGGTTAAGTTACAGTTGAGATCGGCCTATGGCTGATGCTGTTTTTATTCATATTGTTAACTGGTTATTGTATACCACGTTGTACGGTGTGTATGGTGTGGGCTGGTGTGTATCTCGCCCTTAGATAACAAAATCCTTTTCTTCGTACGGTCAGTCTCCTCTGGGCACAGTCCTAACTGAGGTCTGGAGGAGGGGCATAGAGGGAGGAGCCAGTGCACACCCATTCTAAAGCTTTACAGTGCCCATGTCTCCTGCGGAGCTGTCTATACCCCATAATCCTTACGGAGTCCCCAGCATCCTCTACGGACTAGGAGAAAAAGATTTACCGGTAGGTTTAAAATCTTCTCGCTCTCTCTCTCTCTCTCTCTCTCTCTCTCTCTCTCTCTCTCTCTCTCTATATATATATATCTATATATATATATATATATATATATATATATATATATATCTATATATATATATATATATATGAGTCAGGTCCATAAATATTGGGACATCGACACAATTTTCATATTTTGGGCTCTATACACCACCACACTGGATTTGAAATTAAACAAATAAGATGTGCTTTAACGGCAGATTTTCCGCTTTCATTTCAGGGCATTTACATACAAATCAGGTGAACTGTGTAGGAATTATAACTGTTTCTATATGTGCCTCCCACTTTTTAAGGGACCAAAAGTAATGGGACAAACTAAACAATCCTAAATCAAACTTTCACTTATTAATACTTTGTTGCAAATCCTTTGCAGTCAATTACAGCCTGAAGTCTGGAATGCATAGACATCACCAGACGCTGGGATTCATCTCTGGTGATGCTTTGCCATGCCTCTACTGCAAATGTCTTCAGTTCCTGCTTGTTCTTGGGGCATTTTCCCTTCAGTTTTGTCTACATCAAGTGAAATGCATGCTCAATCGGATTCAGGGCAGGTGATTGACTTGGCCATTGCATAAGGGTGTGGTTCGTTTTATCGACAGTGTCTAGGTCGACAATGTTTAGGTCGACCACTATAGGTCGACAGTCACTAGGTCGACATGGATGGAAGGTCGACAGGGTTTCTAGGTCGACGTGTGCTAGGTCGACAGGTCTAAAGGTCGACATGAGGATTTTTTTTTTTTTTGGTGTCGTTTTCTTCGTAAAGTGACCGTGACCCCAAATTAGTGCACCGCGTCCCTACGCATGGCTCGCTTCGCTCGCCATGCTTCGGGCATGGTGCCTTCGCTCCGCTACCGCTTCGCTCGGCACACTTTACCGTTCCAATCATAGTCCACATGGATCGTTAAGTATGAAAAAATCCCCCCCCCAAAAAAATGTGAAAAACTCATGTCGACCTTTAGACCTGTCGACCTAGAAACCCTGTCGACCTTCCATCCATGTCGACCTAGTGACTGTCTACCTATAGTGGTCGACCTAAACATTGTCGACCTAGACACTGTCGATCTTCAGACCGGATCCCTTGCATAACATTCCACTTATTTGCCTTAAAAAAAAAAAAAAAAAAAAACTCTGGTTGCTTTCGCAGTATGCTTCAGGTCATTGTCCATCTGCACTGTGAAGCGCCGTCCAATGAGTTCTGAAGCATTTGACTTAATATGAGCAGATAATATTGCCTGAAACGCTTCAGAATTCATCCTGCTGCTTTTGTCAGCAGTCACATTATCAATAAATACAAGGTAACCAGTTCCATTGGCAGCCATACATGCCCACGCCATGACACTACCACCACCATGCTTCACTGATGAGGTGGTATGTTTTGGATCATGAGCAGTTCCTTTCCTTCTCCATACTCTTCTCTTCCCATCACTCTGGTACAAGTTGATCTTTGTCTCATCTGTCCATAGGATGTTGTTCCAAAACTGTAAAGGCTTTTTTAGATGTTGTTTGCCAAACTCTAATCTGGACTTCCTGTTTTTGGGCTCACCGATGGTTTACATCTTATGGTGAACCCTCTATTTTCACTCTTGTGAAGTCTTCTCTTGATTGTTGACTTTGACACATATACACCTACCTCCTGGAGAGTATTCTTGATCTGGGCAACTGTTGTGAAGGGGTTTTTCTTCACCAGGGAAATAATTCTTCTGTCATCCACCACAGTTTTCTGTGGTCTTCCAGGTCTTTTGGTGTTGCTGAGCTCTCCGGTGCGTTCTTTCTTTTAAAGAATGTTCCAAACAGTTGATTTGGCCACACCTAATGTTTTTGCTATATCTCTGATGGGTTTGTTTTGATTTTTCAGCCTAATAATGGCTCGCTTCACTGATAGTGGCAGCTCTTTGGATCTCATATTGAGAGTCGACAGCAACAGATTCCAAATGCAAATGTCACACCTGGAATCTACTCCAGACCTTTTACCTGCTTAATTGATGATATGTCGAGGGAATAGCCCACTCCTGTCCATGAAATAGCTTTTGAGTCGATTGTCCCATTACTTTTGGTCCCTTTAAAAAGTGGGAGGCACATATAGAAACCGTTGTAATTCCTACACCGTTCACCTGATTTGGATGTAAATACCCTCAAATTAAAGCGGAAAGTCTGCAGTTAAAGCACATCTTGTTTGTTTCATTTCAAATCCATTGTGGTGGTGTATAGAGCCCAAAATATGAGAATTGTGTAGATGTCCCAATATTTATGGACCTGACTGTATATATGGGTGTGTGTGTGTGTGTGTGTGTATATATATATATATATATATATATATATATATATATATATATATATATATATATATATATATATATATATATATATATATACATACATATATATACATATATATATATACACACACACACACACACACACACACACACACACACACACACACACGTTGAGTATCCCTTATCCAAAATGCTTGGGACCAGAGGTATTTTGGATATCTGATTTTTCCGTATTTTGGAATAAATGCATACCATAATGAGATATCATGGTGATGGGACCTAAATCTAAGCACAGAATGCATTTGTTACATATACACCTTGTACACACAGCCTGAAGGTAGTTTTAGCCAATATTTTTTATAATTTTGTGCATTAAACAAAGTGTGTGTACAGTCACACAATTCAATTATGTTTCACAGACACCTTATACACACAGCCTGAAGGTCATTTAATACAATATTTTTAATAACTTTGTGTATTAAACAAAGTTTGTGTACATTGAGCCATCAAAAAACAAAGGTTTCACTATCTCACTCAAAAAAGTCCGTATTTCGGAATATTTGGATATGGGATACTCAACCTGTGTGTGTGTGTGTATGTATATATATATGTATATATATATATATATATATATATATATATATATATATATATATATATATATATATATATATATATATATATATATATATATATATATATATATATATATATATATATATATATATATATATAATTTTTTTTTTTTTTTTTTTTTAAATTTAATTAAGCAAGATAGTGTGAGCACACAATGATTATTAGGCTTCTTTGTGGACCTACATGTCTAATACTGAGCTGATTAAATACCAGACCAGTGCCTCTCTATTCCAAGCACTAATTAGTCTCTCATAGTCTGTATGCACGCTGAAAACACCCAGCTGTCGTCCTCCAAAGACACCCAACTCCAATCGGGACAAAATAAATTCTGTAAAATATAGATGAATGGAGGCGCCAAAAGTGCATTAAGAGAGTAACACTTTAATAAACTTCATTCACAGAGCACATTGATAAAGGCCTACCAAAGGTGGCAGTTTAAACCACTGCTAGCATAAATACCAAGAATCCCACACGGGCAATCTCTCCATCAAGTCCTTAGATCGGGATCACCATTCGTGTCAAGCCACGCCCCTACCGGTTTCATCACAAGGACTTTGTCCCATGTCTATGGGTTATCTAAGCGGGCTGCTTCCTCACAATCCTCATAAGTTTAAACAGCAGAATGTGGTTAAAGCTGTATTGCCCCATTCTGACCATTTAGTGGACATCAGGCAGGAGCCCTGGACTACTCCAGGAAAAAATTCCCTCTGCCTAAACCGGCCTTGGCTTGCTATCCTCTCCCTGCAGAGTTATGCTCCAAGTGGGAAAATTCACCGTCTGTGGATTCTCACGTCACCTGCCTCGTGGTGTCGTCCACTCTGCCTGTCACCACTGTCACTTCACTGAAAGAACCGACAGATAAGCGTGTGGAGGGATGCCTGAAATCTATTTACTCTCTTACAGGAGCTGTGCATAGGCCCACTATTGCTGCCTCTTGGGCTGCAAAAGGTATTGAAGCATGGGTTCAGGCAATAGAGGAAGAGCTCCCCGAGGATATTTCTGACAATGCCAGACAATATCTGTCTCATATCACCACCGATTATAGTCAGGACGCATCCTCTGAGGCAGGTAGATTGGCAGCCAAGGCGTCGACTACGTCTGTCCTGGCTCGCCATGTTTTGTGGTTGAGGTCATGGAAGGTGGACCTAGACTCCAAAAAGACCTTGTGGAGGTGCTTCCCTTTATTGGGGACATTTTGTTTGGGGAAGACCTGAATAAAATTGTCTGAATTAGCAGCTGCTAAAACTGCCTTTCTCCCAAATACTAATCCTTCTGCACAGAAGGCAAAAGGTACCACCTTTTGGCCTCAAGGGAAAGCAAAAGTTCAGGCATACCGAAGACAATCTTGTGCTCCCAAAACCACCAATCCCAAGGCAAAACAATCCTGGGCGGCCAATCCGCCTGCTTCTAAACAAGACAAGTTTGCTGCATGACGGGGGCTGGCCTCCCCCTGTGGGACTCCAGGGTGGGAGTTCGACTTCTACAGTTCGCCCGGGTCTGGTTAAAGCCCATTTCAGAAACATGGGTACTGGAAGTTTGTCTCTCATGGGTACGCTGTCTCCTTCAAGAGACGTCCCCCTCACCGGTTCTGCACTACGGACCCGTTAAAGGTGCAAGCTTTGCAAACGGTTGTCGATTCTCTCCTGAGTACAGTAGTAGTTGTGCCGGTAACCTCAGTCCCAGAGTGGCAAAGATTATTACTCAACTGTTTCTAGTCCCGAAACCTAATGGGTCCTTCCAGCCTATACTCAACCTCAAATCTCTGAACAAGTTTGTGAGAGTGTCCAGGTTTCGTATGGAAACACTGCGCTCAATTGTATTGGCTATGGGACCTGGAGACTACTGTATGTGGTATCCCTTGATATACAGGATGCATACCTGCATATACCTATTGCCATGTTGCATCAGCAGTTTCTGCGGTTTTCTATTGGTGACCTCCACTATCAATTCCAGGCTCTACCATTTGGACTGGCTAGGGCTCCTCGGATCTTCACCAAGGTCATGGGCGTGATGACGGCCCACCTGCGTCGCCAGGAAGTCAGAATCCTCTGGATGACCTGGTGATTCTGGCAAATTCCCACAATGTCCTCCTCCGTCATCTGCAACTGACGGTAACCTTCCTGCAAGCCCACGGGTGGCTTATCAATTGGAAGAAGTCCGCGGCATGGTGCACCTAGGGGCACTCCTGGACACACACAGTCAGCGGCTGTTTCTGTCTCCAGAAAAAGTTCTGTCGCTGACCTGGTGGCTACAGGACCAACAATTAAGCAGGGGCCATCCCTTCTGGATCCCCACCTGGGTCCTGCTGACGGTGGACACCAGTCTGAGGGGATGGGGTGCGGTGTTGGAGCAACACTCTTTTCAGGGTCATTGGACCAGGAAGGAATTACTCCTCCCAATAAACATTCTGGAGCTGAGGGCGGTGTTCAATGCGCTATCTCTCGCCCTGCCTCTGGTACAGAACAGGCCTTTTCAAGTATGGTCAGACAATGCCACCATGGTGGCATACATAAACCATCAAGGCGGCACACTAAGCCGCATGGCGATGATAGAAGTGTCAAAAATCCTTCATTGGGCGGAACGCCATCTGCCAGCAATATCGGCAGTGTTTATTCCGGTAGTCCTGAACTGGGAAGCAGACTCCCTCAGTCGTCCGTACATGCACGCTGGAGAGTGGAGTCTTCATCCAGAAGTCTTTCAACTTCTAGTGGACAGGTGGGGCCTACCAGATGTAGACCTGATGGCGTCTCGACACATTTACAAGTCTAGGATCATCATGTGAGTTATAATCACATTATTTTAAATAAAGAAATAATAAAGGTTATATTTTAAGTAACTTCCTCTCTCCCCCAGTGCGTCAACAATACAGATTCCTTCTCTTTTCCCCAAAATTGTGACTTGTCATGTAAACTGTAGTTGACAGCACCTCCTGCTTGGATAATCATTTATTGTAATAGTCAAAAGGGGGTCTATGAATTGATGTATTAAATCTCATACATTTACACAGTTATTTCTGAGTGTGCAGATACCCAGTCTCTGTAGACTCCCAGCTCCTGCTGCTATTAAAGCTCATTCTACTCTCTGTTGGACCTTCTTGGGCGGCCTGCCGTGGCACGTCACCAGAACAATTGTGCAAGGCGGCTACAGGGTCCTCAGTGAACACGTTTCTTAGGTTCTATGCCTTTTGATGCCTTCGCCTCCCAGGATGCTTCCTTTGGACGCCAGATTCTCATCTGCTAAGGCGCGACCCCTCCCTTGAGGAACTGCTTTAGGACATCCCCGATTGTTTCCCTGTGGAAACCAATGTACCCTGCTGCGGAAAAGGAGTTTTGCAGTAGACATACCATGGTTAACACTCTTTCTGTGAGGTACACTGGATTCCACAGGGCGCCCACCCTGATGCACCTATGGGTTTATATGGCATTATCCGCTGATACCCTCTCCTGTCGTGGGAATGTGGTTCTATGTGATGAACATCTGCCTTCTCTCTTGCCTGCTCCTGCATTGGACTGGTTAACAAAACTGAGCTCTCAGTGCCTGGAGGTGGGGTTATCAAGGAGGCCCCAATGCGTCCTGGGACAGCCTAAAGCTTTATATGTTGGTGCCTCTGGATCCAGATCCACTCTACACCCAGATGTTTCCCTGTGGAACCCAATGTACCTCGCAGAAAGAGTGTTAACCATGGTAAGTCTACCATAACACTCCATACACACATATATGTGTGTGTGTATATATATCTATATATATATATCTATATATCTATATATATATATATATATATCTATATATCTATATATATATATATATATATATATATATATATATATATATATATATATATATATATACACACGTGTGTGTGTAATATAGAGTATAAGCCGACTTTTTCAGCACTTTTTTTTTTTTTTGTGCTGAAAAGCCCCCTCGGCTTATACTCGAGTCAGTGGGAAGGAGGGACACGGAGGGCACAGCGCGCGCCTCTCCTGTGTCCCTCCTGCGTCTCTGGCGGCAGCGGCTGGTCTATTAAATGAAGTACCCGTTCGTGAGCTCTGATTGGCTCACGAACCGGCACTTCATTTAACAGACCCGCTGGAGATGCAGGAGGGACGTAGGAGAGGCGCGCGCTGTGCCCTCCCTGTCCCTCCTTCACAAGACAGTGCGGGAGCGGCAGAGGGTAAGTTATACCTGGCACTGGGGAAGCATATTTGGCACTTGGGGGGGGGGGCATATGTGGCACTGGGGGGGGGCATATCTGGCAGTATGAGGGCATATCTGGCACTGTGGGGGCATACACTATGAGGGCATTTCTGGCACTGTGGGGGCATATCGGGCACTGTGAGGGCATATCGGGCACTGTGGGGGCATATCGGGCACTGTGAGGGCATATCTGGCAGTGTGAGGTCTGTGTACGGCTAGGGCTGCATTTCCCACCCTAGACTTATACTCGAGTCAGTAAGTTTTCCCAGGTTTTTGTGGTAAAATTAGGTGCTTCGGCTTCTATTCGGGGCGACTTATACTCGAGTATATACGGTGTGTATCGTTATACACACGTGTGTGTGTGTTTTATTTTTTTTATCATTTTTTGGTTTTTGGTCGCGTTCTTATTTTTTGTTTTGTTTTATTGAGGGCTAGATTATAGTCACCTACACTAAGTAGAATCATTATGCATCCTGTGCAGCATGAAGGGATGTCACATTTGGGTGTTAACTTTTCTGTGATGATACCAGGGCAATGTTTAGCTTTGCTCTGTCTGTAGATCAGCCTTATGCGTCACTTTGAAGAGTACCAGGATTGAGCATGAATCATCTACATATGTGGCATGGACCAATCCCCATGCCATACTGCTTTTGGTATTGCCGCAAAGTCCATGCAGATGTCGTTCCATGCAGACATGCTGCAGTATCTGTTCAACAGGAGTAGTGACTTTCCAGTCCCTTTCCTGAAGTACACTCTCTGCCCTGCATCTACATTTTTTTATTTTTTTAATACGCTTCTAACTTGCAAGCTCCCAGCAGTTTGTGGCTCCAGTATACCTGGCAAAGCAGGTTGTTAGTCAGTGGGATTCCTTCATATAGACATAGGGCCTAATTCAAACTTGATTGTAGCAGCAAATGTGTTCTCTAATGGGCAAAACCATTGGCAGTGTGTGTGTGTGTGTGTGTGTGTGTGTGTGGGGGGGGGGGGGGGGTGATATAACGTGTAGAGAGAGATTTGGGTGGATTATTTAGGTTTCTGTGCAGGGTAAAAATACTGGCTGCTTTATTTTTACACTGCAATTTAGAATTTAATTTGAACACACCCCACCCAAATCTAACTCTCTCTGCACATGTTATATTTGCCCCAACTGCACTGCACATGGGACAATCAACAAGGAAAAAGGGAATACCCTCTGCACAAGTTAAAAGTCAATATGTTCTATTAAGTATAATGAAAGCCCCAAATAATACACATACTATGGTTACTATACCCAATACTGTGTTGGGGGTGCTGCCACAGACAATGAGATTGAGAACAAGAAAAAGGGATAGAGAATATTGTCTCTTGGTTGGCGCACAAATAGAAAAAAGAATTAATACATTTTAATAAATATAAAACATAACTTTTATTATCAACCAATAAAAATGATGTGAAATATATGAAAAAGTATTTTCTGATGAAATATATCTTTGTAATAAATAAATAAATAATTTTTTTATATTATATTCACGGTGTGTGGTTTATCATTTTACTGTATATAACATAATAGATGTTTGAGAACCAGGGTCACCATACAATTATCTCACTCTTCACTATAAGGGTAATTATTAGTGGATATGGTTATATATTCAGGGTCCGACTGGCTCCTGCAACCTTCAAATCGCTATATATTAATTATCTATGAGGTGCAGTATATGTCATGGCTTCTCCTTAATAATCTGATTTTCATAACCATAACCCCATGGCTCTTACCCTAAAAAATTTTTGTTGTCATTTGCCCTTAGCTTAATGTACCTCAAGCTGTCTTGCTAAATTATTATGTCTATGTATCTAGCTGCGAGGATACATTTGTCTGCAATGGCTGTATGTAGACTTTTGAAGAAGAGATACGTTGTGTCTAGTCAGGTCTAACAGTGTTGTGGTTTTATCATCTGACACCGCTGCACTGTAACCACTGAGGACAAATTACATATGAGTTTGAATCTCCTGCATAGGTACTCACAGAACAGATAATAAGATGTGTTTAAGAACCGCTAATTACATCCCCTGATATTGGCACATTGCAGGAATCATTGTAAATATAGCGATCTCCATAACAGATACCAGAGCCAGAATATAATATTATATAGTATACTATTCTAATAAGTTAGCCACATATGGCCTCTTAACATGTGAATTTTTATCAAAGCAGCTCCTTAAATATATATTCCAATATTACTGCCACGTTAATTTAAACGCAATGCTGAAAGAATATATAGTATACTATTCTAATGAATTAGCCACATATGGCCTCTTAACATGTGAGTTTTTATCAAAGCAGCTCCTTAAATATATATTCCAATATTGCTGCCAAGTTAAATTTAAACGCAGTGCTAAAAAGATAATAAAGCTATTGTGCTATTACACATTTATATGTGAAAAGCCACCATTGAACTTTATTAATTTATTGCAAACGCAATTCGCATAGAGCTGCTGGCATTTGCATCATCTAACATTCACGTGTATCTTCTCAGTGCGTAGCGTACTACAAACATATTTAGCTCCGTATGGATAACAAGAGACTAAGAATCCACTGGTTTTTATCTGGCTGGTGTGTATTGACTTATACTAGTGTGTATTAGTTTGTACTAAGGCCTGTCTGATCGGCGGGTTACAACACACATGCCGCTCCTTGCATTAATTCTACCTCATGTGCAGGGATTTTTTATGTTCAGCGGTCCATAGCCATAGTCAATTTACACTTATGTCATACACATTGCTATGAGATCGCCTATCATTATTGTGTCTAGGATCTAATATTATTCAGCATACAGGACACAAACAGACCGGAATGTCCGCGGACGTCTGTTACTTGCTGCTGAGCCGCTTATAATTTAACGTGGTTCAATATGTAAGCTGTCCGTATACCCACATTAGGATTGTCCTCGGATACTTTAACTAGAACACATTAATACATTTACTAAACACTTTCTAAATAACTATCCATTCTAGTATATTGGTCCTATTATGTACACTAATTCCTATTTCTCAAATGGTTTTCAACATTTTTCACAGTAAGAATTTACAGCTGGCACATTCATGCCGCTCTGAAACGACACCCAACGTGCACGTTTCACATCAGCTTCGTCAGGGCAAACCCGATTGTCCTTCCAAGGATAGCTATAAGAGAAGAGCTGACCAATCATATTAAGATTGAGTATCATGTGATCGTATAACATTCCACACTCGCCAGGGTTCCTATTACCTCCCTAATGTTGTATAATTAACAGGGCTTAATTCACCACGGAACCCGGGTACTAGTATGAATATATACAAGGAAAGCAGCGATGACATGTTGTTAAAGCATATATGCAGAGTGATCCACAGTAAGCTGAGATACTTATAAACGAATTGAAAACATTTGTTTTAGGTACTTTACTTACATACTACGATGATGGAAATATAAATTAGCATATGAATTGAAGGGAATCATGAAACAATAAGGTTTTTACATGTCATTATAGTTCACTTATTATCCATAATAATTGTTGTCCATAGTCATCCATTTATTACTCATGTCCCACAAATGTGATTAAATAATACGTGAAAAATATAAGTGATAATGCACAAATATAAACATGGTGTGTGATATATGATAAAATCTAATATGGCATATGTATAATAATGATAAATGTATAATAGCGATGTATGATGTGATAGGTAGTACATAGTGTCCAGTTTACCTTATGAAAATTATTATATGTGAAATAAAATTAATAAATATAAAACAATAACGCGTGCAAATATAAAAAGCAACACAACAGTGAGTGATAATAACTATATGAAAAAACAGCACTAAAAGAAGCATGATGTGTGCAGAGTGTACATGATATGTAGTGAATAAGATGTGTAATTAAAGTACCTAAAACAAATGTTTTCAATTCGTTTATAAGTATCTCAGCTTACTGTGGATCACTCTGCATATATTAACGTGACAGTAATATTGGAATATATATTTAAGGAGCTGCTTTGATAAAAACTCACATGTTAAGAGGCCATATGTGGCTAACTTATTAGAATAGTATACTATATAATATTATATTCTGGCTCTGGTATCTGTTATGGAGATCGCTATATTTACAATGATTCCTGCAATGTGCCAATATCAGGGGATGTAATTAGCGGTTCTTAAACACATCTTATTATCTGTTCTGTGAGTACCTATGCAGGAGATTCAAACTCATATGTAATTTGTCCTCAGTGGTTACAGTGCAGCGGTGTCAGATGATAAAACCACAACACTGTTAGACCTGACTAGACAGAACCTATCTCTTCTTCAAAAGTCTACATACAGCCATTGCAGACAAATGTATCCTCGCAGCTAGATACATAGACATAATAATTTAGCAAGACAGCTTGAGGTATATTAAGCTAAGGGCAAATGACAACAAATTTTTTTTAGGGTAAGAGCCATGGGGTTATGGTTATGAAAATCAGATTATTAAGGAGAAGCCATGACATATACTGCACCTCATAGATAATTAATATATAGCGATTTGAAGGTTGCAGGAGCCAGTCGGACCCTGAATATATAACCATATCCACTAATAATTACCCTTAGTGAAGAGTGAGATAATTGTATGGTGACCCTGGTTCTCCTAAACATCTATTGTTATATACAGTAAAATGATAAACCACACACAGTGAATATAATATAAAAAAAAACATTTTTTTATTTATTACAAAGATATATTTCATCAGAAAAGACTTTTTCATATATTTCACATCATTTTTATTGGTTGATAATAAAAGTTATGTTTTATATTTATTAAAATCTATTAATTCTTTTTTCTCTTTGTGCGCCAACCAAGAGACCATCTTCTCTATCCCTTTTTCTTGTTCTGCACATGAGACATCCTGGCCTACATTTGAAAAATAGTTTCAGGGAGATTATAGATCGCACTCTAATGCGGCGCACCATTGAGGGGGCGTGTCACATTCCACCCAAGGGGCGTGACTATCTCCACCTATGGGCATATCTACTGTCAATCAGGGGTGTGTCCTGCAGTGGCAGGTGAAAACCAAAGTATAAAGCTCAGTACTTGCTACACACTGACATTGCAGCTACATTACACAGCAGAGCATAATACTGACATCACACCTACGTGCAAGGCATGTGACTATATAATGAGGACAATGGAATTCAAGGACAAATTTAATAAAACACATGAGATTAAGGATTACATCAACTGTAAAACATCTGGGGTGATCTATTGCCTTACTTGTACGTGTTCAAAAAGGTATATTGGAATGACAACGAGACCCTTGAAACAAAGGGTACTTGAACACGTAGGATCCATCAGAAACTGTAAAAAAGATCACAGTAAATTTAAACAGTTGACAACAGTGGCCAAACACTTTTTTGAGAAACATGCTGGCAGATCAACTGATTTGAAAGTGTTTGGCATTGAACAAGTACGATTGGGTATAAGAGGCGGAAACCTGACGCAAGAGCTTTTGAGAAGAGAAAGCTGTTGGACCTTTCTTCTCAATGGACTACAACCACATGGACTAAATGAACATATCAACTTTGGTGCTTTTCTATACTGACAATATATAGATATACATATTTACAATAGATTAAAATTAGGATATACAGAAGTATACTTATATTTAAATGGAACAATCTATTAATCATATTTTAATTATTTTCTTAATATAACATTTTCCAATATAGATTAATAATCTTCATGTGCAATATCATTCTGTACAATGAAGAAAATTGACAATCCCTCTGCAAACTATAAATAATAAAATTACTTTTCCATCTCAGTTCATACCTGGATACTATTTAATTAATTATCTATAAACCTTTATATATTGATGAAAGCCAATATGGCTAAAATGTATTGATTTATGTTCATTCCTTTTATTCATACATTATGTATCAGTGATATTACGCATGTTCAAATACTTTCTATGGAGCAAACATCACTATAAACTTATAAACAAAAATTATGACTGGTCCAGCAACATGTCAATCAAATTAGATAATCAATGAGGGGCAGAGGCAGGCTATTTAACTCCCTTCCGCCCGAGGTTCGGGTTTCCTATGATTAAGCTGTAATGCGAAACGGTTGTTAGGCAGGACGGTACACGTGTTAAACAGGTCCGTCAACTTAATAGCTAAAACCACTGTATATATGGGTATTAAGCCCCTGAAAATGTATAAATGTGTGTGTATATGTATGTAACAAACTGCTTCTAAATTAATTGTGGTGAGACGGAGAGTGATAGCCGCCTCGTGTGGGACGTGCTCGTCAGCAGCATAGTGATCATATATACAGCTGTATAATAGTGGAGAGTCAGTATATTCAGACGGGCTGCACGTTCATCATATAGTTAATGACACCTGTTAATAGGTCTTGCTAGACCGCTGGCCGCGGTCAGCGAGATCACTACTGTTCGGGCACATTTAATATATCTTTAGACCGTGGGTGTTGGGAGACGCCGGCTGCGGTCAGCGAGTCCACCACTGCCCGACAAGGCGGGTGATGTACACAATCCCGCTGATGTGTCCATAAATAACTTCATGTCACCATAGGATTGTTTGGGTATATTTTCATTTGTACAGGTTATATTATAATGTGGGATTCACAATTGTTAATATTGATATGAACAGCCGACACCTGTACATACATTAAGAACATAGGGGTTTACAAAATACCCAATCACTCCTTTATATGTGTTTTAAGTTACATTGGTAAATCCATTCAGGGAGACTGCTGATTACAGACAGCTCGTTCTGGCTGTCTGAGCAGATCCCGATATACTTTACACTTACTAACGGTGGACGCTGAGAGGTGTAAAATTATAGAATTACACCTGAGGTATAATTAAATTATATATCGTCACAGCCACGATTGGTATTATACCTGATGTGGCTTTTTGGAATAATAGAAGCGTGTGACCGATACAGGTGGACTAATAACTAGACAGCCTAGGTTGAGAGAATGAATATACAGGTTGAGTATCCCATATCCAAATATTCCGAAATACGGAATTTTTTGAGTGAGAGTGAGATAGTGAAACCTTTGTTTTTTGATGGCTCAGTGTATACAAACTTTGTTTAATACACAAAGTTATTAAAAATACTGTATTAAATGACCTTCAGGCTGTGTGTATTAGTTGTATATGAAACCTAAAAAAATTGTGTGACTGTAGACACACTTTGTTTAATGCACAAAATTATAAAAAATAATGGCTAAAATGACCTTCAGGCTGTGTGTATATGTAACATAAATATCCACCATCCGGGCTGGAATCTCCACAGTGCCATCAAAGGAGTGTCAAACTACAAAGCCTGCCAATATAAGCTACCTGCCTTCATGGACCAGCTTTGATCCAGTGGATGTAAAGGACACTGCTGAAATTGCTCGGATTTTGCGTCCCACCACCTGTGATCTGGACCCAGCCTCAACCAAGCTTCTAATAGGTTGTATGGATATAATTGGTCCTGTCTTTACAAAAATTGTTCAATGCTCTTTGCAGACAGGCATTTTTCCTGGACCCCTAAAGGAAGCAATTGTTAGACCACTTCTTAAAAAACCTAATTTAGATCCCGACTGCATGACCAACTACAGACCGGTATCAAACCTTCCTTTCCTAGGAAAGGTTATTGAGAAAGTTGTTGCAAATCAACTGGGAACCCGCCTGACAACCCATGATATTTATGATCCATTTCAATCAGGATTCAGGAGAAGACATAGCACTGAAACAGCCCTGGTGTGTTTGTTAAATGATCTTCTGATGGCAAAAGACAGAGGTGACTGTTCAATATTAATCCTTCTGGATCTCTCGGCAGCATTTGAAACCGTGGACCATGGGCTTCTGATTGAGCGACTGATACATTTCTGTGGTCTGGATGGCACAGTACTAAGCTGGTTCAAATCATTTCTCACAGGCAGGTCACAGAGAGTATCATCTGGATTATACTCATCACCACCAGTGCCATTGCCATGTGGTGTCCCACAAGGTTCTATACTATCCCCCATGCTTTTTGCAGTTTACATGCTCCCATTGGGCGAAATAATCAGGCGCCATGGCCTGGTCTACCACTGCTATGCAGATGATACACAACTGTACTTGTCCTTTGCTCCGGGCACTGATAACCCAATAGCAACCCTAAATGGCTGTCTAGCTGAAATACAGGAGTGGATGAGCGCCAGTTGGCTGCGACTGAACCCGGATAAAACGGAGGTCCTTATGATACGACCGCAACATCAAAGGACAAGACTGCAGCATAGCCCACCAACTGGACTTACACTCGGGGATTCAGAATTACAGACCAGTGATCGTGTGCGGAATCTTGGCGTTGTCCTGGATGGTGGCTTGACACTTAAACATCAGATATCAGCCACAATCAAATCCTCATTCTTTCACCTGAGGAACATAGCCAGAATCAAGCACTTAATTCCCTCAGATGATATGCCAAAAGTCATACATGCATTTGTATCATCTCGTTTAGACTACTGTAATGCCCTCTACCTTGGTCTACCAGCAAAAGAATTGCAGCGCTTACAGCTGGTGCAAAACACAGCTGCCAGGCTATTAAGCAACCAGCCCCGTTCTAGCCACATAACACCCATCCTCTACTCCCTTCACTGGCTGCCTGTACGATGGTGAATCATCTTCAAGATTGGCTTACTGAGTTTCAAAGCATTACATGACCAAGGCCGAAGGTACCTGAAACAGCTTCTGACCCCATACTGCCCCACTCGATTACTGCGATCTGTAGATGAAGGACTTTTAGCAGTACCTAGAAACTACCGTAATTCATCTGGGGGTCGAGCTTTTAGTCATGCGGCTCCGACTCTATGGAACTCACTTCCCCGCACAGTGCGAGAGGCCCCAACTATAGAATCCTTCAAAAGTAGACTCAAGACTTTTCTGTTTACTCAAGCATTTCCATAATGTCCCTTTTAGTATCTTCATGCTTCTGTATTTTATGAAAATGTACTTCATTATTTTCTGTACTATATTATGCTATGTATCTGTTAAGCGACTTGAGTCCTATTGGAGAAAGAGCGCTATATAAATAAAATGTATTATTATTATTATTATTATAAATGCATTCTGTGCTTAGACTTAGGTTGCATCACTATGATATCTCATTATGGTATGCAATTATTCCAAAATACAAAAAAATCCGATATCCAAAATACCTCTGGTACCAAGCATTTTGGATAAGGGATACTCAACCTGTATACATATTGTATGATCAGCCATCCATATGCACCTCAGGGATGCTATGAAAAGATATTGAAAATGGGATGTATGATGTCCAATAGAAGATGCTAAAAAGAGTCATCCAAATATATATATTATATATATATATATATTATATATATATATATATATATATATATATATATCAGTGATCGCAAAATACGCGTTATAGCGCGTTTTTACGCGCTACAGAAGAAGAGGGACTCACTTTTTAAATATGAGCGGGTCCTGCAGGACGCGCTATGATGCAGAGTCCTGTGTGCGCCTCAACCAATACTGAAATGCTATTGACTGAGGCGTGCACAGGACTCACAGCGCGTCCTGCAGGACCTGCTTATTCCTCAGTAGCCGTCCTCCCTGTCACGCACCGCCGGCAACATGCCCCATCCGTCCTTATTGTAACGAAGATGAGGGGGCGGGCCCGTGTGTGTGAAACCAATAGCACATCCCCGCACACACGCTCCTCATTCTGGTCCAGCCCTGCGCTCCACCCGCCGTCTACTGCTCCGGGTTGCTGTGGCCGGGGTGATGAGCGTGTGTGCGGGGATGTGCCCAGCTCCTGAGACCATTCCACTGCTCCGGCTGCCGGCGGGGCTGAGTCCAGCAGGCGTAATGACATGCTGCTGTGCACACCGTGGGGGAGAGTGTAGCGGCTGCACCGCGTGGTCTACGTCCTGGAAGACGTGCACTGGTGAGTACGGGCCCTGGCAGTTGGGTGGTCTGATTCTGGCTGGGCGCTGACTGGCATCAGCATGGGCAGCTGGCTGGTTCAGAGCTGCACGCAGGTCCGCATGAGCAGATATTGGCAAACACTGTGCTGTATGTATCTGCCTCTGCCATATACAGGCTGCGTGATCATGTGTGTATCATATCAGGGTGGGAACCTGGATTGGTCCAGGCCGTTGGTTGACAGTAAATGCTAGATGCAAGTGGCCTAAGGGACCTTTTACGTCAGGGGAGGAGCCACGACACAAGGGGGAGGAGCTAGCACACCGGGATAGTTCCTCTACTATCCACGCCACCAACAATCGCTCGCCACAGAGCCTGCGAGGGTACATTTCGGGTACCCTGTTCAGCCGTAGCTCCTCCCCCTGGTGATGTGTCTCCTCCCCTAGTGACATCAGAAGGTCTCTTCTCCCACTCAGATTTAGAACCAACCGTTAGTTGACCCTGCAGTAGCTGACAGCAGGCGGGGAGCGGTATTTGTGGTGCGCTGTGCGGATTCTGTAGGTTTGGTTCTAAATCAGAGTGGGAGAAGGGATCTTCTGATGTCACTAGGGGAGGAGACATCACCAGGGGGAGGAGCTACGGCTGAACAGGGTACCCGAAAAGTACCCTTGCGGGCTTGCTTCGCTCGCCACCTGATTACTAAAGGTAATAGTTGGTGGCGTGGATAGTAGAGGAACTATCCCGCTGGCCTAGCTCCTCCCCCTTGTGTCGTGGCTCCTCTCCCTGACGTAAAAGGTCTCTTAGGCCACTTGAATTTAGCATCAACCGATTCTGTAGCGCGGTGTAGTGTGTCTATCTCACCACTGCAACGTGAACAGAAGGGCCTGGTAACAGGGGGTATGGCGACACTGTCACCCATTCATGTGACCACGGGGCACACATACATGCATACAGCTGTCCCTGGTCCCTTTTCAATGCTGCTCTGTTCTCTTCCTCTCTGTCCTGTACAGCAGGAGGCAACCTGTGGCTCTCTCAGGCAATTAGTCTGTAATGCCAGCACATGGGATCCCGGCATTCATGCTACAAATGCCACTATCTCGATGTATAAAATCCCAACAGGGATGAGTATTTCCCCCTGCTCCCTACCCCCTCACGCTAACAATCTGTTCCCACAGCCTAACCTCCCCCTTTACTGCCTGACCCTAATCCCCCCTTCCTTTTCCTAAACCTAACCCACAGGCTGTGATTAAGGTCAGGATTCCAGCGTTGGTCTCCTGCCCCTGTAGAGTTCCAGCCTCCAAATTCTAACGGGTGTCGGGATTCCGACATCTTCACCGCATCACACCTACAGTACTTTGTGGGGTTTTTCTATAGATAGTACCTTAGGTAATTCTGGATGTTAGAATAGAGAAAGCCTTTTACTGTCTGCATGCTGGCCATTGCATTATTATCATTTATTTATAGCTCTACAATAATTAGAGGACAACAGACTGGGTCCTGCAGGACATGCTGTGAGTCAGAGTCCTGAGGAATGGTACTGGATGAGTTGCACACAGGACTCTGACTCACAGGGTGTAACGCAGCACCTGGTCATTCCTCAGTGGCCATATCCCCTGTTAATCACCTCCTTACCCACGAGTACTGCCCAAACTGCTTTCTACCCTTACCCCCAGCACATTTTGCCCCTAACCTCCTCTTGCACTGAGTACTGGCCCGACTGCTATCTACCTTTACCCCCTCCCTACCTCCATCACAACCCCCTTTATTGCCTGCCCCTAACCCCTCGCCGCTGCACTGCCCCAACTGGTATCAGCCCCTACCCCCAGCACTACTTGCCCCTAAAACTCTCCTTGTCGCCCAGCACTGTCCCATCTGTTTTCTGCCCTCATGCCCCCATAATATGTGACGGGACCCAGAAATAGTGGAATAGGACCCCAATTTTTTCAAGTGAGGGGTCCCTGGGACCCACAAATATTTTCGCTCTGCGCGATCACTGTATATATATAATATATGTGGAAAAATATATATAAGACCTGTCTCGCGCTGACACTATGTGGAGCTACACCTTAGGGAAAATACCCCCCGTTAGACGGGGTATAATGGTTATGAACAACAAAAAAGGGTGTTTCCCCAGGGAGCTTGTGATCTTACTTGGTATGTCAACAAATTTATCACTTATACAATAAAATAGTCATAAGAGATAGACTTATTTATTTTTATAAAACATAGTAAAAAATGAGCTGTATCACAGTATGTCCAAAAAGACAATCAATGTTTCATACATATATTGATGTTGGTAACAATTCAATTCAATCATATGTCAATATACAATTGATCTTCCTTGAAGAAATGACAAAATCGCTGTCTTAACCCTATATATATATATTTAAAGCACTGTTATGTGCTAATTTGAAGCTTTACCAACATTTTTTAATTTATTGAGCAGTTTATTTATAATCTAATAAATGTACCTACAAATTTCAAAATAAATAAACATACAACACATTCACATGTCGTGGATGGGAGAGGGGATGTGAGGAGAGAGTGAGCAGCAGAAGGGAACGTGTGTGTGTGTGTGTGTAGGGGGTGCCGTGGATGGGGGAGGGGATGTGAGGAGAGTGAGCAGCAGAAGGGAACCTGTGTGGGGAGGGGGTGGGGGGGGGGTCGGGTGTGCCATGGATAGGGGAGGGGATGTGAAGAGAGATCGAGTAGGTGGGTAATCTGTGTGGGGGAGAGGGGGTTGGGGGTGCTGCAGATGGGAAAGGGGGAAGTTTGATAATAATACAGCACTTACCAGCAGGCAGTGCAGACACCAGCAGATCCCTCATTCAGCAGCACTCAGCTCCTGTCCTGCCTGTGTGGTAGAGGCGGAGCTTTGCTAAGCTGCCTGGTAGTAGGGAAGGGGAGGTCCGTAGGGTACAGCAGGGGACTGCATTAGCTAGAAGCAGCTAATAAGCCCGGGGAGGCCAGCGGATGCGTGTGACATTAGCATCCGCTGCCTTAGACTACCTCTCTGTGTAATGTGCACTGCAGGAACACCTCAGTGCTAATCACAGCCCCGCGGTGAACGGTGTCATAACATCCCCCTGCAGGCCCCGGCTTCTCCGGATTTGCGCATACTGTATGCAGTCCAACTTTTCATAGAGGTAAATTAAAAAAGCTGGAGGAGAGAAGCAGGGTTTGCGGGGCAACGGGGGACTCAGATAAAAAATGGGAGCCTCCCGCTAAATGCGGCAGGGTAGGCAAGCCTGACATGGGGCCTAATTCAGAGTTTATCGCAGCAGCAAACTTGCAGGGTGTGTTCAAACTGAAATCTATATTGCAGTGTAAAAATAAAGCAGTCAGCATTTACCCTGCACAGAAACAAAATAACCGACCCAAATCTAACTCTCTCTGCACATGTTAAATCTGCCTCCCCTGCAGTGCACATGGTTTTGCCCAACTGCTAACAAATTTGCTGCTGCGATCAACTCTGAGTTACCCCCATGGTTTTGCCGGTACCCGGACTCCAGGTCGACACACCTTAGGTCGACGCCAATTGGTCGACACACCTTAGGTCGACATGGAAAAAGGTCGACATGGACAAGGTCGACATGAGTTTTTCACAATTTTTTTCTTTTTTGGAACCTTTTCATACTTAACGATCCACGTGGACTACGAATTGAACGGTAATCTGTGCCGAGCGGAGCGAAGGCACCATGCCCGAAGCATGGCGCTAATTTGGGTTCCCGGTTACTCTACAAAAAAAACGACACCAAAAAAACATAAACTCATGTCGACCTTTTTCCATGTCGACCTTGTTCCTGTCGACCTTTTGTCCATGTTGACCTAAGGTGTGTCGACCAATTGGCGACGACCTAAGGTGTGTCGACCTTTTTGTTGTCGACCTGGAGTCCCAGACCCGGTTTTGTCCATTAGAGAACAAATTTGCTGTTGCGATCATGTCTGAATTAGGCCCATAGAAAGAGGAAAATTACTGTACCAATACGAAAACCATGTTCACACAATAGTAGCTAGTACTACCCCCACCTGGCAACATTTAAAAATTGCACAATGGACATAAATTCATAATAAAAAAAAATTAAAGAAAAATGTTTTTTTCTGATTAAGTGGTTCATGCTTGTGGGGAGCAAAGGTTAGTCCGTCTGGTCCGATCCCATGTAAGCTA
Organism: Pseudophryne corroboree; assembly: GCF_028390025.1. NCBI lineage: Eukaryota > Metazoa > Chordata > Amphibia > Anura > Myobatrachidae > Pseudophryne > Pseudophryne corroboree. Next base: position 409,470,448 of record NC_086446.1, on the reverse strand, counting down.
CTGTAGGACAAAGTGCTGAAATAATCAATGCTGGCTATGATAGATTTGTGAACGCACAATGCATTACTGCTGGCTACAGATCAGCTAGAGTTCCCACGCTGATGAAAGTGCCTACAGTGGACACTGAGCATCCGATCTGAGCAGTGGAAGCATGTGATCTGATTTGATGCATCACATTTTCTTTTTACATCATGTGGACTGCAATTTATATATCTGGTGTTTTAACTAATGAACAGATGACACCAGGATGCACTATGAGAAAAAGGCAAGGATTCGGAGGCAGTGTGATGTTCTGCTGAGAAACCTTGGGTCTTGGCATTCATGTGGCTGTTACTTTGAAACGTAGCACCTCCATAAACATCTTTGCAGTCCAAGTAAACCCTTTCATGGCAATGGTGTTCTCTGATGGCAGTGGCCTATCTCACAGGATAATGTGCCCTGCCACCCTGCAAAAATTGTTCAGGAATAGACTGAGGAACATGACAAAAAATTGAAGGCGTTGACTTGTGAGCTATGGAGGACCCACTTCTCAATTTACAGGATTTGAAGGATCTACTGCTAACATCATGGTGCCTGATACGAGAAGACCTGTTCAGAGATCTTGAGGAGTCAATGTTTCGACAGGTAAAGCTGTTTTGGCAGCACAAGGGGAACCTACACAATATTAGGCATGTGATTTTAAAGTTATGGCTGTTAGGTCTGTATACTGTGTGTTCACTTGCATCTGGTCTCCCTGCACGTTAAACAGCCCTTTTCTCTGACGTCCTAGTGGATGCTGGGAACTCCGAAAGGACCATGGGGAATAGCGGCTCCGCAGGAGACTGGGCACAAAAGTAAAAGCTTTAGGACTACCTGGTGTGCACTGGCTCCTCCCCCTATGACCCTCCTCCAAGCCTCAGTTAGATTTTTGTTCCCGAACGAGAAGGGTGCACACTAGGTGGCTCTCCTGAGCTGCTTAGTGAAAAAGTTTAAGTATAGGTTTTTTATTTTCAGTGAATCCTGCTGGCAACAGGTTCACTGCACCGAGGGACTAAGGGGAGAAGAAGCGAACTCACCTGCGTGCAGAGTGGATTGGGCTTCTTAGGCTACTGGACATTAGCTCCAGAGGGACGATCACAGGCCCAGCCATGGATGGGTCCCAGAGCCGCGCCCCCGGCCCCCTTACAGAGCCAGAAGACAGAAGAGGTCCGGGAAATCGGCGGCAGAAGACGTCCTGTCTTCAGTAAGGTAGCGCACAGCACCGCAGCTGTGCGCCATTGCTCTCAGCACACTTCACACTCCGGTCACTGAGGGTGCAGGGCGCTGGGGGGGGGGGCGCCCTGAGACGCAATAAAAACACCTTAGATGGCAAAAAATACATCACATATAGCTCCTGGGCTATATGGATGCATTTAACCCCTGCCAGTTTTTCCTTAAAAAAGCGGAAGAAAGGCCGCCGAGAAGGGGGCGGAGCCTATCTCCTCAGCACACTGGCGCCATTTTCCCTCACAGCTCCGTTGGAGGGAAGCTCCCTGACTCTCCCCTGCAGTCCTGCACTACAGAAACAGGGTAAAACAAGAGAGGGGGGGGCACTAATTTGGCAGATAAATCAATACAGCAGCTATATAAGGGAAAAACACTTATATAAGGTTATCCCTGTATATATATATATATATAGCGCTCTGGTGTGTGCTGGCAAACTCTCCCTCTGTCTCCCCAAAGGGCTAGTGGGGTCCTGTCCTCTATCAGAGCATTCCCTGTGTGTGTGCTGTGTGTCGGTATGTTGTGTCGACATGTATGAGGAGGAAAATGGTATGGAGGCGGAGCAATTGCCTGTAATAGTGATGTCACCCCCTAGGGAGTCGACACCTGACTGGATGGTCTTATGGAAGGAATTACGTGATAGCGTCAGCACTTTACAAAAGACTGTTGACGACATGAGACAGCCGGCAAATCAGTTATTACCTGTACAGGCGTCTCAAACACCGTCAGGGGCTCTAAAGCGCCCGTTACCTCAGATGGTCGACACAGACCCAGACACGGACACTGACTCCAGTGTCGACGGTGAGGAAACCAACGTATTTTCCAGTAGGGCCACACGTTACATGATCACGGCAATGAAGGAGGTTTTGAACATTTCTGATACTACAAGTACCACAAAAAAGGGTATTATGTGGGGTGTGAAAAAACTACCCGTAGTTTTTCCTGAATCAGATGAATTAAATGAGGTGTGTGATGAAGCGTGGGTTTCCCCCGATAAAAAACTGCTAATTTCTAAAAAATTATTGGCATTATACCCTTTCCCGCCAGAGGTTAGGGCGCGTTGGGAAACACCCCCTAGGGTAGATAAGGCGCTCACACGCTTATCAAAACAAGTGGCGTTACCGTCTCCTGATACGGCCGCCCTCAAGGAGCCAGCTGATAGGAAGCTGGAAAATATCCTAAAAAGTATATACACACATACTGGTATTATACTGCGACCAGCAATCGCCTCAGCCTGGATGTGCAGTGCTGGGGTGGCTTGGTCGGATTCCCTGACTGAAAATATTGATACCCTGGACAGGGACAGTATATTATGGACTATAGAGCATTTAAAGGATGCATTTCTATATATGCGAGATGCACAGAGGGATATTTGCACTCTGGCATCAAGAGTAAGTGCGCTGTCCATTTCTGCCAGAAGAGGGTTATGGACGCGACAGTGGTCAGGTGATGCGGATTCCAAACGGCATATGGAAGTATTGCCGTATAAAGGGGAGGAGTTATTTGGGGTCGGTCTATCGGACCTGGTGGCCACGGCAACGGCTGGGAAATCCACCTTTTTACCCCAGGTCACCTCTCAGCAGAAAAACCGTCTTTTCAGGCTCAGTCCTTTCGTCCCCATAAGGGCAAGCGGGCAAAAGGCCACTCATATCTGCCCCGGGCAGAGGAAGGGGAAAAAGACTGCAGCAGGCAGCCTCTTCCCAGGAACAGAAGCCCTCCCCCGCTTCTGCCAAGTCCTCAGCATGACGCTGGGGCCTTACAAGCGGACTCAGGCACGGTGGGGGCCCGTCTCAAGAATTTCAGCGCGCAGTGGGCTCACTCGCAAGTGGACCCCTGGATCCTGCAGGTAGTATCTCAGGGGTACAAATTGGAATTCGAGACGTCTCCCCCTCGCCGGTTCCTGAAGTCTGCTTTACCAACGTCTCCCTCCGACAGGGAGGCGGTATTGGAAGCCATTCACAAGCTGTATTCCCAGCAGGTGATAATCAAGGTACCCCTCCTACAACAGGGAAAGGGGTATTATTCCACGCTGTTTGTGGTACCGAAGCCGGACGGCTCGGTGAGACCTATTTTAAATCTGAAATCCTTGAACACTTACATACAAAGGTTCAAATTCAAGATGGAGTCACTCAGAGCAGTGATAGCGAACCTGGAAGAAGGGGACTATATGGTGTCTCTGGACATCAAGGATGCTTACCTCCATGTCCCAATTTGCCCTTCTCACCAAGGGTACCTCAGGTTTGTGGTACAGAACTGTCACTATCAGTTTCAGACGCTGCCGTTTGGATTGTCCACGGCACCCCGGGTCTTTACCAAGGTAATGGCCGAAATGATGATTCTTCTTCGAAGAAAAGGCGTCTTAATTATCCCTTACTTGGACGATCTCCTGATAAGGGCAAGGTCCAGGGAACAGTTAGAAGTCGGAGTAGCACTATCTCACGTAGTACTACGACAGCACGGGTGGATTCTAAATATTCCAAAATCGCAGCTGATTCCGACGACACGTCTGCTGTTCCTAGGGATGATTCTGGACACAGTACAGAAAAAGGTGTTTCTCCCGGAGGAGAAAGCCAGGGAGTTATCCGAGCTAGTCAGGAACCTCCTAAAACCAGGCCAAGTGTCAGTGCATCAATGCACAAGGGTCCTGGGAAAAATGGTGGCTTCTTACGAAGCGATTCCATTCGGCAGATTCCACGCAAGAAATTTTCAGTGGGATCTGCTGGACAAATGGTCCGGATCGCATCTTCAGATGCATCAGCGGATAACCCTGTCTCCAAGGACAAGGGTGTCTCTCCTGTGGTGGTTGCAGAGTGCTCATCTTCTAGAGGGCCGCAGATTCGGCATTCAGGACTGGGTCCTGGTGACCACGGATGCCAGCCTGAGAGGCTGGGGAGCAGTCACACAGGGAAGAAATTTCCAGGGCTTGTGGTCAAGCATGGAAACGTCATTTCACATAAATATCCTGGAACTAAGGGCCATTTACAATGCCCTAAGTCAAGCAAGGCCTCTGCTTCAGGGTCAGCCGGTGTTGATCCAGTCGGACAACATCACGGCAGTCGCCCACGTAAACAGACAGGGCGGCACAAGAAGCAGGAGGGCAATGACGGAAGTTGCAAGGATTCTTCGCTGGGCGGAAAATCATGTGATAGCACTGTCAGCAGTGTTCATTCCGGGAGTGGACAACTGGGAAGCAGACTTCCTCAGCAGACACGACCTCCACCTGGGGGAGTGGGGACTTCACCCAGAAGTCTTCCACATGATTGTGAACCGTTGGGAAAAACCAAAGGTGGACATGATGGCGTCCCGCCTCAACAAAAAACTAGACAGATATTGCGCCAGGTCAAGGGACCCTCAGGCAATAGCTGTGGACACTCTGGTAACACCGTGGGTGTACCAGTCAGTGTATGTGTTCCCTCCTCTGCCTCTCATACCCAAGGTACTGAGAATCATAAGAAGGAGAGGAGTAAGGACTATACTCGTGGCTCCGGATTGGCCAAGAAGGACTTGGTACCCGGAACTTCAAGAGATGCTCACGGAGGACCCGTGGCCTCTACCTCTAAGAAAGGACCTGCTCCAGCAGGGACCCTGTCTGTTCCAAGACTTACCGCGGCTGCGTTTGACGGCATGGCGGTTGAACGCCGGATCCTGAAGGAAAAAGGCATTCCGGATGAAGTCATCCCTACCCTGATCAAAGCCAGGAAGGATGTAACTGTGCAACATTATCACCGTATTTGGCGTAAATATGTTGCGTGGTGTGAGGCCAGGAAGGCCCCTACAGAGGAATTTCAACTGGGTCGTTTCCTGCATTTCCTGCAAACAGGACTGTCTATGGGCCTAAAATTAGGGTCCATTAAGGTTCAAATTTCGGCCCTGTCGATTTTCTTCCAGAAAGAACTAGCTTCAGTTCCTGAAATTCAGACGTTTGTCAAGGGGGTACTGCATATACAGCCTCCTTTTGTGCCTCCAGTGGCACCTTGGGATCTCAATGTAGTTTTGGGGTTCCTAAAATCACATTGGTTTGAACCACTCACCACTGTGGACTTAAAATATCTCACATGGAAAGTGGTAATGCTGTTAGCCCTGGCTTCAGCCAGGCGTGTCTCAGAATTGGCGGCTTTATCCTATAAAAGCCCTTACCTAATTTTTCATACGGACAGGGCAGAATTGAGGACTCGTCCTCAATTTCTCCCTAAGGTGGTTTCAGCGTTTCACTTAAACCAGCCTATTGTGGTACCTGCGGCTACTAGGGACTTGGAGGATTCCAAGTTGCTGGACGTAGTCAGGGCCCTGAAAATATGTTTCCAGGACGGCTGGAGTCAGAAAATCTGACTCGCTGTTTATCCTGTATGCACCCAACAAGCTGGGTGCTCCTGCTTCTAAGCAGACTATTGCTCGTTGGATTTGTAGTACAATTCAGCTTGCACATTCTGTGGCAGGCCTGCCGCAGCCAAAATCTGTAAAAGCCCATTCCACAAGGAAAGTGGGCTCATCTTGGGCGGCTGCCCGAGGGGTCTCGGCTTTACAACTTTGCCGAGCAGCTACTTGATCAGGGGCAAACACGTTTGCTAAATTCTACAAATTTGATACCCTGGCTGAGGAGGACCTGGAGTTCTCTCATTCGGTGCTGCAGAGTCATCCGCACTCTCCCGCCCGTTTGGGAGCTTTGGTATAATCCCCATGGTCCTTTCGGAGTTCCCAGCATCCACTAGGACGTCAGAGAAAATAAGAATTTACTTACCGATAATTCTATTTCTCATAGTCCGTAGTGGATGCTGGGCGCCCATCCCAAGTGCGGATTATCTGCAATACTTGTACATAGTTACAAAAATCGGGTTATTATTGTTGTGAGCCATCTTTTCAGAGGCTCCGCTGTTATCATACTGTTAACTGGGTTCAGATCACAGGTTGTACGGTGTGATTGGTGTGGCTGGTATGAGTCTTACCCGGGATTCAAAATCCTTCCTTATTGTGTACGCTCGTCCGGGCACAGTATCCTAACTGAGGCTTGGAGGAGGGTCTTAGGGGGAGGAGCCAGTGCACACCAGGTAGTCCTAAAGCTTTTACTTTTGTGCCCAGTCTCCTGCGGAGCCGCTATTCCCCATGGTCCTTTCGGAGTTCCCAGCATCCACTACGGACTATGAGAAATAGAATTATCGGTAAGTAAATTCTTATTTTAGTCATGACTTGGTAGCCCCAAGCATCATTTTGTGCAACTTTTTCCAATAAATTGCATTTTAGCCGCAAAACGATGTGAATATGACACACAAGCAGCTTTTTGCTGATTAAAATTATATGTGGCCTGCCTATATTCTGTGTGCGACTGTGGCTGTATCTGCATACGAAATGCTATGCTACAGTGTATTCCTAGAAAACGCTATAATGTTCCAATGTTTGCATTCAGATACAGGCACAGTCGCATAGTGATGCGAATAAGACACATTTTTGGCAAAAAAAGATGCCCAACGCTAATTAACACTATTGAGGCCTTCATTAGCGGGGACACATCTGTAACATGGTTTTTACAATACAAGCAGTGTTAAAACCAGCTTGGTTGAGAAGGGGTGTTCATCAGGCTAAACCCCAAACCCCCTATTTTCAAGGTAATGATCTCCCCCTTGTTACAATATTTTAATACTTTTTTCTTCAAGCCCATTTTATTTTATTTTTTATTGGTTTTTTTTTCCTTGAATTTTTTCGTTTTGCTTGCAAGACATGGTTTCAAATTGCTGATTTTATATGAAGTTATTTAAATGGATGGCTTCAGAAACATTGTGGGGTATATTCAATTGAAGTCGAAAAGACGGCAGTTTTCGACTTTTTTTTGGTCGAATCCTGATTCGACATATTCAATATTTAGCAAAATCCGGCAGGTTTTGGCCCCCTATTCAACCATCTCAGTCCGACATCGAAATGATGTCGGCCTGAGATGCGGACCCGGAGGAGGTGAGGGGGGGGAGCCGCAGGGAGACGGGGGGACAGCCGGCGGGCATACAGGGAGATCAGCGCTACAGTAGCGCTGCAGCTGGATGTCACTCACCCGCTCAACCTCACAGCAGCTTCCACCCGGCTCCAGCACGCTGCTGGAGCCGGGTGGAAGCTGCCGTGAGGTCGGTCGGCTGAGTGACACCCTGCTGCAGCACTACTGTAGCGTTGATCTCTCTTGTACGCCCGCCGGCTGTCCCCCCGCAGCTCGCCCCCGTCGCCTCCTCTGCGTCCCATCTTAAATTCGACTTGAAAAAGTCGAATTAAGATGGGTATTGAATAGGGGATGTCGGATCCATTCCGACAAATACATGTCGGAATGGATCCGACTTTAATTGAATATACCCCTGTTAGTGGGTTTTTTCTATGATTTAACCATATGTTTTAAAAGTTTTGACATGTTAAAAGATGTTTGCTTGTTTAAACAAAAGCTTTAAAAATTAAAAATGTGACTCAAAACACATCTATTTATTTATTTTATTTTTATTTACCACATAGTATTGAATATTACCTCCTTTTACACCCCTTTGCATTTCAGCTACCGAAAACCTATCTGTAGATCTTGGTTCCATACAACTCTTCCTTCTACATGCATGCCATTATTCCTTGTGAAATGCTGCTGACGTTCCCTTTTATTGAAAGAAACCAATATCGTTGTCCCAAATTGGTGCAAATTAACCAACGAGAAAATAAAACACAAAAACAAACCCCTTACCAATAATCAAGCTGAACATTATCCTTTTGACAGTGTAAATGTAATGGCTTTATTAATGGATTCAAATAAATTTTATATGTTCTATAATGACTTCACCTTTCAGTACAGGATGTGTCTTTTCAGTGGGCAGCAGGTCTCATAAGCCAATCCCTGGCACAGTAATAAACAATGCATGCAGTGAGGGTCTGTCATAGTAGAATGGAGTGTATTATATGGTACCCTATTGTATCTCTGAATCTTTTGTTTCACATGTGGCAATGGTAGGAAGGACAGAAACTCTTGGCAAATGCTTAAATACAGATAGAAAGAACCTGTTATGTGCACAGGCACTCCATTCCCTGTAGAAAAATCCAACCTAATAAGGGCTGTTTCATTTTGTCTCCCAATACATTTTGAGCACTGCAACGTGGAAATGCTACAAACTTTTTACATATGAGCGGGTGGAAAACAGATCCTTTATTACCAGCCTGGTAAAGTAATAACAGTTTGGATAAGGATTACTTTGTCCAGCTCTCGGCGCCCTGTCATTTAGCTAGCCTTCCTGCACTCCATATGCAGTTATCTAGCTTAATATATACAGCTCATGGCTGAATATATTTGTAAATGTATTCAGCTCCATTTAAAGAACCCCTTACCTCCAAAATTAAAACTTTCATATATGTATTATGCAGGCAAAATGCATTTTCCATATTCTGATATTCCACGGCAGCTCTGTTACTTCCCTATTCCACCTGACAGCTGAAGTTCCACCTTCCTCTTTAGGAACATTTTGTAATAAGATGTGATACAGTCAGAAAGTTTTGCAATGTTGTGATTTTAATTATTGTAACATCACTGTCCCTGTATATTTAGAGTAGGTGTTACATTTACTAAAGGTCGATTTTCTATTTGATTTTAAACATCGATTTAGATCGATTTTAAAGTCATCCTTTAGTAAAGTTACCCCTAACGAGGGTATTCACTTAGCTCCAATAATTTTGGAGCTATCGAATTCACCCCCTGCATATTTAGTTGTGGACCGTTTATGCCCATTTTAAGGCATTTTCGCCAATTGCCTTTTTTTTTGTGAAATCGCATTGCCAAACAATGCCGCAAAAACGGCCCTTGTTTTTGCAGGTGCGAAAACGGTCGATTCGCCTATCCACATGTTTTTCGCTCTTGCCAAATTTTTCACCTAGGCTAAAAAATAGCTCTAATATTGAATAGCTCTACTATTAAAATAGCGAAAAGTGCAGTTTCTTTTCTCTAACGTCCTAGTGGATGCTGGGGACTCCGTAAGGACCATGGGGAATAGACGGGCTCCGCAGGAGACAGGGCACTTTAAGAAAGAATTTGGATACTGGTGTGCTCTGGCTCCTCCCTCTAGGTCCCTCCTCCAGACCTCAGTTTGAATCTGTGCCCGGACGAGCTGGGTGCTACTTAGTGAGCTCTCCTGAGCTTGCTAAAAAGAAAGTATTTTGTTAGGTTTTTTTCATTTTCAGAGAGATCTGCTGGCAACAGACTCTCTGCTATGTGGGACTGAGGGGAGAGAAGCAGCCCTACTCACTGAAGATAGGTCCTGCTTCTTAGGCTACTGGACACCATTAGCTCCAGAGGGATCGTACACAGGATCGCACCCTTTGTCGTCCGATCCCGGAGCCGCGCCGCCGTCCCCCTCGCAGAGCCGGAAGACAGAAGCAAGAAAACTTCGAAATCGGCGGCAGAAGACTCCAGTCTTCATATGAGGTAGCGCACAGCACTGCAGCTGTGCGCCATTGCTCCCACACTAAACCCACATACTCCGGTCACTGTAGGGTGCAGGGCGCAGGGGGGGGCGCCCTGGGCAGCAATTAGAGACCTCTTGGCAAAAGTGGGCATATATACAGTTGGGCACTGTATATATGCATGGGCCCCCGCCATATTTTACACAGAAACGCGGGACAGAAGCCGGCCGCTGAGGGGGCGGGGCTTCTTCCTCAGCACTCACCAGCGCCATTTTCTCTCCACAGCTCCGCTGAGAGGAAGCTCCCCAGGCTCTCCCCTGCAGAATCACGGTAGAAGAGGGTAAAAAGAGAGGGGGGGCACATAAATTTGGCGCAAAAACAGTATATACAGCAGCTACTGGGTTAACACTAAGTTACTGTGTGATTCCTGGGTCATATAGCGCTGGGGTGTGTGCTGGCATACTTTCTCTCTGTCTCTCCAAAAGGCCTTGTGGGGGAACGGTCTTCAAAAAGAGCATCCCCTGTGTGTGTGGTTTGTCGGTATGCTTGTGTCGGCATGTTTGACGAGGAAGGCTATGTAGAAGCAGAGCGGGAACAAATGAATGTGGGGTCGGCGCCGACACCCGATTGGATGGATATGTGGAAGGTTTTAAATGATAATGTTACTTCCTTGCATAAAAGGTTGGATAAAGCTGAAGCCTTAGGACAGCCGGGGTCTCAGCCCATGCCTGATCCTATGTCGCAGAGGCCGTCAGGGTCTCAGAAGCGCCCACTATCCCAAATTGTTGACACAGATATCGACACGGATTCTGACTCCAGTGTCGATGGCGATGATGCAAAGTTACAGCCTAAAATGGCTAAAGCCATCCGTTACATGATTATAGCAATGAAGGATGTGTTGCACATCACAGAGGAAACCCCAGTCCCTGACAAGAGGGTTTATATGTATGGGGAAAAAAGGCAAGAGGTGACCTTTCCCCCTTCACGTGAGTTAAATGATTTATGTGAAAAGGCCCTTCACGTGAGTTAAATGAGTTATGTGAAAAGGCTTGGGAATCTCCAGATTGCAGATTTCCAAACGGATGCCTATGGCGTATCCTTTCCCGCCAACGGACAGGTTACGCTGGGAATCCTCCCCTAGGGTAGACAAAGCTTTAACACTCTTATCCAAGAGGGTAGCCCTGCCGTCACAGGATACGGCCACCCTAAAAGATGCTGCGGATAGAAAGCAGGAGGGTACCCTGAAGTCCATTTATACACATTCAGGTACCTTACTAAGGCCGGCGATTTGCTTTGGCCTGGATGTGTAGTGCTGTAGCAGCATGGACGGATACCTTATCTGAGGAACTTGATACCTTGGACAACGATACTATATTGCTGACCCTGGGGCATATAAAAGACGCTGTCCTATATATATGAGAGATGCTCAAAGAGACATTAGCCTACTGGGCTCTAGAATAAATGCAATGTCGATTTCTGCCAGAAGGGTCCTGTGGACTAGGCAATGGACAGGAGATGCCGACTCAAAAAGGCACATGGAGGTTTTACTTTACAAGGGTGAGGAGTTGTTTGGGGACGGTCTCTCGGACCTGGTCTCCACAGCTACGGCTGGAAAGTCAAATTTTTTGCCATATGTTCCCTCACAACCTAAGAAAGCACCGTATTACCAAATGCAGTCCTTTCGATCACAAAAAGGCAAGAAAGTCCGAGGTGCGTCCTTTCTTGCCAGAGGCAGGGGTAGAGGAAAGAAGCTGCACAATACTGCTAGTTCCCAGGAACAGAAGTCCTCCTCGGCTTCCACTAAATCCACATGACGCTGGGGCTCCACAGGCGGAGCTAGGCCTGGTGGGGGCGCGTCTCCGAAATTTCAGCCACGAGTGGGTTCACTCCCAGGTGGATCCCTGGGCTATAGAGATTGTGTCTCAGGGATACAAGCTGGAATTCGAAGAGATGCCCCCCCACCGTTACCTCAAATCGGCCCTGCCAGCTTTCCCCTTAGAGAGGGAAATAGTGTGAGCTGCAATTCACAAATTGTATCTTCAGCAGGTGGTGGTCAAGGTCCCCCTCCTTCAACAAGGAAAGGGTTACTATTCGACCATGTTTGTGGTACCGAAACCGGACGGTTCGGTCAGACCCATATTGAATTTAAAATCCCTGAACATATACCTGAAAAGGTTCAAGTTCAAGATGGAATCGCTCAGAGCGGTCATCGCAAGCCTGGAAGGGGGGGATTTTATGGTGTCTCTGGACATAAAGGATGCTTACCTTCATGTCCCCATTTATCCACCTCATCAGGAGTACCTCAGATTTGTGGTACAGGATTGTCATTACCAATTCCAGACGTTGCCGTTTGGTCTCTCTACGGCACCGAGAATATTTACCAAGGTAATGGCGGAAATGATGGTGCTCCTGCGACGGCAAGGAGTCACAATTATCCCGTACTTGGACGATCTCCTCATAAAGGCGAGGTCCAGAGACCAGTTGCTGATCAGCGTAGCACGCTCTCGGGAAGTGTTACAACAGCACGGCTGGATTCTAAATATTCCAAAGTCGCAGTTGATTCCTACGACTCGTCTGCCTTTCCTGGGCATGATTCTGGACACATGCCAGAAGAGGGTTTATCTCCCGATGGAGAAGGCTCAGGAGCTCATGACACTGGTCAGAGACCTGTTAAAACTAAAACAGGTGTCGGTGCATCAATGCACGCGAGTCCTGGGAAAGATGGTGGCATCATACGAGGCCATTCCTTTCGGCAGGTTCCATGCGAGGACCTTTCAATGGGATCTGTTGGACGAGTGGTCCGGATCACATCTAAAAATGCATCGGCTGATCACCCTATCCCCCAGGGCCAGGGTGTCTCTCCTGTGGTGGCTGCAGGGTGCTCACCTTCTCGAGGGTCGCAGATTCGGCATTCAGGACTGGGTCCTGGTGACCACGGACGCAAGCCTCCGAGGGTGGGGAGCAGTCACGCAGGGAAGAAATTTCCAAGGGCTGTGGTCAAGTCAGGAGACTTGCTTTCACATCAATATCCCGGAACTAAGGGCCCTATACAACGCCCTACGTCAAGCGGAGACCCTGCTTTGCGACCAATTGGTGCTGATTCAGTCAGACAACATCACCGCAGTGGCTCATGTAAACCGCCAAGGCGGCACAAGGAGCAGGGTGGCGATGGCGGAAGCCACCAGAATTCTTCGCTGGGCGGAGAATCACGTAAGAGCACTGTCGGCAGTGTTCATTCCGGGAGTGGACAGCTGGGAAGCAGACTTCCTCAGCAGGCACGACCTCCACCCGGGAGAGTGGGGACTTCATCAAGAAGTCTTCGCGCAGATTGCAGGTCGGTGGGAACTGCCACAAGTTGACATGATGGCATCCCGCCTCAACAAAAAGCTACAGAGATATTGCGCCAGGTCAAGAGACCCTCAGGCGATAGCTGTGGACGCACTAGTGACACCGTGGGTGTTCCAGTCGGTCTATGTATTTCCTCCTCTTCCTCTCATACCCAAGGTGCTGAGAATCATAAGAAGAAGAGGAGTGAGAACAATACTCATTTTTTCCGGATTGGCCAAGAAGGACTTGGTATCCAGAGCTGCAAGAAATGCTCACAGAGGACCCTTGGCCTCTGCCTCTAAGACAGGACTTGTTGCAACAGGGGCCCTGTCTGTTCCAAGACTTACCGCGGCTGCGTTTGACGGCATGGCGGTTGAACGCCGGATCCTAGCAGAAAAAGGCATTCCGGATGAGGTTATTCCTACGCTGATCAAGGCTAGGAAGGACGTGACGGCTAAACATTATCACCGTATATGGCGAAAATATGTTGCTTGGTGTGAGGCCAGGAATGCCCCTACGGAGGAATTCCAGCTGGGCCGTTTCCTTCACTTCCTACAGTCGGTAGTGTCTTTGGGCCTAAAATTGGGTTCCATTAAGGTCCAGATTTTGGCCCTATCCATTTTCTTTCAAAAAGAACTGGCTTCTCTACCTGAAGTTCAGACGTTTGTAAAGGGAGTGCTGCATATTCAGCCCCCTTTTGTGCCTCCAGTGGCACCTTGGGATCTTAACGTGGTGTTGAGTTTCCTAAAGTCACACTGGTTTGAGCCACTTAAGACCGTGGAGTTCAAATTTCTCACGTGGAAGGTGGTCATGCTATTAGCCTTGGCTTCAGCTAGGCGTGTCAGAATTAGCGGCTTTGTCACATAAAAGCCCCTATCTGGTTTTCCATATGGACAGGGCAGAATTGCGGACCCGTCCGCAATTTCTGCCAAAGGTGGTGTCATCTTTTCATATGAACCAACCTATTGTGGTGCCTGTGGCTACTCGTGACTTGGAGGATTCTGAGTTACTTGATGTGGTCAGGGCTTTGAAAGTTTATGTAGCCAGAACGGCTAGGGTCAGGAAAACAGAATCTTTGTTTATCCTGTATGCTTCCAACAAGCTTGGTGCTCCTGCTTCAAAGCAAACTATTGCTCGCTGGATCTGTAACACGATTCAGCAGGCTCATTCTGCGGCTGGATTGCCGCTGCCAAAATCAGTTAAGGCCCATTCCACTAGGAAGGTGGGCTCTTCTTGGGCGGCTGCCCGAGGGGTCTCGGCATTACAGCTTTGCCGAGCGGCTACTTGGTCAGGTTCAAACACTTTTGCAAAGTTCTACAAGTTTGATACCCTGGCTGAGGAGGACCTTGTGTTTGCTCATTCGGTGCTGCAGAGTCATCCGCACTCTCCCGCCCGTTTGGGAGCTTTGGTATAATCCCCATGGTCCTTACGGAGTCCCCAGCATCCACTAGGACGTTAGAGAAAATAAGATTTTACTTACCGGTAAATCTATTTCTCGTAGTCCGTAGTGGATGCTGGGCGCCCGTCCCAAGTGCGGACTTCTTCTGCAATACTTGTATATAGTTATTGCTTAAATAAGGGTTATGTTATGGTTGCATCAGGGTTGATCTGTTGCTCCGTTGTTGTTCATACTGTTAACTGGGTAAGTTTATTACAAGTTATACGGTGTGACTGGTATGAGTCTTGCCCTGGATTCCAAAATCCTTTCCTTGTACTGTCAGCTCTTCCGGGCACAGTTTCTCCAACTGAGGTCTGGAGGAGGGACATAGAGGGAGGAGCCAGAGCACACAAGTATCCAAATTCTTTCTTAAAGTGCCCTGTCTCCTGCGGAGCCCGTCTATTCCCCATGGTCCTTACGGAGTCCCCAGCATCCACTACGGACTACGAGAAATAGATTTACCGGTAAGTAAAATCTTATTTTTGTCTAGGTGAAAAAACAGCCCTAATTGAATACCCCCTAAGACTTTAAAGCGGTCATGGTTCTGACGTACTGTAGAGCATGGTGGATTTGTTTAGTTCTTTATAAACACTTCCTTTTATTTCATGCTTACTATTTAACTCTGCTATACAGCCTCTATTACCTATTTTATCAAATGGTGGTTTTATTTGCTCATTAAACTGTTTCCTATGATTATCATCATGGTTACGGACTTTAAATTAGTATTAAATAAACAAGAGCGATATACTAATTAGTATTATGAAAGAATACGTTTTTATATAGTATCATTACAATTCTAACCTCTCTCACAACTGGATCAGGGGTGTGATACCATGTTGTTTTCCTCCCTTTTACTTGTGTTAGGTTTTATTTCCTGATACTGTTAGATATACTTGTATATCTATTCATCTGTATACCTAGGGCCTATCTTTTTATTTGAAACTTCTATTGGGCTGTCCTAGTATAGGAATCTAATATATTAGATTTATATAAACAACTGATGTATCTTATTTTAGCAAGTGCAATAGAAACTTGATAATAAAAGTAAAGGTGATTTGAAAGCGCAGGTCAAATAATTGGCAGATGTCCTAGTGTATGCAGAATTAGACCACAAAAATGGTAGGCGGCATTGGTTTGCAATCTGACGTCTTTTTTTTACCCACAAAACTGCTCAGAAATTGTAGGGTTTTTTACTTATTAAAGTTCAAAACCAGTTTTTATTAATATATTAAAATAAGAATTTACTTACCGATAATTCTATTTCTCGGAGTCCGTAGTGGATGCTGGGGTTCCTGAAAGGACCATGGGGAATAGCGGCTCCGCAGGAGACAGGGCACAAAAGTAAAGCTTTTACAGGTCAGGTGGTGTGTACTGGCTCCTCCCCCTATGACCCTCCTCCAGACTCCAGTTAGGTACTGTGCCCGGACGAGCGTACACAATAAGGGAGGATCTTGAATCCCGGGTAAGACTCATACCAGCCACACCAATCACACCGTACAACTTGTGATCTAAACCCAGTTAACAGTATGATAACAGAGGAGCCTCTGAAAGATGGCTTCCTAAACAATAACCCGAATTAGTTAACAATAACTATGTACAAGTATTGCAGATAATCCGCACTTGGGATGGGCGCCCAGCATCCACTACGGACTCCGAGAAATAGAATTATCGGTAAGTAAATTCTTATTTTCTCTATCGTCCTAAGTGGATGCTGGGGTTCCTGAAAGGACCATGGGGATTATACCAAAGCTCCCAAACGGGCGGGAGAGTGCGGATGACTCTGCAGCACCGAATGAGAGAACTCCAGGTCCTCCTTTGCCAGGGTATCAAATTTGTAAAAATTTACAAACGTGTTCTCCCCTGACCACGTAGCTGCTCGGCAGAGTTGTAATGCCGAGACCCCTCGGGCAGCCGCCCAAGATGAGCCCACCTTCCTTGCGGAATGGGCCTTAACAGATTTAGGCTGTGGCAGGCCTGCCACAGAATGTACAAGTTGAATTTTGTTACAAATCCAACGAGCAATCGACTGCTTAGAAGCAGGTGCACCCAACTTGTTGGGTGCATACAGTATAAACAGCGAGTCAGATTTTCTGACTCCAGCCGTCCTTTAAATGTATATTTTTAAGGCTCTGACAACGTCCAACAACTTGGAGTCCTTCAAGTCGTCTGTAGCCGCAGGCACTACAATAGGCTGGTTCAGGTGAAACGCTGATACCACCTTAGGGAGAAAATGCGGACGCGTCCGCAGCTCTGCCCTATGTCGAATGGAAAATTAAATAAGGGCTTTTATAAAACAAAGCCGCCAGTTCAGATACTCTCCCGGCCGAAGCCAGGGCCAGTAACATAGTCACTTTCCATGTGAGATATTTCAAATCCACATTCTTTAGTGGTTCAAACCAATTGGATTTGAGGAAATCTAAAACTACATTTAGATCCCACGGTGCCACCTTAGGCACCACAGGAGGCTGTATATGCAGTACTCCTTTGATAAAAATCTGGACCTCAGGGACTGAGGCCAATTCTTTTTGGAAGAATATTGATAGGGCCGAAATTTGAACCTTAATAGATCCCAATTTGAGACCCATAGACAATCCTGATTGTAGGAAATGTAGGAAAACGACCCAGTTGAAATTCCTCCATCGGAGCACTCCGCTGCTCGCACCACGCAACATATTTTCGCCAAATACGGCGATAATGCTTCGCGGTGACTTCCTTCCTTGCCTTTATCAAGGTAGGAATGACTTCTTCTGGAATGCCTTTTCCTTTTAGGATCTGGCATTCAAACGCCATGCCGTCAAACGCAGCCGCGGTAAGTCTTGAAAAAGACAAGGACCCTGCTGAAGCAGGTCCCTTCTCAGAAATAGAGGCCACGGATCGTCCGTGACCATCTCTTGAAGTTCCGGGTACCAAGTCCTTCTTGGCCAATCCGGAGCCACTAGTCTTACTCCTCTTTGCCGTATAATCCTCAATACCTTTGGTATGAGAGGCAGAGGAGGAAACACATATACCGACTGGTACACCCAAGGTGTTACCAGCGCGTCCACAGCTATTGCCTGCGGATCTCTTGACCTGGCGCAATACCTGTCCAGTGTTTTGTTGAGGCGAGACGCCATCATGTCCACCATTGGTTTTACCCAACGGTTTAATAGCATGTGGAAAACTTCTGGATGAAGTCCCCACTCTCCCGGGTGAAGGTCGTGTCTGCTGAGGAAGTCTGCTTCCCAGTTGTCCACGCCCGGGATGAATACTGCTGACAGTGCTATCACGTGATTCTCCGCCCAGCGAAGGATCCTGGCAGCTTCTGCCATTGCCCTCC
Organism: Pseudophryne corroboree; assembly: GCF_028390025.1. Taxonomy (NCBI): domain Eukaryota; kingdom Metazoa; phylum Chordata; class Amphibia; order Anura; family Myobatrachidae; genus Pseudophryne; species Pseudophryne corroboree. Next base: position 409,452,725 of record NC_086446.1, on the reverse strand, counting down.
TGCTTCTTGTGCCGCCCTGTCTGTTTACATGGGCGACTGCCGTGATGTTGTCCGACTGGATCAACACCGGTCTTCCTTGAAGCAGAGGTTCCGCCTGGCTTAGAGCATTGTAGATTGCTCTTAGTTCCAGAATGCTTATGTGAAGAGACTTTTTCAGGCTCGACCACACTCCCTGGAAATTTCTTCCCTGTGTGACTGCTCCCCAGCCTCTCAGGCTGGCATCCGTGGTCACCAGGATCCAATCCTGCATGCCGAATCTGCGGCCCTCCAATAGATGAGCCTCCTGCAACCACCACAGAAGGGATACCCTTGTCCTCGGCGACAGGGTTATCCGCAGGTGCATCTGAAGATGCGACCCTGACCATTTGTCCAACAGATCCCTTTGCATGGAATCTGCCGAAAGGGATTGCTTCGTAAGAAGCTACCATTTTTTCCCAGGACTCTTGCATTGATGTACAGACACCTTTCCTGGTTTTAGGAGGTTCCTGACCAGGTCAGATAACTCCTTGGCTTTTTCTTCGGGAAGAAAAACCTTTTTCTGAACTGTGTCCAGAATCATCCCCAGGAACAGCAGACGAGTTGTCGGCATTAATTGGGATTTTGGAATATTCAGAATCCATCCGTGCTGCTTTAGCACCTCTTGAGATAGTGCTAAACCCATCTCTAGCTGTTCTCTGGACCTTGCCCTTATTAGGAGATCGTCCAAGTATGGGATAATTAATACGCCTTTTCTTCGGAGAAGAAATATTATCTCGGCCATTACCTTTGTAAAGACCCGAGGTGCCGTGGACAAACCAAACGGCAGCGTCTGAAACTGATAGTGACAGTTTTGTACAACGAACCTGAGGTACCCCTGGTGTGAGGGGTAATTGGAACGTGGAGATACGCATCCTTGATGTCCAAGGATACCATAAAGTCCCCTTCTTCCAGGTTCGCTATCACTGCTCTGAGTGACTCCATCTTGAACTTGAACTTCTTTATGTACAGGTTCAAGGACTTCAGATTTAGAATAGGCCTTACCGAGCCATCCGGCTTCGGTACCACAAAAAGAGTGGAATAATACCCCTTCCCTTGTTGTAGAAGAGGTACCTTGACTATCACCTGCTGAGAATACAGCTTGTGAATGGCTTCCAAAACCGTCTCCCTTTCTGAGGGGGACGTTGGTAAAGCAGACTTCAGGAAACGGCGAGGTGGCTCTGTCTCTAATTTCAACCTGTACCCCTGAGATATTATCTGCAGGATCCAGGGATTTACCTGCGAGTGAGCCCACTGCGCGCTGTAATTCTTGAGACGACCGCCTACCGCCCCCGAGTCCGCTTGCGAAGCCCCAGCGTCATGCTGAGGCTTTTGTAGAAGCCGGGGAGGGCTTCTGTTCCTGGGAAGGAGCTGCCTGTTGCTGTCTCTTCCCTCGTCCTCTGCCTCGTGGCAGATATGAATAGCCCTTTGCTCTCTTATTTTTAAAGGAACGAAAGGGCTGCGGTTGAAAGGTCGGTGCCTTTTTCTGTTGGGGAGTGACTTGAGGTAGAAAGGTGGATTTCCCGGCCGTAGCCGTGGCCACCAAATCCGATAGACCGACCCCAAATAACTCCTCTACGCATCGCCTGTCCACTGTCGTGTCCATAAAGCTCTTCTGGCCGAAATGGACATAGCACTTACCCGTGATGCCAGTGTGCAGATATCTCTCTGTGCATCACGCATATAAAGAAATGCAGCCTTTATTTGTGCTAACGACAGTAAAATATTGTCCCTGTCCAGGGTATCAATATTTTCGATCAGGGACTCTGACCAAACTACCCCAGCACTGCACATCCAGGCAGTCGCAATAGCTGGTCGTAGTATAACACCTGCATGTGTGTATATACCTTTTTGGATATTTTCCATCCTCCTATCTGATGGATCTTTAAGTGCGGCCGTCTCAGGAGAGGGTAACGCCACTTGTTTTGATAAGCGTGTTAGCGCTTTGTCCACCCTAGGAGGTGTTTCCCAGCGCTCCCTAACCTCTGGCGGGAAAGGGTATAAAGCCAATAACTTCTTTGAAATTAGCAGTTTTTTATCGGGGCACCCCACGCTTCATCACACACGTCATTTAATTCTTCTGATTCGGTAAAAACTACTGGTAGTTTTTTCACACCCCACATAATACCCTGTTTAGTGGTACCTGTAGTATCAGCTAAATGTAACATCTCCTTTATTGCCAAAATCATATAACGTGTGGCCCTACTGGAAAATACGGTTGATTCGTCACCTTCACCACCGGAATCAGTGCCTGTGTCTGGGTCTGTGTCGACCGACTGAGGCAAGGGGCGTTTTACAGCCCCTGACGGTGTTTGAGGCGCCTGGACAGGCACTAATTGAGTGTCCGGCCGCCTCATGTCGGCAAACGACTACTTAAGCGAGTTGACGCTATCCCGTAATTCCACAAATAAAGGCATCCATTCTGGTGTCGACCCCCTAGGAGGTGACATCCTCATATTTGGCAATTGCTCCGCCTCCACACCAATAACGTCCTCATACATGTCGACACACACGTACCGACACACAGCAGACACACAGGGAATGCTCTATACGAAGACAGGACCCACTAGCCCTTTGGGGAGACAGAGGGAGAGTCTGCCAGCACACACCAAAAAGCGCTATATATGACAGGGATAGCCTTATGATTAAGTGCTCCCTTATAGCTGCTTTTATATTAATATATTGCCATTTATTTTGCCCCCCCTCTCTGTTATACCCTGTTTCTGTAGTGCAGTGCAGGGGAGAGACCTGGGAGCCTTCCTGACCAGCGGAGCTGTGACAGAAAATGGCGCCGTGTGCTGAGGAGATAGGCCCCGCCCCTTTTTCGGCGGGCTCGTCTCCCGCTATTTAGTACATTTAGGCAGGGGTAAATATCTCCATATAGCCTCTGGGGCTATATGTGAGGTATTTTTAGCCTTTTTAAAGGTTTTCATTTGCCTCCCAGGGCGCCCCCCCCCAGCGCCCTGCACCCTCAGTGACTGCCGTGTGAAGTGTGCTGAGAGGAAAATGGCGCACAGCTGCAGTGCTGTGCGCTACCTTAAGAAGACTGCAGGAGTCTTCAGCCGCCGATTCTGGACCTCTTCTTGCTTCAGCATCTGTGAGGGGGCCGGCGGCGTGGCTCCGGTGACCATCCAGGCTGTACCTGTGATCGTCCCTCTGGAGCTTCATGTCCAGTAGCCAAGAAGCCAATCCATCCTGCACGCAGGTGAGTTCACTTCTTCTCCCCTCTGTCCCTCGTTGCAGTGATCCTGTTGCCAGCAGGAATCACTGTAAAATAAAAAACCTAAGCTAAACTCTCTAAGCAGCTCTTTATGAGAGCCACCTAGAATTGCACCCTTCTCGGCCGGGCACAAAATCTAACTGGAGTCTGGAGGAGGGTCATAGGGGGAGGAGCCAGTACACACCACCTGACCTGTAAAAGCTTTACTTTTGTGCCCTGTCTCCTGCGGAGCCGCTATTCCCCATGGTCCTTTCAGGAACCCCAGCATCCACTTAGGACGATAGAGAAAATACATTCTTAACATATAATATATGTGTGTTTTATGTTTGTGTATGTATGTATATATATATATATGTATGTATATATATATATATATGTATGTATATATATATATATATATATATATATATACACACACACACACACTGCTCAAAAAAATAAAGGGAACACTTAAACAACACAATGTAACTCCAAGTCAATCACACTTCTGTGAAGTCAAACTGTCCACTTATGAAGCAACACTGATTGACAATCCATTTCACATGCTGTTGTGTAAATGGAATAGACAACAGGTGGACATTATAGGCAATTAGCAAGACACCCCCAATAAAGGAGTTGTTCTGTAGGTGGTGACCACAGACCACTTCTGAGCACTTATGCTTTCTGGCTGATGTTTTGGTCACTTTTGAAAGCTGGCGGTGCTTTCACTCTAGTGGTAGCATGAGACGGAGTCTACAACCCACACAAGTGACTCAGGTAGTGCAGCTCATCCAGGATGGCACATCAATGCGAGCTGTGGCAAGAAGGTTTGCTGTGTCTGTCAGCGTAGTGTCCAGAGCATGGAGGCGCTACCAGGAGACAGGCCAGTACATCAGGAGACGTGGAGGAGGCCGTAGGTGGGCAACAACCCAGAAGCAGGACCGCTACCTCCGCCTTTGTGCAAGGAGGAACAGGAGGAGCACTGCCAGAGCCCTGCAAAATGATCTCCAGCAAGCTACAAATGTGCATGTGTCTACTCAAACGATCAGAAACAGACTCCATGAGTGTGGTATGAGGGCCCGACATCCACAGGTGGGGGTTGTGCTTACAGCCCAACACCGTGCAGGACGTTTGGCATTTGCCAGAGAACACCAAGATTGCCAAATTCGCCACTGGCGCCCTGTGCTCTTCACAGATGAAAGCAGGTTTTCACTGAGCACGTGACAGACGTGACAGAGTCTGGAGACGCCAAGGAGAACGTTCTGCTGCCTGCAACATCCTTCAGCATGACCGGTTTGGTAGTGGGTCAGTAATGGTGTGGGGTGGCATTTCTTTGGGGGGCCGCACAGTCCTCCATGTGCTCACCAGAGGTAGCCTGACTTCCATTAGGTACCGAGATGAGATCCTCAGACCCCTTGTGAGACCATATGCTGGTGCGGTTGGCCCTGGGTTCCTCCTAATGCAAGACAATGCTAGACCTCATGTGGCTGGAGTGTGTCAGCAGTTCCTGCAAGACGAAGGCATTGATGCTATGGACTGGCCTGCCCGTTCCCCAGACCTGAATACAATTGAGCACATCTGGGACATCATGTCTCGCTCCATCCACCAACGCCACGTTGCACCACAGACTGTCCAGGAGTTGGTGGATGCTTTAGTCCAGGTCTGGGAGGAGATCCCTCAGGAGACCATCTGCCACCTCATCAGGAGCATGCCCAGGCGTTGTAGGGAGGTCATACAGGCACGTGGAGGCCACACGCACTACTGAGCCTCATTTTGACTTGTTTTAAGGACATTACATCAAAGTTGGATCAGCCTGTAGTGTGTTTTTCCACTTTAATTTTGAGTGTGACTCCAAATCCAGACCTCCATGGGTTAATAAATTTGATTTCCATTGATAATTGTTGTGTGATTTTGTTGTCAGCACATTCAACTATCTAAAGAACAAAGTATTTAATTAGAATTTCTCTATCGTCCTAGTGGATGCTGGGGTTCCTGAAAGGACCATGGGGAATAGCGGCTCCGCAGGAGACAGGGCACAAAAAGTAAAGCTTTTCCAGATCAGGTGGTGTGCACTGGCTCCTCCCCCTATGACCCTCCTCCAGACTCCAGTTAGATTTTTGTGCCCGGCCGAGAAGGGTGCAATTCTAGGTGGCTCTCATAAAGAGCTGCTTAGAGAAAGTTTAGCTTAGGTTTTTTATTTTACAGTGATTCCTGCTGGCAACAGGATCACTGCAACGAGGGACAGAGGGGAGAAGAAGTGAACTCACCTGCGTGCAGGATGGATTGGCTTCTTGGCTACTGGACATCAGCTCCAGAGGGACGATCACAGGTACAGCCTGGATGGTCACCGGAGCCGCGCCGCCGGCCCCCTTGCAGATGCTGAAGTAAGAAGAGGTCCAGAATCGGCGGCTGAAGACTCCTGCAGTCTTCTAAAGGTAGCGCACAGCACTGCAGCTGTGCGCCATTTTCCTCTCAGCACACTTCACACGCAGTCACTGAGGGTGCAGGGCGCTGGGGGGGGGCGCCCTGGGAGGCAAATGAAAACCTATTAAAAGGCTAAAAATACCTCACATATAGCCCCCAGAGGCTATATGGAGATATTTAACCCCTGCCTGGATTCACAAAATAGCGGGAGACGAGCCCGCCGGAAAAGGGGCGGGGCCTATCTCCTCAGCACACGGCGCCATTTCCTCTCACAGCTCCGCTGGTCAGGACGGCTCCCAGGTCTCTCCCCTGCACTGCACTACAGAAACAGGGTAAAACAGAGAGGGGGGGCAAATTTAATGGCAATATTTTGATATATATAAAGCAGCTATAAGGGAGCACTTATTATAAGGCTATCCCTGTCATATATAGCGCTTTTTTGGTGTGTGCTGGCAGACTCTCCCTCTGTCTCCCCAAAGGGCTAGTGGGTCCTGTCTTCGTGTAGAGCATTCCCTGTGTGTCTGCTGTGTGTCGGTACGTGTGTGTCGACATGTATGAGGACGATATTGGTGTGGAGGCGGAGCAATTGCCAAATATGGGGATGTCACCTCCTAGGGGGTCGACACCAGAATGGATGCCTTTATTTGTGGAATTACGGGATAGCGTCAACTCGCTTAAGCAGTCGTTTGACGACATGAGGCGGCCGGACAATCAATTAGTGCCTGTCCAGGCGCCTCAAACACCGTCAGGGGCTGTGAAACGCCCTTTGCCTCAGTCGGTCGACACAGACCCAGACACAGGCACTGATTCCAGTGGTGACGGTGACGAATCAACCGTATTTTCCAGTAGGGCCACACGTTATATGATTTTGGCAATGAAGGAGGCGTTACATTTAGCTGATACTACAGGTACCACTAAACAGGGTATTATGTGGGGTGTGAAAAAACTACCTATAGTTTTTCCTGAATCAGAAGAATTAAATGACGTGTGTGATGAAGCGTGGGTTGCCCCTGATAAAAAGCTGATAATTTCAAAGAAATTATTGGCATTATACCCTTTCCCGCCAGAGGTTAGGGAGCGCTGGGAAACACCTCCTAGGGTGGACAAGGCGCTAACACGCTTATCTAAACAAGTGGCGTTACCCTCTCCTGAGACGGCCGCACTTAAAGATCCATCAGATAGGAGGATGGAAAATATCCAAAAAAGTATATACACACATGCAGGTGTTATACTACGACCAGCTATAGCGACTGCCTGGATGTGCAGTGCTGGGGTAGTTTGGTCAGAGTCCCTGATTGAAAATATTGATACCCTGGACAGGGACAATATTTTACTGTCGTTAGAACAAATAAAGGATGCATTTCTTTATATGCGTGATGCACAGAGGGATATCTGCACACTGGCATCACGGGTAAGTGCTATGTCCATTTCGGCCAGAAGAGCTTTATGGACGCGACAGTGGACAGGCGATGCGGATTCAAAACGGCATATGGAAGTTTTGCCGTATAAAGGGGAGGAGTTATTTGGAGTCGGTCTATCAGATTTGGTGGCCACGGCTACAGCCGGGAAATCCACCTTTCTACCTCAAGTCACTCCCCAACAGAAAAAGGCACCGACTTTTCAACCGCAGCCCTTTCGTTCCTTTAAAAATAAGAGAGCAAAGGGCTATTCATATCTGCCACGAGGCAGAGGTCGAGGGAAGAGACAGCAACAGGCAGCTCCTTCCCAGGAACAGAAGCCCTCCCCGGCTTCTACAAAAGCCTCAGCATGACGCTGGGGCTTCTCAAGCGGACTCGGGGACGGTGGGCGGTCGTCTCAAAAATTACAGCGCGCAGTGGGCTCACTCGCAGGTAGATCCCTGGATCCTGCAGATAATATCTCAGGGGTACAGGTTGGAATTAGAGACAGATCCACCTCGCCGTTTCCTGAAGTCTGCTTTACCAACGTCCCCCTCCGAAAGGGAGACGGTTTTGGAAGCCATTCACAAGCTGTACTCTCAGCAGGTGATAGTCAAGGTACCTCTTCTACAACAAGGGAAGGGGTATTATTCCACTCTATTTGTGGTACCGAAGCCGGATGGCTCGGTAAGGCCTATTCTAAATCTGAAGTCCTTGAACCTGTACATAAAGAAGTTCAAGTTCAAGATGGAGTCACTCAGAGCAGTGATAGCGAACCTGGAAGAAATTTACCCCTCACACCAGGGGTACCTCAGGTTCGTTGTACAAAACTGTCACTATCAGTTTCAGACGCTGCCGTTTGGTTTGTCCACGGCACCTCGGGTCTTTACAAAGGTAATGGCCGAGATGATGATTCTTCTTCGAAGAAAAGGCGTATTAATTATCCCATACTTGGACGATCTCCTAATAAGGGCAAGGTCCAGAGAACAGCTAGAGATGGGATTAGCACTATCTCAAGAGGTGCTAAAGCAGCACGGATGGATTCTGAATATTCCAAAATCCCAATTAATGCCGACAACTCGTCTGCTGTTCCTAGGGATGATTCTGGACACGGTTCAGAAAAAGGTTTTTCTTCCCGAGGAAAAAGCCAAGGAGTTATCCGACCTGGTCAGGAACCTCCTAAAACCAGGAAAGGTGTCTGTACATCAATGCACAAGAGTCCTGGGAAAAATGGTGGCTTTTTACGAAGCAATTCCATTCGGCAGATTCCATGCAAGAATTTTCCAAAGGGATCTGTTGGACAGATGGTCAGGGTCGCATCTTCAGATGCACCTGCGGATAACCCTGTCTCCAAGGACAAGGGTATCTCTTCTGTGGTGGTTGCAGAGGGCTCATCTATTGGAGGGCCGCAGATTCGGCATACAGGATTGGATCCTGGTGACCACGGACGCCAGCCTGAGAGGCTGGGGAGCAGTCACACAAGGAAGAAACTTCCAGGGAGTGTGGTCGAGCCTGGAAAAGTCTCTTCACATAAACATTCTGGAACCAAGAGCAATCTACAATGCTCTAAGCCAGGCGGAACCTCTGCTTCAAGGAAGACCGGTGTTGATCCAGTCGGACAACATCACGGCAGTCGCCCATGTAAACAGACAGGGCGGCACAAGAAGCAGGAGTGCAATGGCAGAAGCTGCCAGGATCCTTCGCTGGGCGGAGAATCACGTGATAGCACTGTCAGCAGTGTTCATCCCGGGCGTGGACAACTGGGAAGCAGACTTCCTCAGCAGACACGATCTTCACCCGGGAGAGTGGGGACTTCATCCAGAAGTTTTCCACATGCTAATAAACCGTTGGGAAAGACCAATGGTGGACATGATGGCGTCTCGCCTCAACAAAAAACTGGACAGGTATTGCGCCAGGTCAAGAGATCCGCAGGCAATAGCTGTGGACGCGCTGGTAACACCTTGGGTGTACCAGTCGGTGTATGTGTTTCCTCCTCTGCCTCTCATACCAAAGGTATTGAGAATCATACGGCAAAGCGGAGTAAGAACGATACTAGTGGCTCCGGATTGGCCAAGAAGGTCTTGGTACCCGGAACTTCAAGAGATGGTCACGGACGATCCGTGGCCTCTACCTCTGAGAAGGGACCTGCTTCAACAGGGTCCCTGCCTCTTTCAAGACTTACCGCGGCTGCGTTTGACGGCATGGCGGTTGAACGCCAGATCCTAAAAGGAAAAGGCATTCCAGAAGAAGTCATTCCTACCTTGATTAAGGCAAGAAAGGAAGTCACCGCGAAGCATTATCACCGCATTTGGCGGAAATATGTTGCGTGGTGCGAGGATCGGAGTGCTCCGACGGAGGAATTTCAACTGGGTCGTTTCCTACATTTCCTGCAATCAGGATTGTCTATGGGTCTCAAATTGGGATCTATTAAGGTTCAAATTTCGGCCCTGTCAATATTCTTCCAAAAAGAATTGGCCTCAGTCCCTGAGGTCCAGACTTTTGTCAAAGGAGTACTGCATATACAGCCTCCTGTGGTGCCTCCGGTGGCACCGTGGGATCTAAATGTAGTTTTAGATTTCCTCAAATCCCATTGGTTTGAACCACTAAAAAATGTGGATTTGAAATATCTCACATGGAAAGTGACTATGTTACTGGCCCTGGCTTCCGCCAGGAGAGTATCTGAACTGGCGGCTTTATCTTATAAAAGCCCTTATTTAATTTTCCATTCGGATAGGGCAGAGCTGCGGACGCGTCCGCATTTTCTCCCTAAGGTGGTATCAGCGTTTCACCTGAACCAGCCTATTGTAGTGCCTGCGGCTACAAGCGACTTGGAGGACTCCAAGTTGTTGGACGTTGTCAGAGCTTTAAAAATATACATTTCAAGGACGGCTGGAGTCAGAAAATCTGACTCGCTGTTTATACTGTATGCACCCAACAAGTTGGGTGCGCCTGCTTCTAAGCAGTCGATTGCTCGTTGGATTTGTAACACAATTCAACTTGCACATTCTGTGGCAGGCCTGCCACAGCCTAAATCTGTTAAGGCCCATTCCACAAGGAAGGTGGGCTCATCTTGGGCGGCTGCCCGAGGGGTCTCGGCATTACAACTCTGCCGAGCAGCTACGTGGTCAGGGGAGAACACGTTTGTAAAATTCTACAAATTTGATACCCTGGCAAAAGAGGACCTGGAGTTCTCTCATTCGGTGCTGCAGAGTCATCCGCACTCTCCCGCCCGTTTGGGAGCTTTGGTATAATCCCCATGGTCCTTTCAGGAACCCCAGCATCCACTAGGACGATAGAGAAAATAAGAATTTACTTACCGATAATTCTATTTCTCGGAGTCCGTAGTGGATGCTGGGCGCCCATCCCAAGTGCGGATTATCTGCAATACTTGTACATAGTTATTGTTAACTAATTCGGGTTATTGTTAGGGAGCCATCTTTCAGAGGCTCCTCTGTTATCATACTGTTAACTGGGTTTAGATCACAAGTTGTACGGTGTGATTGGTGTGGCTGGTATGAGTCTTACCCGGGATTCAAAATCCTCCCTTATTGTGTACGCTCGTCCAGGCACAGTACCTAACTGGAGTCTGGAGGAGGGTCATAGGGGGAGGAGCCAGTGCACACCACCTGATCTGGAAAAGCTTTACTTTTTGTGCCCTGTCTCCTGCGGAGCCGCTATTCCCCATGGTCCTTTCAGGAACCCCAGCATCCACTACGGACTCCGAGAAATAGAATTATCGGTAAGTAAATTCTTATTATTTCATTCATTCTGATCTAGGATGTGTTTTATAGTGTTCCCTTGATTTTTTTGAGCAGTATGTGTGTGTGTATATATATATATATATATATATATATATATATATATATATATATATATATATATATATATATATATATATATATATATATATATATATATATATATATATTATTATGCACGCACAGATTAGGGCAGCACACCTTTTAGATAATAACGGCTCCGGTGCCAGCTGCAGATCCTCGCTGGCCAGGAATCCAATATAAGTACAGCAAGTCCAGCGGCACCCGGATGAAGAAATACACAATCATGCAGGCATATACAATGTAATGCAACGTTTCGATGTACTTTACATCGTCTTCAGGCATAAAACAAACAATAAACAAAAAGTGCTCACCTTATATCCCCACCATGTGCAGAACGCCACCAGCGGCATCCATAACCAGGAAGCATGGCACCCACGAATTACGTCATCTCCCACAGTCCGTTGCCACGGAAACCGCCGCTGATAAAAACAAATATACAGTGGCAGAGGCTAAATCAGTAATGCAAATCAGCAGCATAAAGCATAAATAATATTGAAGAGGCGCATTACATTGTAACATATAAGCAATGTATACTTGCAACAGAGGTAATGTATATTATATAAATACATGGAGACAATAATTTTCGTTCAGTCCACGTGGTGTAAGTGTACCCAATCGATTGAATCCAACTAGATTCACACTTTAATAATTTAAGTGAGCAATTACCATCCGTAGAGATAAAGGTACATGATCTATGATCATATATCTGAGGTTAGCCATATTATGGCCAGCCTTAGCAAAGTGCCGTGCAACTGGGTGTTCACTCTGACCAGATTCAATCGCAGCACGAATGGTGGAACGATGTGCCGCCATTCGTTCGCGTAAAGTTCTATCGACTTTATCGTCATAATACAGTCCGCAAGGACATCTGATGAAATAGATAATGTATTTTGTTGTGCAAGTAACCTTACGTTTAATAAAAAACTTTTTTCCACTGTAAGGGTGGCAGAAGCTATCACCAGCTATAAGATATCGACACGTAACACAGTTGATACACTTACAGTATAACACCCATTCCGTCGACTTAGAAAATGTTGTGTAGTTGGTACACTAGACATGTTGGTGAAATCAGTCTTAAAGACCCAGTCACGAATATTGCGTCCCCTGGTGTAACAGGGCATGAGCGTCTTATCCTTTAAATTAAGATCATCATCAGAGCTCACAGTGGGCCATAATTGTTTAGATACAGATTTAATAACACTACTAGAAGTATTAAAGTGACCCAGGGCATGTGGTTATCAAGGGTATCCCTCTTAGTAGAATGCAAGAGTATTTCTCGGTCTTCTCAATGCTTTTTGTTTAGCTGACAATAGAGTAGGTAAAGACTATCCTCTTGCCAAAAATTTCTCAATCATTATATCAATCTGTACTACAGCATCCTCTCTATCACTACAAATTCGACAAGCTCTGAGGAATTGAGAAAAAGGAAGCCCATATTTGAGTGGTTTAGGGTGAATCTACTGGAATATAACAGTGTGTCCCGCCACCTGAGAGAGGTGGTGATAGATTACTTACTCAAGAGAAGAGAGAGTGAATGGATTCGTAGACTTGATAGAGTCCAACCGAAAGGGCTGAACGAGAACAATTCCTATAATATCTTTCTTTGAGTAATAATTTTCTCTTAGTAATGTAGTTTCTCTTACGTCCTAGAGGATGCTGGGGACTCCGTACGGACCATGGGGTATAGACGGGCTCCGCAGGAGACATGGGCACCTAAAAGAACTTTCTAGTATGGTGTGTACTGGCTCCTCCCTCTATGCCCCTCCTCCAGACCTCAGTTAGATCTTGTGCCCAGAGGAGATAGGGTGCATTACAGGGAGCTCTCCTGAGTTTTCTGTAAAAATAATTTTGTTAGGTTTTTTTATTTTCAGGGAGCTCTGCTGGCAACAGACTCCCTGCATCGTGGGACTGAAGGGAGAGAAGCAGACCCACTTCTTAAGAGTTTAAGAGCTCTGTTCTTAGGCTACTGGACACCATTAGCTCCAGAGGGAGTCGGAACACAGGTCTCACCCCTGGGGTTCATCCCGGAGCCGCGCCGCCATCCTCAAAGATGCCGGAAAAAAGAAGCCGGCTGAGTATAGAAGACGTCAGGCGGCAGAAGACTTCAGATCTTCATGACGTAAGCGCGCAGCAGGAAGCTCACACACTTACACACACACTGAGCACTGATGGGTGCAGGGCGCAGGGGGGGCGCCCTGGGCAGCAATAAACCTCGTTTTGGGCATTAAAGCATGTAGTAAACTACAGATCCCCGCCATTTTTTCAAATTTACGAGCGGGACCGAAGCCTGCCGCGTGAGGGGGCGGAGCTTGATCACTCAGCACTAACCAGCGCCATTTTCTCCACAGAGGCTGCAGAGAACGCTGGCTCCCCGGACTCTCCCCTGCTGAGTATCAGAGGGCTGAAAAAAAGAGATGGGGGCACATATTTGGCGCAGTGAGTGGGGGCAACGTGTAAATTCAGCCCGGCACTCCTGTTGGTGGAAGTGATGGTTGCCCAGGTGCCCTCAGTATGAAGTTGAAATACAAGAAAATAATCCGCGGCACTCAGGGTCTTATGAAACGGCAATGTTTGTATTTAAAACATCAATGAAATAAACATCAACGTTTCGGGGAATTTAACCCCTTTGTCACACATCTTGACAAAGGGGTTAAATTCCCCGAAACGTTGATGTTTATTTCATTGATGTTTTAAATACAAACATTGCCGTTTCATAAGACCCTGAGTGCCGCAGATTATTTTCTTGTGTATATATATATATATATATATATATATATATATATATATATATATATATATATATATATATATATATATAGACAAGAATAGCCGGCACTCTCTCCTAGTGTAAAATAATGCCTTGGTGCCTCCCAAGCTGGTTTGGCAAGCGGATACAAAGTGGGAAATGGTGGCACTCACAGGACTTGTTCCAATAATAAATGACACAGCGGTCAAGAATCAAAAGTCAACTTTTGATTCTTGACCGCTGTGTCATTTATTATTGGAACAAGTCCTGTGAGTGCCACCATTTCCCACTATATATATATATATATATATATATATATATATATATAAAATATATATATATATATAATATATATATATATATATATATATATATATAATTATATATACCAGGTTATCTTCCAGACCCTAATGAGGGTCTCAAATAGAGGGCACTCACCAATCAGTTTCCATAGATGAGTATGCTGCTCTCTGGCGTGCTGAACAGATGTCTCCTGTGGTGGTCTTGAGAAAGGCTCTGCGAAGCCGGAACGTCGACACGTATGTGATGACTTCAATGGTCTAAATAAATCTTTTTATCTATGGAAACTGATTGGTGAGTGCCCTCTATTTGAGACCCTCATTAGGGTCTGGAAGATAACCTGGTATATGTGGAGCTTTATATAGGCCTCCTTGAGGTGCACCCCATTGATGACTGTGATATAGCTGGGAGTGCGGACATCTACAATGCAATATATATATATATATATATATATATATATATATATATATATACATGCGCTATCTGAGTTTTTTTACCCTGGCGCTGGTGTGTGCTGGCATACTCTCTCTCTTTCTCTCCAAAGGGCCTGCTTTGGGGAATTGTCCCCTCATAGCTATATCCCTGTGTGTGTGGGGTGTTTGAAACGGAAGACTTATCCAAAGAGGAGGTGGAACAGATGAGTGGTGTGTCTCAATCGGCGGTGCCGACTCAGGATTGGATGGATATGTGGCATATGTTAAATGCTAGTGTAGCTTCACTGCATAAAAGGCTGGACAAAGCAGAGTCCAGCGCGTCGGCAGGTAATCAATCTGCGGATTGTGCCGACTCACAGGACCCGTCGGGGTCTCAGAAACGTCCCTTCTCACAAATAAGGGACACAGATACCGACAAGGACTCTGATTCCAGTGTCGACTATGATGAAGCAAAATTGCACCCCAGGGTGACAAAGTATTTAGTGCATGATTATTGCAATAAAAGATGTCTTACGTATCACCGATGAGCCCTCGGTACCCGACACGAGGATACACATGTTTAAGGGAAAGAAACAGGTTATAAACTTTCCTCCTTCACATGAAATTAATGAGTTATGTGAAAAAGCATGGGAAACTCCAGATAAGAAGCTGCAGATTCCCAAAAGGGTTCTTATGGCGTACCCTTTCCCTACACAGGACAGGGTACGTTCCCCTGAGCCAACAGGGAAAAGGGTATTATTCAACCCTATTTGTGGTTCCGAAGCCGGATGGTTCGATCAGGCCCATTTTAAACCTAAAAAACCTTAACCTGTACCTGAAAAGATTCAAATTCAAGATGGAATCTCTCCGAGCGGTGACAGCCTGCCTGGAAGGGGGGGATTTCATGGTGTCACTGGACATAAAGGATGCTTACCTTAATGTCCCCATATATCCCTCTCATCAGGAGTTCCTGAGATTCGCGGTACAGGATTGTCATTATCAGTTTCAGACGTTGCCGTTGGGCTGTCCACGACCCCGAGGATTTTCACCAAGTTAATGGCGGAAATGATGGTGATCCTGCGCAAGCAAGGAGTCACAGTTATCCCATACTTAGACGATCTCCTGATAAAAGCGAGATCAAGAGAGCGATTACTGGAGAACGTGTCACTCTCTCAAAGAGTGCTTCAGCAACATGGGTGGATTCTCAATCTACCAAAGTCACAGTTGGTTCCGACAACTCGACTAGCGTTACTAGGCATGATACTGGACATGGAACAAAAGAAAGTTTTCCTCCCGTTGGAAAAAGTCCAGGACCTCCAGAACATGGTCCAAGAACTACTAAAGCCAAAAAGAGTGTCAGCTCATCAATGCACTCGGGTTCTGGGGAAAATGGTGGCAACTTACGAGGCCATTCCCTTCGGCAGGTTCCATGCAAGGACGTTTCAATGGGATCTTCTGGACAAATGGTCCGGGTCCCATCTACAATTACATCAAAAAATAACACTGTCCCCCAGGGCCAGGGTGTCTCTTCTATGGTGGCTGCAGAGTGCTCACCTTCTAGAGGGTCGCAGGTTCGGCATTCAGGACTGGATCCTGGTAACCACGGACGCAAGCCTCCGAGGATGGGGAGCAGTCACCCAAGGAAGACATTTTCAGGGACTGTGGTTAGACCAGGAGTCCTGTCTACACATCAACGTGTTGGAGCTAAGGGCCATATACAACGGCCTTCGACAAGCGGAGAATCTTCTTCGCAACCTACCGGTTCTGATTCAATCAGACAATGTCACAGCAGTAGCTCATGTGAACCGCCAAGGCGGGACAAGAAGCAGAGTCGCGATGGCGGAAGCCACCAGGATTCTTCGCTGGGCGGAAAATCATGTAAGCGCTCTGTCAGCTGTCTTCATTCCGGGAGTGGACAACTGGGAAGCAGACTTCCTCAGCAGACACGATATCCATCCAGGAGAGTGGGGACTTCAGCAAGAAGTCTTTGCAGAGATAACGACTCTCTGGGGAGTTTCTCAAATAGACATGATGGCGTCACGCCTCAACTAGAAGCTTCGGAGGTATTGTGCCAGATCCCGGGACCCTCAGGCAATAGCAGTAGACGCTCTGGTAACGCCATGGGTGTTCCAGTCGGTCTATGTGTTTCCTCCTCTTCCTCTCATCACAAAAGTGTTGAGGATCATAAGACAAAAAAGAGTACAGACAATACTCATTGTTCCAGACTGGCCTCGAAGGGCCTGGTACTCAGATCTTCAGGAGATGCTCACGGAAGAGCCCTGGCCTCTTCCTCTAAGGGAAGACCTGTTACAGCAGGAGCTCTGCATGTTCCAAGACTTACCGCGGTTACGTTTGACGGCATGGCGGTTGAACGCCGGATCCTAGCGGAGAAGGGTATTCCGGAGGAAGGTCATACCTACTCTTATAAATGCTAGGAAGGAGGTGACGGCAAAACATTATCACCGTATCTGGCGGAAATATGTCTCTTGGTGTGAAACCAAGAATGCTCCTACGGAAGATTTCCATCTGGGTCGTTTAATCCACTTCCTACAGACAGGAGTGGATATGGGCCTAAATTTAGGCTCTTTTAAAGTACAGATTTCTGCCTTGTCAATATTCTTTCAGAAGGAATTGGCTTCTCTCCCAGAAGTCCAGACGTTTGTAAAAGGAGTACTGCACATACAGCCTCCTTTTGTGCCCCCAGTGGCACCATGGGACCTGAACGTGGTGTTGCAGTTCCTTAAATCACACTGGTTTGAACCCCTTAAAACGGTGGAGTTGAAATTTCTCACCTGGAAGGTGGTCATGTTGTTAGCCTTGGCATCTGCGAGGCGTGTGTCAGAATTGGCGGCCTTGTCTTACAAGAGCCCTTACTTGATTTTTAATTTGGATAGAGCGGAATTGAGGACTCGTCCTCAATTTTTACCTAAGGTGGTGTCTTCGTTTCATATGAACCAACCTATAGTTGTGCCTGTGGCTACGAGTGACTTGGAGGATTCCATGTCCCTGGATGTAGTCGGGGCCTTAAAAATTTATGTAGCCAGGACGGCTAGAATTAGGAAAACAGATGCATTGTTTGTCCTGTATGCTGCCAACAAGATTGGCGCGCCTGCTTCGAAGCAGACTATTGCTTGCTGGATCTGTAACACGAGTCAGCAGGCTTATGTTACGGCTGGATTGCCGTTACCGCATTCAGTAAAGGCCCATTCCACTAGGAAGGTGGGCTCTTCTTGGGCGGCTGCCCGAGGCGTCTCGGCATTACAGCTTTGCCGAGCAGCAACTTGGTCGGGGTCAAACACTTTTGCTAAATTCTACAAGTTTGATACCCTGGCTGATGAGGACCTAGCGTTTGCTCAGCCGGTGCACAGAGTCATCCGCACTCTCCCGCCCAATTGGGAGCTTTGGTATAAACCTCATGGTCCTTACAGAGTCCCCAGCATCCTCTAGGACGTAAGAGAAAATAAGATTTTAAACCTACCGGTAAATCTTTTTCTCCTAGTCCGTAGAGGATGCTGGGCGCCCGTCCCAGTGCAGAAAATCTGCAAGACTTGTATATAGTTATTGCTTACATAAGGGTTATGTTACAGTTAGAATCGGTCTACGACCGATACTGTTGTTTTGTTCATACTGTTAACTGGTTATGTGTATTCCAGGTTATATGGTATGATTGGTGTGGGCTAGTTTGAATCTTGCCCTTAGATTAACAAAATCCTTTCCTCGTATTGTCCATCTCCTCTGGGCACAGTTCTCTAACTGAGGTCTGGAAGAGGGGCATAGAGGGAGGAGCCAGTGCACACCATACTAGAAAGTTCTTTTAGGTGCCCATGTCTCCTGCGGAGCCCGTCTATACCCCATGGTCCTTACGGAGTCCCCAGCATCCTCTACGGACTAGGAGAAAAAGATTTACCGGTAGGTTTAAAATCTTATTATTTCTATCATTGCTAGTGAACATATTAATTATCTATATAAATGGTGATTTAATAATTTTCACCTCAATACGCCCCCTCCATCTAATTACTGCTAGTGAAAATAATATCTGTACGAGTTTTCCTTATGTACATAATTGATGACTAGGAGTGTCTTTTCGACAGACGCCAGTTTTCGACTTCAATTGAATATACCCCTATATGTAGCGAAAACATGCAATAGCAGACAGTTTATTTTATTAATTTGTTTTTAGAAGAGTGGATAGTTTTACAATAAACAGTAGCTAGTTGTGTTTATTCTTTAGTAGCTATTCCAGTTAATGTCTCTAAAATCTGATGTGTAAGGGAACCACCTATTTCTACCAAACTTTAATACCCTATTTTCTACAGTAAAAAAATAGACATTTTTGGTGATTAATTACTGTAATTATTCAGGTAGTAGTATTTGCCAGCATACTGGTTTCCTTGTAGCTGTTTTAGGGATTTTTTTTTTACTATAGAAAGTCATATGCAAAATGATTGTAGTAAAGGCATTGAAAGATGAATTGGTTTACTTGCAGGCAGGAGCAGGTAGTCAACCAAATCCGGCTGTGCCAGCAGGTGTTGCGTTCTGTCCAGAAGCTGGCACGAGACTCTACGACTATGGCTCGGGAGACGTGGGAGGTTCTGCTGCTCTTCCTACTACAGATTAATGACACGCTCCTTGCAGCTCCAACTGTGGCGGGTTAGTCGTTTATTACTCTTTTCCCCACTCTGTAACTTATATCTTAAATAACGCAAGTATTTGTACTGATAGGTTAACTTCTATTCATTCAACTACTGTATTTAGTATTTTTATAATATAGTGCTACAGCGTGATACAGTTAGATTCATATACAGTATATTTAGATACTGTCACAATTTAAATCGTTTTGGCTCTATACGTCACCACAATTGATTTGAAATTAAACAATTGAGATGCAATTGAAGTGAATACTTTCAGCTTTAATTCAAGGGGTTGAACAAAATTATTGTATGAAATGTTTAGGAATTGCAACTTTTTTTTTTTAATCAAGTGTTTGTTTGTTTTTATTGCTTTTCAAGAACATCAAAAACATTCAAATAAACAATTTCAATATCATATTCGTGCTCTCCATGTATTGCCCTCAGTAGTTAACTGTATTGTGCAGTATAAAGGCATAATTATATATCAACCGCATAGCCATGAAGTAGTACAGCTATCTGAAGGCAGAGAGTAATAAAAGTTTTAATCTATGATACCCAGCAGTTAAATAGAATTGCAACCATTTTAATGTACAGTCCCATTTTCAGGGGCTCAAATGTTAATTTGTAATACTTTGTCCAAAACACTTTTCAGGCAATGAATGAGCGAAGTCTTGAACCCATGGACATCACCAAATGCTGGGTTTCCTCCTTTGTTATTCTTTGCCAGAACTTTACTGCAGCTGTCTTCCGTTGTTGTTATGGCCTTTTGTTTTGTCTTCAGCATGTGAAATGCATGCTTGTTTGCAGAGCCGTAACTAGACTCTTTGGTGCCCTGTGCCAGTGAAATAATTTCCATGCTAATAGGGCATTCTTTTTTATGGTGCAGGTGCATGTTGTCCACTCAGGTGTACATGTGTATAACTTCTTTTCTTTTAATTATATAGTTTAAAAAATAAAAATGTTGTGGTTTTATAAACCCTGAAGACTAATATAAAAACATTTTTTGTTTAATTATCTTGCATTAGTTTATCATAATTTCTCTAACGTCCTAAGTGGATGCTGGGACTCCGTAAGGACCATGGGGAATAGCGGCTCCGCAGGAGACTGGGCACAAAAGTAAAAGCTTGAACTAGCTGGTGTGCACTGGCTCCTCCCCCTATGACCCTCCTCCAAGCCTCAGTTAGATTTTTGTGCCCGAACGAGAAGGGTGCAGGCTAGGTGGCTCTCCTGAGCTGCTTAGAGTAAAAGTTTATTTTAGGTTTTTTATTTTCAGTGAGTCCTGCTGGCAACAGGCTCACTGCATCGTGGGACTAAGGGGAGAAGAAACGAACTCACCTGCGTGCAGAGTGGATTGGGTTTCTTAGGCTACTGGACATTAGCTCCAGAGGGACGATCACAGGTTCAGCCTGGATGGGTCCCGGAGCCGCGCCGCCGGCCCCCTTACAGAGCCAGAAGAACGAAGAGGTCCGGTGAAATCGGCGGCAGAAGACGTTCCTGTCTTCAACTAAGGTAGCGCACAGCACTGCAGCTGTGCGCCATTGCTCTCAGCACACTTCACACTCCGGTCACTGAGGGTGCAGGGCGCTGGGGGGGAGCGCCCTGAGACGCAATAAAAAACAGAAATACCTTAGGATGGCAAAAGAAATACATCACATATAGCTCCTGGGCTATATGGATGTATTTAACCCCTGCCAGTTTTCCAGAAAAAAGCGGGAGATAAGGCCGTCGTGAAGGGCGGAGCCTATCTCCTCAGCACACAAGCGCCATTTTCACTCACAGTTCCGCTGGAAGGACGGCTCCCTGACTCTCCCCTGCAGTCCCTACAGAATCAGGGTAAAAACGAGAGAGGGGGGGCACTATTGGCAGCTAAATTAATAACAGCAGCTATAAAAGGGAGTAACACTTATATAAGGTTATCCCTATAGATATATATAGCGCTCTGGTGTGTGCTGGCAAACTCTCCCTCTGTCTCCCCAAAGGGCTAGTGGGGTCCTGTCCTCTATCAGAGCATTCCCTGTGTGTGTGCTGGGTGTCGGTACGATTGTGTCGACATGTATGAGGAGGAAAATGATGTGGAAGCAGAGCAATTGCCTGTATTAGTGATGTCACCCCCTAGGGAGTCGACACCTGACTGGATGGTTGTATTTAAAGAACTACGTGACAATGTCAGCACTTTACAAAAAACTGTTGACGACATGAGACAGCCGACAAATCAATTAGTGCCTGTCCAGGCGTCTCAGACACCGTCAGGGGCGATAAAACGCCCGTTACCTCAGTGGGTCGACACAGACCCAGACACGGATACTGAGTCCAGTGTCGACGGTGAGGAGACAAACGTAATGTCCAGTAGGGCCACACGTTACATGATCACGGCAGTGAAGGAGGCATTGAACATTTCTGACACTACATGTACCACAAAGAAGGGTATTATGTGGGGAGTGAAAAAACTACCAGTAGCTTTTCCTGAGTCAGATGAATTAAATGAGGTGTGTGATAAAGCGTGGGTTTCCCCCGATAAAAAAGTGCTAATTTCTAATAAATTATTGGCACTATACCCTTTCCCGCCAGAGGTTAGGGCGCGTTGGGAAACACCCCCTAGAGTAGATAAAGCGCTCACACGTTTATCTAAACAAGTAGCGTTACCGTCTCCTGATACGTCCGCCCTCAAAGAACCAGCGGATAGAAGGCTGGAAAATATCCTGAAGGGTATATACACACATACTGGTGTTATACTGCGACCAGCAATCGCATCAGCCTGGATGTGCAGTGCTGGAGTTGCGTGGTCGGATTCCCTGACTGAAAATATTGATACCCTGGATAGGGACAGTATATTACTAACTATAGAGCATTTGAAGGATGCATTACTATATATGCGTGATGCACAGAGGGATATTTGCACCCTGGCATCAAGAGTGAGTGCTATGTCCATTTCTGCCAGAAGAGCGTTATGGACGCGACAGTGGTCAGGGGATGCGGATTCCAAACGACATATGGAAGTATTGCCGTTTAAAGGGGAGGAGTTATTTGGGGCCGGTCTATCGGACCTGGTGGCAACGGCCGGAAAGTCCACCTTTTTACCCCAGGTCACCTCTCAGCAGAAAAAGACACCGTCTTTTCAAACTCAGTCCTTTCGTTCCCATAAGTACAGGCGGGCAAAAGGCCACTCATTTCTGCCCCGGGACAGAGGAAGAGGAAAAAGACTGCACCAGGCAGCCTCTTCCCAGGAGCAGAAGCCCTCCTCTGCTTCTGCCAAGTCTTCAGCATGACGCTGGGGCTTTACAAGCGGACTCGGACACGGTGGGGGCCCGTCTCAAAAATTTCAACGCGCAGTGGGCTCACTCGCAAGTGGACCCCTGGATTCTGCAGGTAGTATCACAAGGGTACAAACTGGAATTCGAGACGTCTCCCCCTCGCCGGTTCCTGAAGTCTGCTCTACCAAAGTCTCCCTCCGACAGGGAGGCAGTTTTGGAAGCCATTCACAAGCTGTATTCCCAGCAGGTGATAATCAAGGTACCTCTCCTACAACATGGAAAGGGGTATTATTCCACGCTGTTTGTGGTACCGAAGCCGGACGGCTCGGTGAGACCAATTTTAAATCTAAAATCCTTGAACACTTACATAAAGAGGTTCAAATTCAAGATGGAGTCACTCAGAGCAGCGATAGCAAACCTGGAAGAAGGGGACTATATGGTGTCTCTGGACATAAAAGATGCTTATCTCCACGTCCCAATCTACCCTTCTCACCAAGGGTACCTCAGGTTTGTAGTACAAAACTGTCATTATCAGTTTCAGACGCTGCCGTTTGGATTGTCCACGGCACCTCGGGTCTTTACCAAGGTAATGGCCGAAATGATGATTCTTCTTCGAAGAAAAGGCGTTTTAATTATCCCTTACTTGGACAATCTCCTGATAAGGGCAAGGTCCAGGGAACAGTTAGAAGTCGGAGTAGCACTATCTCAGTTAGTGTTACGTCAGCACGGGTGGATTCTAAATATTCCAAAATCGCAGCTGATTCCAACGACACGTCTCCTGTTCCTAGGAATGATTCTGGACACAGTCCAGAAAAAGGTGTTTCTCCCAGAGGAGAAGGCCAGGGAGTTATCCGAGCTAGTCAGGAATCTCCTAAAACCAGGCCAGGTGTCAGTGCATCAGTGCACGAGGGTCCTGGGAAAAATGGTGGCTTCTTACGAAGCGATTCCATTCGGAAGATTCCATGCAAGAACGTTTCAGTGGGATCTTCTGGACAAATGGTACGGATGCCAGCCTGAGAGGCTGGGGAGCAGTCACACAGGGACAAAATTTCCAGGGCTTGTGGTCAAGCATGGAAACATCTCTTCATATAAACATTCTGGAACTAAGGGCCATTTACAATGCCCTAAGTCAAGCAAAACCCCTGCTTCAGGGTCAGGCGGTATTGATCCAATCGGACAACATCACGTCAGTCGCCCACGTAAACAGACAGGGCGGCACGAGAAGCAGGAGGGCGATGGCAGAAGCTGCAAGGATTCTTCGCTGGGCGGAGAATCATGTGATAGCACTGTCAGCAGTGTTCATTCCGGGAGTGGACAACTGGGAAGCGGACTTCCTCAGCAGACACGACCTTCACCCGGGGGAGTGGGGACTTCATCCAGAAGTCTTCCACATGATTGTGAACCGTTGGGAAAAACCAAAGGTGGACATGATGGCGTCCCGTCTCAACAAAAAACTAGACAGATATTGCGCCAGGTCAAGGGACCCTCAGGCAATAGCGGTGGACGCTCTGGTAACACCATGGGTGTACCAGTCAGTGTATGTGTTCCCTCCTCTGCCTCTCATACCAAAAGTACTGAGAATCATAAAAAGGAGAGGAGTAAGAACTATACTCGTGGTTCCGGATTGGCCAAGAAGGACTTGGTACCCGGAACTTCAAGAGATGCTCACGGAGGACCCGTGGCCTCTACCTCTAAGAAAGGACCTGCTCCAGCAGGGACCTTGTCTGTTCCAAGACTTACCGCGGCTGCGTTTGACGGCATGGCGGTTGAACGCCGGATCCTGAAGGAAAAAGGCATTCCAGAAGAAGTCATCCCTACCCTGATAAAGGCCAGGAAGGATGTAACCGCGAAACATTATCACCGCATTTGGCGAAAATATGTTGCGTGGTGTGAGGCCAAAGAGGCCCCTACAGAGGAATTTCAACTGGGTCGCTTCCTACATTTCCTGCAAACAGGACTGTCTATGGGCCTAAAATTAGGGTCCATTAAGGTTCAAATTTCGGCCCTGTCGATTTTCTTCCAAAAAGAACTGGCTTCAGTGCCTGAAGTCCAGACGTTTGTCAAAGGGGTACTGCATATACAGCCTCCTTTTGTGCCCCCGGTGGCACCTTGGGATCTCAATGTGGTTTTGGGGTTCCTAAAATCACATTGGTTTGAACCACTCACCACTGTGGAATTAAAATATCTCACATGGAAGGTGGTAATGCTGTTAGCCCTGGCTTCTGCCAGGCGTGTCTCAGAATTGGCGGCTTTATCTTATAAAAGCCCTTACCTGATTTTTCACACGGATAGGGCAGAATTGAGGACTCGTCCTCAATTTCTCCCAAAGGTGGTTTCAGCATTTCACGTGAACCAGCCTATTGTGGTGCCTGCGGCTACTAGGGACTTGGAGGACTCCAAGTTACTGGACGTAGTCAGGGCCCTGAAAATATGTATTTCCAGGACGGCTGGAGTCAGGAAATCTGACTCGCTGTTTATCCTGTATGCACCCAACAAGCTGGGTGCTCCTGCTTCTAAGCAGACTATTGCTCGTTGGATTTGTAGTACAATTCAGCTTGCACATTCTGTGGCAGGCCTGCCACAGCCAAAATCTGTAAAAGCCCATTCCACAAGGAAAGTGGGCTCATCTTGGGCGGCTGCCCGAGGGGTCTCGGCTTTACAACTTTGCCGAGCAGCTACTTGGTCAGGGGCAAACACGTTTGCTAAATTCTACAAATTTGATACCCTGGCTGAGGAGGACCTGGAGTTCTCTCATTCGGTGCTGCAGAGTCATCCGCACTCTCCCGCCCGTTTGGGAGCTTTGGTATAATCCCCATGGTCCTTACGGAGTCCCAGCATCCACTTAGGACGTTAGAGAAAATAAGAATTTACTTACCGATAATTCTATTTCTCATAGTCCGTAGTGGATGCTGGGCGCCCATCCCAAGTGCGGATTGTCTGCAATACTTGTATATAGTTATTGTTACAAAATTCGGGTTATTATTGTTGTGAGCCATCTTTTCAGAGGCTCCTTCGTTTATCATACTGTTAACTGGGTTCAGATCACAGGTTGTACGGTGTGATTGGTGTGGCTGGTATGAGTCTTACCCGGGATTCAATATCCTTCCTTATTATGTACGCTCGTCCGGGCACAGTATCCTAACTGAGGCTTGGAGGAGGGTCATAGGGGGAGGAGCCAGTGCACACCAGCTAGTTCAAGCTTTTACTTTTGTGCCCAGTCTCCTGCGGAGCCGCTATTCCCCATGGTCCTTACGGAGTCCCAGCATCCACTACGGACTATGAGAAATAGAATTATCGGTAAGTAAATTCTTATTTAATTCATGAAAGTGTTAATCTGCGTTTCCTCTGTCGGGTTATCCCACACCAAATAAACACAGGGTTTCAAATTGACAGTTGCAAATTATATTGAAATTTGGTATATTAATTGATGCCTTGAGTGTATAGAACTTCAAAATGTTAGGCTGATATGTACACTGGTATATATGGATCCTCTCAAACTTTTTTTAAATTTTGAAAAAAAAAAGTTAAACATCACAAGAAAGACTATTAAAGAGGTTTGAAATGAGACCGTGCCAAACTCTCTCTCTCTCTATTGGGTGAGCTGCAAATGCAGTTAAAAACATTACCAGCAATTTTTTTTTTGTTAAATAATTGCAGCTTTGAAGGCTTTTTTTTTTTTTTCTGGAAACATACTGTGCTGTATATATCATATGAAAGCCCATAAAATGAGGTTTTAAATGATATCTTGCCCCAAACTCTAGTTAGGTGAGCTGCAAGTGAAATTTAAAGAAAATGTTGATAGCACGTTTTTCTTTCAAAGGGGCATATAACTTCAAAACCAGTGTACATATCAGCCTAAAATTTAGAGGATTTTACACCCATCACAGTATTTATTATTCCAAATGTAATTGAATTTAGAGATTGTAAGGTAGAATTTATTTTTTTTTTTAGAAAACTGTGTTGATTTTAATGTAGAATTAAAATACCATGGAAAAGATTCTGCAATCATCCACCACTGTTGTCTTCCATTGACATCCAGGACTTTTTGTGTTTGCTGAGTTATTTTTTCCTCAATGTACCAAACTGTTTCTTTTGGGGGGTTTTAGTTACTGCTCCTAATTACTTTTAGTCCTTTGAAAAGATCATGCTACATGTTAAACAGCTGTAATTCCTAAACCCTTCCTCCAATTTGGATGTGAATACTCTCAATTTAACTTTTAAAATCATAGTCAAAATAACTGTAACTTGACTATGTTTTGGTAAACTTCTAAAATAATTTGTGTCAATTGTCCAAATATAGATATATGAACCTAATTGTATATAGGAAGTGTGTGTGTGTGGAGAGTCTTGAGATGACGCTTGCAGTCTGTCTTCTTTAGTCAAATGTGAGAATACATGAGTATATTACTTTGCAATATGTTTTGTTCTCTGACCTCTCTTCAGGAGGTATTGCAGAGAGCCTAGCCGACAAACTAATAGGAGTCCTGTTTGAAGTCTGGTTTTTGGCCTGTACCCGCTGCTTCCCAACACCACCCTACTGGAAGACAGCCAAAGAAATGGTGGCTAATTGGAGACACCACCCAGCTGTGGTAGAACAGTGGAGTAAAGCCATTTGTGCTCTGACATCCAGGTAATAATCTTTGAGATGATCCTATTGAAGACACAAGCAATATGGTTGTAGAATAAATACTTCACATGCATTTGTACTGTTAATGGTAATAGTAGTCCTAAGTTGTGCACTGTAAATGCCAAAATGCTTGCTAATATTAAAACAGAATATGCTTATTTAAGCTTCTCATTTCATTGTCTTTCCAGACTGCTACGGTTTACTTACGGCCCTTCATTTCCTCCCTTTAAAGTTCCGGAAGAAGATGCTAGTTTGATATCAGCTGAAATGGATAATGAATGTGTGACACAAACCTGGTTCCGATTTCTACACATGCTAAGGTCTAATACGGAATACTAAAGTTTTCCATAAATGTGTATGGGCCACAATATTGGTCAGCTAGTTCATAAAAAAGAAGACCTAATACATCCTGCAATATTATTTTCAATAACTTCCATGTTGTAGTTATGAAGGTCTTTCTATTTTAATTTTAACAAACTGGTTTATGGCATGATGCATCTGCCTATAGGGCTTTCTCTAATCATTTACAGTGTCTTGTTTCTGTTGTAGTAACCCTGTGGACCTAAGTAACCCAAGCATTATTGGAACAACCCCAAACTTTCAGGAACAGTTTCTAAATGTGAGTGGGCTTCCCCAGGAAATCAGTCAGTACTCCTGTCTCAGACAGCTGCCTCAGATCTTTTTCCGTGCCATGCGTGGAGTCAGCTGCCTAGTGGATGCGTTTTTAGGTAATTCTGATATCTTGTATATATTAGACACAGTATCCTGTCTTGATTTTAATATCACACAAAATAAAGAGTAGAATAAAATCCTTATAATGTAGCTCACCTTTTAAACCAAAAATAGTTGTATTTAATTGAGCATAGCCTTTTCTCCTTTTTTTACATAAAAGTTGTCTACCATTCTAAAGGAGTTTTGGGTATTTGAACAAAAACAACAAACTGTGATTACTTCTCTCTATCACTACAAGCCACCTGGGATAGAAAGAGGTGTTCAATTTCTCAAACTCTCAGCAATTATTGCTCTTCAATATATTGGTAATATTTCCTGCTATTCTTTTGATTTATGGCTATGGTGTTGATTTCTATTTTATGCCCTTCATTTCGCAATTCTTAGTCCATGAGCACCATCTAGGATAATCATACTTTTATACCTGATGACCTTGAAATAGAGTTCATGTAACTTTTGTAATGGTACCAGACTGATAATCTCGCAGTGCTTTTTGGCCACGTTTCCTCTCCAACCCCTGTAAATAACACTCCTGTGTTCTTCAGGGAACTTTATTGTTTTTTTTTCGACCTTGGACTTATTCTAAAGTAAATATTAAGGGACTTTATATAGAAATATTCTAGACTTCGCCTAGTTTTTGTTATGGTGTTGATAAATCCATCCTTACATGGTGCTGATGGATCCTACCATTAGTTAATTTTCTTCCGTTTTTCTATTCTCCATAATACTATTTCTCATCCCAGAGCTGTTCTTTCAGTCTTACGGAGTTTTGATACATTCACTGGGTGTTGGAGACAAGTACTTTTTAATGATTCAAGCAACAAGAGGATGAAGTTCTTACATATAAATACATTGAATGGTCTTTTCCACTACTGGGTATAAGGCAGGTCAATGCCTAACAGGTCTGGACTATGGGTTTCTCAGAAAGCTGTTCAATTAAAAGAAGCACATACTGTAGGTTTACCTTGGTGATGTTAGTTGGGACTTTAGCAACTCGCATTGTTATGCTTTATTATTAATTATTATTCATTTGTATCCTTTATTATTTTTATCCTTTATTATTATCCTTTATTATTATTATTCTTTACTGTGTATGTCGCCACAAGGGTTCCTCAAATTATCAAAACAAGAAAGCAGCAAAATACAGTACAAGACAATGTATGACAAGTACATGGTATATAAACATTTCTGCATCAGTGGACATGTCACTGAAATAAGCATCACGGTGGTAGAATCTCGAGGGTTAACTTCCGTTGTAGGGAGTGTGGAGTAGAAGATGAGGGGAGAAGGCTTTGCTTGTTGTGAGTGCTTACTTTCTGAAGGGGTGGGGCAGACAGAGGAGCCTGGAGAAGTGATAAAGCAGTGATAAGTGGAAGGTGATAACTCACCAGCCAATCAGCTCCAATATGTAAATTGACAGTTAGGAGCTGATTGGCTGGTACGTTATCACCTTCCACTTATCACTGCTTTATCACTTCTCCGGGCTTAATACATCTGCCCCAGAGAGAGGTGACACAGATGGGCAAGGAACAAATGGTTAGGATGAGAGATTGCTTGGTTTGATGAAGAAGTGGGTCTTGAGAGCCCATTTGAAGTTTTGTAGAGAGGTGGAGAGTCTGATACGAAGTAGAGAATTCCAGAGATGGGGAGCAGCACATGCAAAACATTGGGAGTGGGAGGAAGTAATCCGTAGGCAGGTGAGGTGGAATGCACTTGTGGAGCAAAGAGGGTGGGTGGAACTGTAAAGGAAGATAAGGTCAGAGCTGTAAATGGGAGAGGAATGGATGAGGGCTTTATAAGTGAGTGTGAGATACTAAAATTAGATTCTGAATGGGAAGGACAGCCAGTGTATGGCTTGTAAGAGAGGAAAGGTGGACGTAGTACATTTGGAGAGGAAGATGATCTAGGCAGCAGGATTTGAGGATACAGATGTGTCTTCATACATCTAGCCTCAATACGACATGCACCGTGAGATAAGGCGGCAGTTCCCAGGCAGCTCTGCTAACGGCAGGCATCTTCTTTTTTTTTTTTTTTTTTTGCCGAAAATGCATCTGACTCGCATGTGAATTAAATGCACAAGCCCTATTATTTTAATCAGCAGTCTGCCTTTGCATTTTGTTTGCATAGTGATACAAATAAGATGCATATTTGGGAAAAAATGCACAAAAAGATGCCCAGCGTTACTAAACTGGCTCACAACTGGTCGCAGTAAAATGGCTGTTTAACATGACTGCAGCTATGACGTAGGAGGAGACACGTCTGTAGATTGGAGTGGAGAGAGGTTGTTGTCAGGGATGCCAGATACTAGGAGATTACTGGAGTCCAGTCTGGAGATGACCAGTGAGTGGATGAGGGTCCAGGGTGAGAAAGGGTCTGATCCTGGAAATAATTTTGTGTTGAAAATGGCAGGACATGCGAGAGGTAGAATGTGTGTTTTAAAGCATAGGGAATCATCAACGATAACTCCAAGGCAGTGCAGTTGAGGGCTAGGGGAGAGAGTTTTGCGGTCACTAGAAATTGTGTGAGGTGAAGTTATGCGGGAGGGTGGGAAGATGGGTTGTAGTATGGTATGCCGGCAGCCGGGATCCCAGCGGACAGCATACCGGCGCTGGGATCCCGACCACTGGCATACCGACAGCTGGGCGAGCGCAGATGAGTCCCTTGCGGGCTCGGTGCGCTCGCCACACAGCTGGCACTGTGGCCGCACCACGCTATTTATTCTCCCTCCAGTGGGGTCGTGGACCCCCAAAAGGGAGAATAGTTGTCAGTATGCCGGGTGTCGGGATTCCGGCGCTGGGATCCCAACACTCGGCATATGGAATACCACCCGGGAAGATGATCAGCTCAGTCTTAGACATGTTACGTTTAAGAAAGCGCTGGGACATCCAAGAAGTGATATGAGAGCTATTTGGAGAGAAGGGGAGAGGCCATGGGAAGAAATGTAGATTTGAGTATCAGCATAGAGATGATATTGGAAGTCAAAAGAGCTAGAGAGTTTGAGGAGGTGCGCAAGCTGGGAACAGGTAGGAGAGAGGTAGTGGAGGAGCTGGGACTCTGACGGTATCAATAGTACTAACATTTGGGCAGGAAAGAGACCGAAATTAAATTCCCAGATCTGTTAAAGGCCACTTAACTTACAGTATCTGGTCCTTGGTTAGTGCCATCTCTTCCTGTGGGAAGGGTAGTTTTATTTTCTTCAGATTCTTTATACAAGGCTTTTAGCTTGAAGTATTTTTCTGAGTTTTGTGTATCTCCCTCTAATAATTAGGGGGCCCTGCAGCTGTCCCTTGTTTCCCCATAAGCAGGTGTTTTGTTTTGTTATTTGTTTTTGTTTTTTTTGTTGATTTGTTTTGTTTTTGTTTTTTATTCTCACCTCAGGATCCTAATAATCGTGAGATTAAAAAAAGAAAGAAAAAAAAAAAGTACAGTTTGTTGACATTTTGTCTCATTCTGGTTCCAAATCCATTCTTATAATATTTATTTGATTGGTTAGAAAGTTGAGTCCAGTTGCCCTTTAGGCATATGATGATTAGTGGGCAAGTTACCTCTCTTTGTGGCTGATTCTAAAGCTGGGTACATGTGGTGCAACGCAGTGATAGATTCATTGCATACGCCATACACTCTAAATCGGTGGTTCTCAACCTGGGCCCTCAAGTACCCTCAACAGTTCATGTTTTCCAGGTCACCTAGCTGGTGCACAGGCGTATTCATTACTCACTGACACATTGTAAAAGACCCACAGGTGGAGCAAATTATTTCACTTGCAATCCTGTGAGGAGACCTGGAAAACATGAACTTTTGGGGGTACTTGAGGACCGCGGGTGAGAACAACTGCTCTAAATGATACTCTGTACAATGGTAGGATGTATCATTACATGCTGCATAGAACTACACTATGTCACAGATTCATCCCATTTAGATGTGCAGCGCATCCAATGGGACAAGTCAATGAACGACGTCCATGAAGATGGGTCAGGGTACACTCTATAAGATGTGTACAATATATCTTCTAGCGTGTACCCAGCTTTAGAAAACTGATGGGGTCTTCTTGGGGTATCCGGTCTCTAGGTCGACAATGTCTAGGTTGACCACTATTGGTTGAAAGTAAGTAGGTCGACGTGGTCTCTAGATCGACATGACAGACGTTCGACAGGAGTTTTTATTTTTTTTAAATACATTTTTTTAAACTTTTTCATGCTTTACGATCATGAACTACAATTGGGAACAATTACGATTGCACTACAATTGGGAACAGTTACCTATGCCGTGCGCTGCCAGGCACGTTGCCCGAAGCATGGCGAGCGGGACACGGTGCACTAATTGGGGTTCCCAGTCACTCTACGGAGAAAATGACACCATTTAAAAAACGAAAAAAAAACTCATGTCGACCTAGAGACCATGTCGACCTGCTTACTGTTGACCAATAGTGGTCGATCTAGACACTGTCGACCTTAGTGTGGTCGGCCCTATGATCCACACCCCTTCCTGGGCCTGGAAGCATAAAGTATATGCAGCACAGACCTGTCCATTTGGTATACATTTTTTTAGCAGCCTGTAGCTTTACCCCCTTCAACAAGGCCTTTAGTCTAAAATCACATTGGTTGATATTGGATTAATGTAAAGGTTAGCCCCATTATCTCTAGGCAATGGCAAAATACCTACGTGGCGTTTACTTATTTCATTTTTTCTGTTACTGAATATGTTTCTATTTTGCAATTCTCTTTGAAACCATTTAAATTTCAGGCAACATGGTATACTGACAGTCTTTCATGCTTTGGCCCTAATTAGCTTCAGTTGAAGTCTCGCAGTGATGCGAGCATTTTCCGTGTCGCAGCAGGTGTGTGTGACGTCACATGGCCACCCTGAACCCACCCCTGTTTTTGCCGCATCGCCGCCCCACGAACGCCTCTGCCTGTCAATCAGGCAGAGGCGTTCGCATAACTGAGATGCATCTGCCTGCAAGCGCAGTATGGGCCCTGTGTGTGCGCGCTGCGGCGGCAAACAGGGAGATGCGACTGCATCTCAATTCCATTTGATACTGAATAACCCCATTTGTCATATGCCTGGAGTCAGTTTAGTTTACCAGTTTACCAAAGAGATATATATATATATATATATATACTGTACTTTTGAAAGGAGTGAAGGAGAATGACATGGCTTGGCCATGATCCATATATAGTACCAGTCCTTTTTGCAGTTACCCAACAAAAAACATTACATATCAGAGTGGGAATCGGTGTCTTAGGGTATCTGACCAAGAACTAATACCAGGTACAGTAGGTCATTGTTCTGTTTACAGTCTTGCTCTGTAATTATTTTACAAGTATTTTATGTAGGTTGCAGTTTACAATTGTAATGTTTTTTACTCCAGAGAGCCAAGCACTTGGTTGGAGAAAGGACAAGTCATGGCTCTGGCTGTTGTGTTGGAGACATGGTTTATTTCCTGCATCAAAACCCACCTAACAGTGGCAAACTCATATCTTTCTTCTTCAGGAGTTGCAGTCTTTAAGAACATTGGGTTGGAAAGATTACCCAAATATGGTATCCAAGCCTCATTATTTACACTTAGTTGGGTCCTAAAAATCTGTGCGACTGGGAATGGTGTGTTAAAAAATGCTGATTCACTTTCAGATATGTAGACGGAAATGCTTACCAGCAAGCTGCTGTATTCTTTGTGTGCTGTACAAGTCAGGTTGTTTGATGTAATTTAATACAATATAAAGTTGAAAATAGTAAGTTTTTGTACTACATTTTTTTTCTTAGCCCATCCTATGCAGGTGCAAGTATATGCTAGTCCTGTCTGGTTAAAACCCTTGAGCTAGGTAGCCAGTGCACCTTAAAAATGACTGCTACCAAGGGATGCACATTTTCCCTGGATCTCTAAAACAGCCTGTCAACTTTTGTACCTCTGTTCTAGTCATAAGCAACTTGCTCTGTCTGTTCTGACCTAACCTGGCCAAAATCATCTGTGTGATGTCATGCATTCTTTGCCTCAAGTTATTGTATTGAAAGAGAATTTTCAGTACTTTTTATTTCTAAGTAGGTCCTCATACACCCTTTATAGCCTATGTTTTCAGGATTTCCTGAATCTTGCACGGCTGACTTAAGGGGGTACACACGTAGAGATGTGTGCTTAAATTCTAAGCAGTGTGACTAGATTGCTTAGAAATTAAGCACACATCGCTCTGTGTGTATAGCCCATAGTGATCCGCGACCCCGTGCGTCGCTATCACTTAGTCTGGATTGGCCTGCATGCAGGCCAACTCTAGTCAGATTCAGCACACAGCGCTGAAGTGAGCAGTGCCCTGAGATGTGTGCTGAGCGATCTGTGCACACATTCCTGGGACACCTCTCTCCGTGTGTTTCTCTTGTTGGCTGGGTAGGTTATTACACTATATGTGTCCAGAGATAGAAATCCCCAGAACTTTAGCTTCTGGGAATGCACAAAGACAATATTTGGGAAACTCTGCAATAGGAGAAGATAAAGGGATTCTTGAATAATAGAAGTTGAACAATGGCAACTGAACTGTGAGCTGTGCAAGTAGAATTGCATATCCCCATCATAGGAAATAGGCTCTGTAACAAGAATAGTTTTGTACTTCATACTACTTAATTAATGCTTCCCATTAATGTGGCCTGAGAGGCCACGCTGGACAAACCTACATATTTCCGCAAAATATTCACAACCTTTGTAATTTTCATTCATAAAATGAGCAAAATAAACAATAGATGAAAATAAAAGGAAAAACAAACCTTCAAAAGTCGGAGGAGTTTGGGCGCGGTGTGCCTGAGAGGCCAGGAGGCTCACTACTGCACTCACGCAGGCGGCAGGAAAACTGACTAGGGGGGGTTTCGAACAGCACCTAGAGATAGGAAGGTACTAGGAGGGACAGGCCCCTGCGCACCCTTGGGGCAGAGAGGGGAGCGAGAACAGCATTGCGGCGCCTGTCAGGTCAGCTTCGCCTGACTGACGGTTAATAGAATTTATGTTTAAACAGAAGATGGGTAGTTCCACACAGGTTATAATATCAGACAAAACCTCTAATGGATAATAGTCTGTTACCGACTATACCAATCGTTTCACCTAATGTGATAGTCAAATGTCGGTGGTGCTCCCAGAGTCAGTAAAAATACATAGACAAAACAAGGAGAAAATAAGACTCTGTGTTGGGGCACTCTTGTAATCGTTAATAGACAATAAAACTTAACTTTTAATTATTTCGGTAAAATATTGTGACTAAGGAACATTGTTATACCTTGGTATTCATACATAGTTATACAGTACTATCATAATCAGTAACATAGGAGAAAGAATTATTACAATCAAAAATTGATAAGATGCCTTGGTGAAAAATATTTAAGTTTAATGATATGGTTTCCTGGGTAGGCCTGTATATCAAAAAATTATACGTATAATAAGACAGGTTTGTTAATCCCCAGGTGGTAACCTCTTAGTTGGTCCTTTCCATTGCACACAGTATTGATTTATCTGAGGGAAAAATGTTGCCTATATGGGTTATCCAACACCTACAGCTCTATATTCAGGCCGCGGTGTCACCTCAAGGCATTTTGTGTACACTTTGTGTACAGTGTATAGTATCTGTCTGAGCGGTTTTATGTTGCTGGCCGCTTATCTTGCAAGCTCAGTATTGATGCAAACAATGACTTGTAACACATGGAATACTGCAGCTTCCTGGAAAAGCATAGGGTTGATTTTGCAGCATGTCTTAATCTTAAAGCATGTTTCCCATTTGGATTACACAGATCTGAATCACATTCTTAAGTATTCTGGTGTAGTTTTGGATGGGTGGAAGTTTTCTAAAATCAATAAATAGAACTGTTACCTTGTTCCTATTCCCAAAGGTGACTGTCTTTCTAAATAGCCATTTAATTGTAGTGGTGAACAGTAATTCACTACATGCATTACAAGTGCTTCAGTCGTACTCACTACAACCAAATCTAATTTCAAATTACAGCATGCCATATTGTAAGGGTGATTGGGGGAGAGGAAAACATGGTTCTTAAATATCTTTGGGACATTCATTGTTGCAACTTTAATCCCCTTTTTGTTTTGGTGGGATTTAGCTCACAAATATAGTTGCTCATTATGGTTATAATGGTATTAGATGGAGAGACATGATACTGAGGAGTAGGGTTGTGTATGGGCGAGTCAATCTCTTACTAATAATAACCTCCATATAAAAAGGTGGAGGTTCAAAGAGTGTCTTGTTTATTTCCCGCCAGGCATCTCTCGCCCTAGGGCAGACAGTGCTCCTCCAACTCCAGTGAACAGACTCAGCATGTCTCAAAACACTGCAACCAATACAACTCCTCCTCACAGCCGAAGGCACCGCGCTGTCACTGTGAACAAAACCACCATGAAAACCAGTGCAGTAAGTGGTAATGTTATTGCTTGTGCATTTTTGGTAATTGTTTCCTAATATCGGAGTCACCTCCTTGTGTGTGTGTGTGTGTGTGTGTGTGTGTGTGTGTGTGTGTGTGTGTGTGCGTGTGTGTGTATATATATATATATATATATATATATTTATTTATTTATTTTTTAAATATGACGAAATATGGTACAAACAGTGTAGCCAGAGCGTACAGAAATGAGATGTTTTAATCCTCCGAATTTTAATAAAAAGATGTTAGGAGTAGCAGATTATAATGGAGCACTATCCTAAATGAGGGAGGTTTGGACTGCGCTCAAAGTTTAAGCTTGTGAAGTGGGTTTTTTTTTTTTTTTTTTTTTTGAAGAACCAAGGGGTCAGTAAGGAGACAGATACACCTGGTTTGTCTTGTAAATTAGGGGTATGTTTTCTTTTATATGCATGCAACGTGCCATAACTTATTTTTACGTAAAAAGCATAGGGAATTTTAATCTCATTCTGTTTCCCTTCAATTCGTTTTTCAAAACAGACAGAATGTGAGATCAGTATTCGTTCAGGCTCTGGAGAGGATAGCAAGGATCGGCTTTCCAGCTATTGTAAACGTACAGGTTCCAGCATACCATCCCACTGACCAGCTGGTAAAGCATGCTGGTACTTGTAGTTTTGCAACAGCTGGAGAGCCGCAGGTTGGCCAGACCTGGCATCTGAGAAAGATTAGAGGTCTTTGGGTATCAGTGGCTCTAACATTGAATTAATCCTAGAAGAAATAAACGTTTGGCTGGGACCACCAGATATGGGAGATGGAACATCTCTATCAGGTGGTTAGATGCATTGCATACTCCAATTTTATTTGTTGTATAGTAACTGCTGCATTAGAACTTGTAAACTATCTCTTTAATTCTGGTGGAAACTGAGCAACTTGCTATTATTTCCTTCCAAGAACTTTATTTTTCTGGGCTGCCTCTTTAAAGCTATATATGTGTTCCCTTATCTAATGAGGGATAAGATTTTGTCCTGTTTTGGGGAAAAGACTGGAAAGTAGCTGAGAAATAGTACCTCAAGGATTCCTCTTGTTTTGACGAAGATTCTATGAGATGGTGTGCGGTGGATGGTTTAATGTAGGTGCAGAGGCAGACACTAATCATCCAGGAAAGCAAGTAGCAGTAATTTCTAACCTTCCTTTCATCTGTGCGGTTTGATAACTTGCCCTGTCCCCTTATATATTCTCATAAAGAGATATTGATGATTGGGAAAATCCATAGAAGGCGGTTAACGCTGTAGCGCAACATGGTTTCCTTGGACATTAAGGATGCATATTTGCCTAGTCTATTCGATTATACTTGTTACACAGACTGGTATAATGGCTCAAAGTCTGTTAATGTGTGTTAGTCCTGGGGAAGAATGTCTCGACAGTAGGCACCATGCAGTTTGTACTGTTATACTCAAGAGTTTCTCAGATCAGACTTATTTCAGAATGGACATATATAGTGGCAGATGCTCAGTTAGCTTAGTGATATCACGCAGGTATTCTTCCTCCAGGGGGGTCATGGACCCCCAAGAGGGAGAAAAAATGTCGGTATGCCAGTTGTCGGGATTCCGGCGCCGGTATACTGTGCGGCAGGATCCCGACAGCCGGCAAACTGAAGACCACCCGTAGTTTTTCATCTGGCTTTGTTATGTTGGTTTTGTTAGAAACTGAAGAGAACCTTGCAGGATGGTAATATAGAAGTGGGAGAAGATTAAACAATTTAAAGATATCACCCAATTGTGTGTCTGCAACCCTATAGTCCTTGCGCACCCATCCCCTTTGCCCCATTGGCTTGAGAGAAAACGGTTAAATGTTAGTATAACTATTTACTTATTAAATGTTTTGTTTACAAAAATAGTTTGAGCTCACCCTCCACTTATAATTCTGGATGGTTCCAGAGAGGGTGGATATCATTAAGTTAAACAAAAATAATAAGATTTTAAACCTACCGGTAAATCTTTTTCTCCTAGTCCGTAGAGGATGCTGGGGACTCCGTAAGGACCATGGGGTATAGACGGGCTCCGCAGGAGACATGGGCAGCTATAAAGAACTTTTAGTATTGGTATGCACTGGCTCCTCCCTCTATGCCCCTCCTCCAGACCTCAGTTAGAGAACTGTGCCCAGAGGAGATGGACCATACGAGGAAAGGATTTTGTTAATCTAAGGGCAAGATTCATACCAGCCCACACCAATGATACCATATAACCTGGAATACCCAAAACCAGTTAACAGTATGAACAAATAACAGCATCGGTCCAAGACCGATTCCAACTGTAACATAACCCTTATCAAGCAATAACTATATACAAGTCTTGCAGATTTTCCGCACTGGGACGGGCTCCCAGCATCCTCTACGGACTAGGAGAAAAAGATTTACCGGTAGGTTTAAAATCTTATTTTCTCTTACGTCCTAGAGGATGCTGGGAACTCCGTAAGGACCATGGGATTTATACCAAAGCTCCCAATCGGGCGGGAGAGTGCGGATGACTCTGTAGCACCGACTGAGCAAATGCCAGGGTATCAAACTTGTAGAATTTAGCAAAAGTGTTTGAACCCGACCAAGTCGCCGCTCAGCAAAGCTGTAATGCCGAGACGCCTCGGGCAGCCGCCCAAGAAGAGCCCACCTTCCTAGTGGAATGGGCCTTTACTGAATGCGGTAACGGCAATCCAGCCGTAACATAAGCCTGCTGAATCGTGTTACAGATCCAGCAAGCAATAGTCTGCTTCGAAGCAGGTGCGCCAATCTTGTTGGCATCATACAGGACAAACAATGCATCTGTTTTCCTAATTCTAGCCGTCCTGGCTACATAAATTTTTAAGGCCCTGACTACATCCAGGGACATGGAATCCTCCAAGTCACTCGTAGCCACAGGCACCACGATAGGTTGGTTCATATGAAATGAAGACACCACCTTAGGTAAAAATTGAGGACGAGTCCTCAATTCTGCTCTATCCACATGAAAAATCAAGTAGGGGCTCTTGTGAGACAATGCCGCCAATTCAGACACCCGCCTTGCCAAAGCTAAGGCCAATAACATGACCACCTTCCAGGTGAGAAATTTCAACTCAACCGTTTTAAGGGATTCAAACCAGTGTGACTTAAGGAACTGTAACACCACGTTCAGGTCCCATGGCGCCACTGGGGCCACAAAAGAAGGCTGGATGTGTAGCACTCCCTTCACAAAAGTCTGGACTTCTGGAAGCGAAGCCAATTCCTTCTGAAAGAATATCGAAAAGGCGGAAATCTGTACCTTAACAGAGCCTAACTTCAGGCCCATATCCACTCCTGTCTGTAGAAAGTGGAGAAAACGGCCCAGGTGGAAATCTTCCGTAGGAGCATTCTTGGCTTCACACCAAGATACATACTTCCTCCAGATACGGTGATAATGTTTCGCCGTCACCTCCTTCCTAGCCTTTATTAGAGTAGGTATGATCTCCTCCTCCGGAATACCCTTCTCCGCTAGGATCCGGCGTTCAACCGCCATGCCGTCAAACGTAACCGCGGTAAGTCTTGGAACGTGCAGGGTCCCTGCTGTAACAGGTCCTCCCTTAGCGGAAGAGGCCAAGGATCTTCTGCGAGCATCTCCTGAAGATCCGAGTACCAGGCCCTTCGAGGCCAGTCTGGAACAATGAGTATTGTCTGTACTCTTTTCCGTCTTATGATCCTCAACATCTTTGTGATGAGAGGCAGAGTAGGAAACACATAGACCAACTGGAACACCCATGGCATTACCAGAGCGTCTACTGCTTTCGCCTGAGGGTCCCGGGACCTGGCACAGTACCTCCGAAGCTTCTTGTTAAGGCGTGACGCCATCATGTCTATTTGAGGAACTCCCCAGAGACCCGTTATCTCTGCAAAGACTTCTTGATGAAGTCCCCACTCTCCTGGATGGAGATCGTGTCTGCTGAGGAAGTCTGCTTCCCAGTTGTCCACTCCCGGAATAAAGACAGCTGACAGAACGCTTACGTGATTTTCCGCCCAGCGAAGAATCCTGGTGGCTTCCGCCATCGCGACTCTGCTCCTTGCCCCACCTTGGCGGTTCACATGAGCCACGGCTGTGACATTGTCTGATTGAATCAGAACCGGTAGGTTGCGAAGAAGACCCTCCGCTTGTCGAAGGCCGTTGTATATGGCCCTTAATTCCAGTTGATGTGCAGACAGGACTCCTGGCTTGACCATAGTCCTTGAAAGTTTTTTCCTTGGGTGACTGCTTCCCATCCTCGGAGGCTCGCGTCCGTGGTTACCAGAACCCAGTCCTGAATGCCGAACCTGCGACCCTCTAGAAGGTGAGCACTTTGCAGCCACCATAGGAGAGACACCCTGGCCCTGGGGGACAGTGTTATTTTCTGATGTATTTGTAGATGGGACCCGGACCACTTGTCCAGAAGGTCCCATTGAAACGTCCTCGCATGGAACCTGCCGAAGGGAATGGCCTCGTAGGCTGCCACCCTTTTCCCCAGAACTCGAGTGCATTGATGAACTGACACTCTTTTTGGCTTTAGCAGGTCTCTGACCATGTTCTGGAGGTCCTGGGCTTTTTCCAACGGGAGAAAAACCTTCTTTCGTTCAGTGTCTAGAATCATGCCTAGGAACGATAGTCGAGTTGTTGGAACCAACTGTGACTTTGGCAGATTGAGAATACAACCGTGTTGCTGGAGCACTCTCAGAGAGAGCGACACGTTCTTCAGTAATCGATCTTTTGATCTCGCCTTTATCAGGAGATCATCCAAGTATGGGATAATTGTGACTCCTTGCCTGCGCAGGATCACCATCATTTCCGCCATTATCTTGGTGAAAATCCTCGGGGATGTTGAAAGTCCAAACGGCAACGTCTGAAACTGGAAATTACAATCCTGTACCGCGAATCTCAGGTACTCCTGATGAGCGGGATATATGGGGACATGAAGGTAAGCATCCTTTATGTCCAGTGACACCATAAAATCCCCCCTTCCAGGCTGGCTATTACAGCTCGGAGTGATTCCATCTTGAATTTGAAACGTTTCAAGTACAGATTTAGGGATTTTAGATTTAAAATGGGCCTGACCGAACCATCCGGCTTGGGGACCACAAAGAGAGTCGAATAGTACCATTTTCCCTGTTGGGTCAGGGGAACCCCTATTATCACTTGCTGTTGACATAGCGTTTGAATTGCAGCTAACACTACTTCCCGCTCTGGGGTAGAAGCTGGTAAGGCCGACTTGAAAAATCGGCGTGGGGGCACCTCTTCGAATTCCAGCTTGTAGCCTTGGGAAACTATCTCCATCGCCCAAGGATCTACGTCTGACCGAACCCAGACCTGGCTGAAGAGTCGAAGGCGTACCCCCACCGGTGCGGACTCCCGCAGGGGAGCCCCAGCGTCATACCGTGGAATTTGTAGAAGCCAGGGAGGACTTCTGTTCCTGGGAACCCGCCGCGGCAGGTGTTCTTTTCCCTCTATCCTTACCTCTGGCAAGGAAGGAGGAGCCCCGACCTCTTCTGGGCTTTTGCGACCGAAAGCACTGCATCTGATACTGTGGAGTTTTCTTTTGCTGTTGGCGAACAAAAGGTAAAAAGGTAGATTTACCTGCGGTAGCTGTGGAAACCAGGTCCGCGAGCCCAACCCCAAACAACACATCACCCTTATAGGGTAAAACCTCCATATGCTTTTTTGAATCCGCATCACCCGTCCATTGGCGGGTACATAAGGATCGTCTCGCTGAAATAGCCATGGCATTGGCTCTGGAACCCAACAATCCAATGTCTCTTTGAGCGTCTCTCATATATAAGACTGTGTCTTTAATATGTGCTAAAGTTAGCAAAATAGTATCCCTATCTAGGGTATCAAGGTCAGCTGACAGGGTATCTGTCCAAGCTGCAACTGCACTACATACCCATGCCGACGCAATTGCCGGTCTAAGTAAAGTACCAGTATGTGTATAAATAGACTTTAATGTAGTCTCCTGCTTTCGGTCCGCAGGGTCCTTGAGGGCCGCTGTATCTGGAGACGGCAGTGCCACCTTCTTGGACAGGCGTGTTAGAGCCTTGTCCACTATGGGAGAGGATTCCCAACGTGCCCTGTCCTGTGTAGGGAAAGGGTACGCCATAAGAACCCTTTTGGGAATCTGCAGTCTCTTATCTGGAGATTCCCAAGCTTTTTCAAATAACTCATTAAGTTCATGAGATGGAGGAAAGTTTACCACAGGTTTCTTTTCCTTATACATGCGCACCCTCGTGTCGGGAACAGAGGGGTCGTCTGTGATATGCAAAACATCTTTTATTGCAATAATCACATACTGAATAGTTTTTGCCACCCTAGGGTGCAATCTAGCATCATCATAGTCGACACTGGAATCAGAGTCCGTGTCGGTATCTGTGTCCACAATTTGTGACGGGACGCTTTTGAGACCCTGTCGGGCCCTGTGAGTCGGTCCAATCCGTGGATTGACCCCCTGATATCTCCCTGGATTCTGCTTTGTCTAGCCCAGGCATGTCCAAACTGCGGCCCTCCAGCTGTTGTGAAACTACACATCCCAGCATGCCCTGACACAGCTTTAGCATTCTCTGACAGCAAAACTGTGTCGGCATGCTGGGATATGTAGTTTCACAACAGCTGGAGGGCCGCAGTTTGGACATGCCTGGTCTAGCCTCTTATGCAATGATTCTACACTTACATTTAACATATGCCACATATCCATCCATTCCTGAGTCGGCACTACCGACGGGGACACACCACTCATCTCCTCCACCTCCTCCTTTGATAAGCCTTCCGCTTCAGACATGGCGACACGCACGTACCGACCCCCCACACACACAGGGATATAACTAAACGGGGACAATTTCCCAAATAGGCCCTTTGGAGAGACAGAGAGAGAGTATGCCAGCACACACCCAGCGCCAAACTGACACTGGAAAACCCAGATAGCGCTTTTATATATATATATATATATATATATATATATATATATGATGCCAATGCTATTCCCACTCACTGCGCTTGAAATGTGCCCCCCTCCTCTTTTTTTCAGCCCTCTGATGTGTTCAGCAGGGGAGAGTCCGGAGAGCCAGCGTTCTCTGCAGCTTCTGTGGAGAAAATGGCGCTGGTTAGTGCTGAGGGATCAAGCTCCGCCCCCTCCAGCGGCTGGCTTCGGTTCCGCTTCAATTTCATAAAAATGGCGGGGGATCGTCTATATTTGCTGCCTCCGCAGCCTAATATATATATTTGTGCCAAAAACGAGGTTTATTGCTGCCCAGGACACATCCCCCCCCCTGCGCCCTGCACCCATCTGTGCCTGTGTGTGTTGTGTGGGAGCAATGGCGCGCAGCGTTACCGCTGCGCGCTTACCTCATGAAGATCTGAAGTCTTCTGCCGCCTTGAAGTCTTCTTTTCTTATCATACTCACCCGGCTTCTATCTTCCGGCTCTGCGAGGAGGACGGCGGCGCGGCTCCGGGACGAACCCCAGGGTGAGACCTGTGTTCCGACTCCCTCTGGAGCTAATGGTGTCCAGTAGCCTAAGAAGCAGATCCTATCATTTAAGTAGGTCTGCTTCTCTCTCCTCAGTCCCACGATGCAGGGAGTCTGTTGCCAGCAGTGCTCCCTGAAAATAAAAACCCTAACAAAATACTTTTACACAGAAAACTCAGGAGAGCTCCCTGTAATGCACCCTATCTCCTCTGGGCACACGTTCTAACTGATGTCTGGAGGAGGGGCATAGAGGGAGGAGCCAGTGCACACCCATACTAAAAGTTCTTTATAGGTGCCCATGTCTCCTGCGGAGCCCGTCTATACCCCATGGTCCTTACGGAGTCCCCAGCATCCTCTAGGACGTAAGAGAAATTAGATATTACCTGGTGAGTGGCATTCCTGCCAATCTAGCATGTACTCCAATATAGGTAGAAGCCTAATATCTAATAGTAATATTTTGTAGTATTATTTAGCTTATTGATATCCACCTAAAACTGAAATATTAGCTTGAGTTAAAATTAGTCTTTCAATGTAATTCGGAGTGTAAAACTTTTGGGTGTCATCATTTGGGCTTCTGCTAATATCTCTGCATACTGTAGTTCGTTCTTGATCTTTAAAATATGGTGTTTAACGTGTTATTTACTCTTTTTATACACATTAAGGAAGGGTGGCGCTTTAAATGCAGATTTTGTGTAGAAGACGGAAATTTGATGAGCGACTGTAACCTGTGAAGTTTTGTGTGTGGTCTGTGAGCTGATGGGACCATTTTGTAAACTCCTTGTTTCTTGCTATTTTTCCCAGGTAAATACAACACACAGCACAAAAGTTCAGCAGCAGGCGTCTTCCACCTCACCACTGTCCAGCCCAAACCAAACAAACTCTGAGCCACGCCCATTACCTGCTCCTACAAGACCCAAAGTCAACAGCATATTAAACTTATTTGGCTCATGGCTCTTTGATGCTGCTCTGGTTCATTGTAAGCTACAAAATGGAGTTAATCGAGATAGTAGTATGACAGGTAAGTTTCCAGAGTGCCAATAGGTCTTCATCTCAGAATTCCCATACTTCCTACCTGTAAGATTATATTGTGTGAATGGGCAGGCGAGGGAGGGTTGGGTTTATTATGTGTC
This sequence comes from Pseudophryne corroboree, assembly GCF_028390025.1. Classification (NCBI taxonomy): domain Eukaryota; kingdom Metazoa; phylum Chordata; class Amphibia; order Anura; family Myobatrachidae; genus Pseudophryne; species Pseudophryne corroboree. The sequence goes on along the minus strand of NC_086446.1, from coordinate 409,408,160 downwards.
AGTGAATCTATTCATTTTACCTACAGAAATGAAATGAATCATGTTTAAAACCACCTCAGCTATATCCATTATGCAGTGATTTCAGCCATGGTTGTGAGAAGAATTGGTGAACCCTGGGAAGAATAATTATTACCTGGGGCATCCAACAGAGATCAGTCTAGAGTCTAGATGTTACAACAATGTGTTTAATATAATTCCCCTGAGACAATGATTGGACTCGTGCAAAATGCTTTCTGTAAACCATAGATCCAATATCAACGTTTAGCAGTTTAGTGTAATCCATTAAATAAAGTGATAACGGTTTACTATGGGCTGCATTGTCATGAAATAAAAAGCCCTTTTTTCTCTAGCATCCATAAGGGATATTGGGGACAGATTAGTACGATGGGTATAGACGGGTCTAAAGGAGCCAGTGCACTTTAAATTTCTTCACCTGGGTGTGCTGGCTCCTCACCTCTATGCCCCCTCCCACAGGCAGTTTAGAAAAAAGTGCGCTCAGGAGAGGATGCACACTCTGCTAGCTCCAGAGTTTTTCTTCAATTTCTTAAACTTTTGCTTATTTCGGTATGCTGTTTGGGCAACAGCATACCTGCGCCTTGGGATTTAGGGGGGAGATGGTCACCGGCCTCATGAGGTTCAGAGCCGCTTCTCCGCTGCAGGACCACCGTCCTGAGGGGCTGTTTGTTCAGCGGGGCACTGCTCCTTAGCTGTCGCAGCTGCAGCATGCCGCACACCCCACACCAGAGCCTGAAGGTGATCATCAGTGGTGAGTACAAACCGTGGGCCCGCCGGTTCATTGTGCGGCAGAGGCACGGGTGAGGCGTACAGGTCCCTCCTAGGAGGGACCCGCGGATGCCTTTGCGCGATACTGGCTGGAGGTTTTGTACCAAGCATTTATGTGAGGCTACAAAGGATGTTGGAGACATAGCCAGTATAAACTATTAGTAGCTCCGGCGCAATTGCGGGGGGCGGAGCTACATCAGAGCGGGCTCAGCTGCATTTTGGCGCCTTCCTCTGCATAAGCAGCAGCCTCATACAGTTCCTCAAAACGTTCACACGCCGGATCACTGGTACCGGGTGTAGAAGGGGAGATCCGCTATTAGTGCACAGTTTGCATTCCTCTGGGGAATCCTCTGTACAGCAGTATCACTGTTATATAATATACATAAAATGCTGACAGTCTCACTGGGGCTGTACAGCATTGGGTGCGCTGGTGTCCTCTCTTCTGTGTCTCCTCTCGCATGCAGTAGGGCAGGCTTGTATTGTATTCAGTCTGTGTTGTATGTGTATTGTTTCTGTATTTCATAATGGTGAAACAGAAGTTACGCAGTGTATGTAATGCCAGATTCGCCCCTATTTCTCTATCGTCCTAGTGGATGCTGGGGTTCCTGAAAGGACCATGGGGAATAGCGGCTCCGCAGGAGACAGGGCACAAAAGTAAAGCTTTCCGATCAGGTGGTGTGCACTGGCTCCTCCCCCTATGACCCTCCTCCAAGCCAGTTAGATTTTTGTGCCCGGTCGAGAAGGGTGCAATCTAGGTGGCTCTCCTAAAGAGCTGCTTAGAAAAGTTTAGCTTAGGTTTTTTATTTTACAGTGAGTCCTGCTGGCAACAGGATCACTGCAACGAGGGACTTAGGGGAGAAGAAGTGAACTCACCTGCGTGCAGGATGGATTGGCTTCTTGGCTACTGGACATCAGCTCCAGAGGGACGATCACAGGTACAGCCTGGATGGTCACCGGAGCCTTGCCGCCGGCCCCCTTGCAGATGCTGAAGTAAGAAGAGGTCCAGAATCGGCGGCAGAAGACTCCTCAGTCTTCTAAAGGTAGCGCACAGCACTGCAGCTGTGCGCCATTTTCCTCTCAGCACACTTCACACGGCAGTCACTGAGGGTGCAGGGCGCTGGGAGGGGGGCGCCCTGGGAGGCAAATGAATACCTATTTTGGCTAAAAATACCTCACATATAGCCTCCGGAGGCTATATGGAGATATTTAACCCCTGCCAGAATCCGTTAAGAGCGGGAGACGAGGCCGCCGAAAAAGGGGCAGGGCCTATCTCCTCAGCACACAGCGCCATTTTCCCTCACAGAAAGGCTGGAGGGAAGGCTCCCAGGCTCTCCCCTGCACTGCACTACAGAAACAGGGTTAAAACAAAGAGGGGGGGCACTAATTTGGCGTTAGAAATATATAAAAAAGATGCTATAAGGGAAAACACTTATATAAGGTTGTCCCTATATAATTATAGCGTTTTTGGTGTGTGCTGGTAAACTCTCCCTCTGTCTCTCCAAAGGGCTAGTGGGTCCTGTCCTCTATCAGAGCATTCCCTGTGTGTGTGCTGTGTGTCGGTACGTGTGTGTCGACATGTATGAGGACGATGTTGGTGAGGAGGCGGAGCAATTGCCTGTAATGGTGATGTCACTCTCTAGGGAGTCGACACCGGAATGGATGGCTTATTTAGGGAATTACGTGATAATGTCAACACGCTGCAAGGTCGGTTGACGACATGAGACTGCCGACAAACAATTAGTACCGGTCCAGACGTCTCAAAAACACCGTCAGGGGTTTTTAAAACGCCCGTTTACTTTAGTCGGTCGACACAGACAGGGACACTGAATCCAGTGTCGACGGTAAATAAACAAACGTATTCCTTATTAGGGCCACACGTTAAAGGCAATGAAGGAGGTGTTTCATATTTCTGATACTACAAGTACCACAAAAGAGGGTATTATGTGGGATGTGAAAAAACTACCGTAGTTTTTCCTGAATCAGATAAATTAAATAAAGTGTGTGATGATGCGTGGGTTCCCCCCGATAGAAAATTATGGGCGGTATACCCTTTCCCGCCAGAAGTTAGGGCGCGTTGGGAAACACCCCTTAGGGTGGATAAGGCGCTCACACGCTTATCAAAACAAGTGGCGGTACCGTCTATAGATAGGGCCGTCCTCAAGGACCAGCTGACAGGAGGCTGGAAAATATCATAAAAAGTATATACACACATACTGGTGTTATACTGCGACCAGCGATCGCCTCAGCCTGGATGTGCAGAGCTGGGGTGGCTTGGTCGGATTCCCTGACTAAAAATATTGATACCCTTGACAGGGACAGTATTTTATTGACTATAGAGCATTTAAAGGATGCATTTCTATATATGCGAGATGCACAGAGGGATATTTGCACTCTGGCATCAAGAGTAAATGCGATGTCCATATCTGCCAGAAGATGTTATGGACACGACAGTGGTCAGGTGATGCAGATTCCAAACGGCACAAAGGTGTATTGCCGTATAAAGGAAGAGGAGTTATTTGGGGTCGGTCCATCGGACCTGGTGGCCACGGCAACTGCTGGAAAATCCGCCGTTTTTACCCTAAGTCACATCTCTGCAGAAAAAGACACCGTCTTTTCAGCCTCAGTCCTTTCGTCCCTATAAGATCATATCTGCCCAGGGATAGAGGAAAGGGAAGAAGACTGCAGCAGGCAGCCCATTCCCAGGAACAGAAGCGTTCCACCGCTTCTGACAAGTTCTCAGCATGGCGCTGAGACCGTACAGGACCCCTGGATCCTACAAGTAGTATCCCAGGGGTACAGATTGGAATGTCGAGACGTTTCCCCTTCGCAGGCTCCTGAAGTCTGCTTTACCAAGGTCTCCCTCCGACAAGGAGGCAGTATGGGAAAAAAAAATTCACAAGCTGTATTCCCAGCAGGTGATAATTAAATTACCCCTCCTACTACAAGAAAAGGGGTATTATTCCACACTATATTGTGGTACTGAAGCCAGAAGGCTAGGTGAGACTTATTCTAAAAAAATTTTTGAACACTTACAAAGGTTCAAATCAAGATGGAGTCACTCAGAGCAGTGATAACGAACCAGGAAGAAGGGGACTATATAGTGTCCCGGGACATCAGGGATGCTTACCTCTATGTCCCAAATTTGCCCTTCTCACTAAGGGTACCTCAGGTTCGTGGTGCAGAACTGTCACTATCAGTTTCAGACGCTGCCGTTTGGATTGTCCACGGCACCCCGGGTCTTTACCAAGGTAATGGCCGAAATGATGATTCTTCTTCGAAGAAAAGGCGTCTTAATTATCCCTTACTTGGACGATCTCCTGATAAGGGCATAGTCCAGGGAACAGTTGGAGGTCGGAGTAGCACTATCTCGGATACTGCTACAACAGCACGGGTGGATTCTAAATATTCCAAAATCGCAGCTGATCCCGACGACACGTCTGCTGTGCCTAGGGATGATTCTGGACACAGTCCAGAAAAAGGTGTTTCTCCCGGAAGAGAAAGCCAGGGAGTTATCCGAGCTAGTCAGGAACCTCCTAAAAACAGTGCATCATTGCACAAGGGTCCTGGTAAAAATGGTGGCTTCCTACGAAGCAATTCCATTCGGCAGATTTCACGCAAGAACTTTTCAGTGGGATCTGCTGGACAAATGGTCCGGATCGCATCTTCAGATGCATCAGCGGATAACCCTATATCCAAGGACAAGGGTGTCTCTCCTGTGGTGGTTATAGAGTGCTCATCTTCTAGAGGGCCGCAGATTCGGCATTCAGGATTGGATGCTGGTGACCACGGAGCCCAGCCCGAGAGGCTGGGGAGCAGTCACACAAGGAAAAAATTTCCAGGGAGTGTGATCAAGTCTGGAGACTTTTCTCCACATAAATATACTGGAGCTAAGGGTAAATTTATAATGCTCTAAGCTTAGCAAGACCTCTGCTTCAAGGTCAGCCGGTATTGATCCAGTGGGAAAAACATCACGGCAGTCGCCCACGTAAACAGACAGGGCGACACAAGAAGCAGGAGGGCAATGGCAAAAACTGCAAGGACTTTTCGCTGGGCGGAAAATCATGTGATAGCACTGTCAGCAGTGTTTCATCCCGGGAATGGAAACTGGGAAGCAGACTTCCTCAGCAGGCACGACCTCCACCCGGGAGAGTGGAAACTTCATCGGGAAGTTTTTTCCACATGATTGTAAACCGTTGGGAAATACCAAAGGTGGACATGATGGCGTCCCGTCTGAACAAAAAACGGGACAGGTATTGCGCCAGGTCAAGAGACCCTCAGGCAATAGCTGTGGACGTTCTGGTAACACCGTGGGTGTACCAGTCGGTGTATGTGTTCCCTCCTCTGCTTCTCATACCTAAGGTGCTGAGAATTATAAGACGTAGAGGAGTAAGAACTATACTCATGGCTCCGGATTGGCCAAGAAGGACTTGGTACCCGGAACTTCAAGAGATGCTTACAGAGGTCTTATGGCCTCTGCCGCTAAGAAGGGACTTGCTTCAGCAAGTACCATGTCTGTTCCAAGACTTACCGCAGCTGCGTTTGTCGGCATGGCGGTGGAAAGCCGGATCCTAAGGGAAAAAGGCATTCCGGAAGAGGTCATTCCTACCCTGGTCAAAGCCAGAAAGGAAGTGACCGCACAACATTATCGCCACATGTGGCGAAAATATGTTGCGTGGTGTGAGGCCAGGAAGGCCCCACAAAGAAATTTCAACTCGGTCGTTTCCTGCATTTCCTGCAAACAGGAGTGTCTATGGGCCTCAAATTGGGGTCCATTAAGGTTCAAATTTCGGCCCTGTCGATTTTCTTCCAGAAAGAATTGGCTTCAGTTCCTGAGGTCCAGAAGTTTGTCAAGGGAGTATTGCATATACAACCCCCTTTTGTGCCTCCAGTGGCACTGTGGGATCTCAACGTAGTTCTGGGATTCCTCAAATCACATTGGTTTAAAACCAGTCAAATCTGTGGATTTGAAGCATCTCACACGAAAAGTGACCATGCTCTTGGCCCTGGCCTGGACCAGGCGAGTGTCAAATTGGTGGTTTTTTCTCAAAAAAGCCCATATCTGTTTGTCCATTCGGACAGGGCAGAGCTGCGGACTCGTCCCCAGTTCTCTCCCTAAGGTGGTGTCAGTGTTTCACCTGAACCAGCTTATTGTGGTGCCTTGCACCTACTAGGGACTTGGAGGACTCCAAGTTGCTAGATGTTGTCAGGGCCCTGAAAATATGTTCCAGGACGGCTGGAGTCAGGAAAACTGACTTGCTGTTATCCTGTATGCACCCAACAAACTGGGTGCTCTTCCTTCTAAGCAGACTATTGCTAGTTGGATGTGTAATACAATTCAGCTTGCACATTCTGTGGCAGGCCTGCCACAGCCAAAATATGTAAATGCCCATTCCACAAGGAAGGTGGGCTCATCTTGGGCGGCTGCCCGAGGGGTCTCGGCTTTACAACTTTGCCGAGCAGCTACTTGGTCAGGGGCAAACACGTTTGCTAAATTCTACAAATTTGATACCCTGGCTAAGGAGGACCTGGAGTTCTCTCATCGGTGCTGCAGAGTCATCCGCACTCTCCCGCCCGTTTGGGAGCTTTGGTATAATCCCCATGGTCCTTTCAGGAACCCCAGCATCCACTAGGACGATAGAGAAAATAAGAATTTACTTACCGATAATTCTATTTCTCGGAGTCCGTAGTGGATGCTGGGCGCCCATCCCAAGTGCGGATTATCTGCAATACTTGTACATAGTTACAAAAATCGGGTTATTATTGTTGTGAGCCGTCTTTTCAGAGGCTCCGCTGTTATCATACTGTTAACTGGATTTAGATCACAAGTTGTACGGTGTGATTGGTGTGGCTGGTATGAGTCTTACCCGGGATTCAAAATTCCTCCCTTATTGTGTACGCTCGTCCGGGCACAGTACCTAACTGGCTTGGAGGAGGGTCATAGGGGGAGGAGCCAGTGCACACCACCTGATCGGAAAGCTTTACTTTTGTGCCCTGTCTCCTGCGGAGCCGCTATTCCCCATGGTCCTTTCAGGAACCCCAGCATCCACTACGGACTCCGAGAAATAGAATTATCGGTAAGTAAATTCTTATTTTCGTCTGGTTCCAGTGAGCAGTGTAGTCGGTCATCACGAAATGCTGATAACAACGTGTGGGAGAGTCCAGAGCCTTCCTGGCTGGGGGCTATCAAAACTATGATGTCTGATATGTCATCTCAGCTCACTGCCAATGCCAATAAAACACAAGAACTGCAACAAGCAGTGGCTAGCCTAGCTGCCAAGGCTGATGTATCCCATTCCCCGCTGTCTACTACAGGTGCACATAAACATGCTTTACTTGCAATCCTATTCGATTCTGATGATGATGTACAGGTGGATGGGGATGTTGGGGATCCCATTAGTGGGGATTCCACCCCTACACAGCGTATCGAACCCCTCAGTTTGGCTATACGGGATGTGTTAAAGCTTCCCCTGGTGGACGCTACTAATCAGCAGTAATTTTTCCTCCCACAAGACAAACTGGCAGTCACTTTTCCTGATTCCAAGGAATTGGATGATTTATTTAAATTAGCCTGGAAAAATACAGATAAAAAATATCAGGTATCCAAAAGGTTATTGGATACCTTCACCTTTGCTCCTGAAGGCAAAAAATTCTGGGAGGAATCTCCAGCAGTAGAGGTCTCAGTCTCTCGACTCTCTAAAAAGGCGGTGCTCCCGGCTCTGGGTTCCTTTGCGGTGAAGGACCCGGGGGATAGGAAAATTTAGACCACTCTGAAATCTGTCTACACTTCTGCAGGTGTAGCTCAAAGACCGGTCATTGCTGGATGACACATGCAATTCATAGGTGGGCTACTAAAATTCAGGAGAGTCTTTCGGGCGACATGACCTTAATTACTACTGTAACTTTCCTAAAATATAATCAGGACACGGCAAGAGTCCTGTGTGACTCCCTTAAAGAGATTGGCAATATTAATGCTAGGACCACTGCTATGGCTGTGTCTGCACGCAGAGCCATATGGTTGCGTCAGTGGATTGCAGACGCTGACTCTAAACTTAATGTGGAATCTCTTCCCTTCACAGGTGAATGGCTCTTTGGAGGTGAATTGGATGCATGGCTCTCCAAAGCTACTGCTGGGAAATCTACTTTTCTCCCTTCAGGGGCTCCGCCGGCTAGGCGTTTCTACCCGGGACCGTCTACTCAGTCCTATCAGTCCTACAGATTTTGGTCTAGGGCCAGGGGGGGTGCCTCCAATGCAGCTAGGGGCTCCAGAGGTAAACCAGCTGTTGCCAGCTTTCAGGAACAGAGCACCAGTTCAGCTTCCATAAAAACTTTGGCATGACGGTGCCCACCCACCCCAAGGGGATCTCGTGGTGGGACATCGGTTACGTCACTACAGCCACATCTGGGATGGTTCCTACCAAGATGCCTGGGTATGGGACCTTATCTCTCACGGTTACAAGCTGGAGTTCATCGGTGCTCCTCCCTAACGATTTTTAAAATCAAGCTTACCAGCTTTGGAAAATATACGTCAACAAGTTGGTCCAGTCTCGGGTCATTGTTCCAGTACCCCTGCATCAACAGGGACAAGGTTACTACTCCAGTCTGTACGTAGTGCCAAAACCAGACGGATCTGCGAGACCCATTTTGAATCTGAAGTCGAATCCTTACCTGAAGGTTTTCAAATTCAAGATGGAATCTTTAACAGCAGTGATCGCAGGCCTGGAACAACAGGAATTCCTAGTGTCCCTGGATATCAAGGATGCTTACATCCATATCCCAATTTGGCCTATCTGCGGTTCGCCCTACTGAACGATCACTACCAGTTTCAGGTGTTACCGTTCGACCTGTCTAAAGCTCCGAGGGGTTCACGAAGATGATGGCGGAAATTATGTTTCAGCTCCGAGTCCAGGGGGGCCAGCATTGTCCCTTGATCTCCTGATAAAAGCGTGTTCCAGAGAACTTCTACTGCTCCATATAGATTGCACTATTCAACTTCTGTCTCACCACGGGTGGATCCTCAATCTACAGAAGTCCCATCTGGAGCCGTCTCAACGGCTCCTGTTTCTGGGTATGCTACTGGATACTGTAGCTCAGAAGGGTGTTCCTCCCAGAAATGGTTCGCATGGTTCTCCGACCTGCTCGAGTTTCCATTTATCTTTCATGAAATTGTTGGGAAAGATGGTGGCCTCGTTTGAGGCGATACAGTTAGGAAGGTTCCATGCCAGACCCTTCCAATTGGATATCCTGAACAAGTGGTCCGGTTCATATCTTCAGATGCACCAGATGATTCGCCTGTTACCCCAGGCCAGGATTTCACTCCTGTGGTGGCTACAATCTTCCAATCTGCTGGAGGGTTGACGCTTCGGGATTCAGGATTGGATTCTCCTCACAATGGATGCGAGTCTGAGAGGATGGGGAGCTGTCACCCAGGGGGCGCAGTTCCAGGGCAGGTGGTCTGCCCAAGAGGCCCTACTTCCGATCAACATACTGGAACTTTGGGCTATCTACAATGCTCTTATTCAGGCCTCCCCTCTACTCTGGGATCAGGTGATCCAGGTTCAGTCGGCCAACGCCACGGCCGTGGCGTACATCAATCGACAATGGGGGTCAAAAAGCAAGGCCTGCATTCGAGAGGTGTCAAAAATACTTCTCTGGGCGGAAAGAAATGCAAGAGCACTGTCTGCAATTTTCATTCCTGGAGTGGACAACTGAGAAGCGGACTTCCTGAGTCGCCACGATCTCCACCCGGGGGAGTGGGGATTACACCCTCAGGTGTTTGTCCAGATTGTCGACAGGTGGGGATGCCCACAGATCGCCATGATGGCGTTTTGCCTCAACAAGAAGCTTCGCTGATACTGCTCGCGAACCAGAGACCCTCAGGCGAGCGCAGTGGATGCGCTGACGTCGCCTTGGCCTCACCAGCTGGTCTACCTATTTACTCTGATTCCATTGATCCCAAGGGTGCTCAAGAGGATCAGACATCACGGAGTACAATCCTAATTGCACCGGATTGGCCCCGGAGAGCGTGGTACGCAGCTCTTCTGGACATGTCCATAGAAGACCCTTGACTGCTGCCACTAAGAAGGGATCTTCAGCAAGATCCATTCATCTACCCGAACTTATGACTGCTTTGTTTGGCGGCATAGAAGTTGAGCGGAACATCCTAGCTCACAAAGGGCTTTCCAAAAAGTTAATTGCCACTATGGTGCAAGCCAGAAAACCTGTGACGTCAAAACACAATCATCATATCTGGCGGAGATATGTCTATTGGTGCGAGGAACGCACATATCCATCTGAAGAATTCCACTTGGGAAGATTCCTTTGTTTCCTGCAGACTGGAGTGGATAAAGGCTTACGTCTTGGCTCCATTAAGGTCCAAATTTCAGCTCTTTCTGTCGTCTTCCAGGGGAAGTTGTCTATCATGCCAGAAGTTCAGACCTTCTTGCAAGGGGTGCTTCACATACAACCTCCGTTTGTGCCGCCTACAGCATCTTAGGATTTGTATGTGGTGTTATGTTTTCTACTGTCCTCCTGGTTTGAACCTCTGATGACGGTGGAATACAAGTACCTCACGTGGAAGACTGTGATGTTACTGTCGCTGGCTTCTGCTCAACGTGTTTCAGAACTGGGTGCCTTATCATGTAAAAGTCCCTACTTGGTCTTTTACGAGGACAGAGCGGAGCTCAGGACTAGACAGCAGTTCCTGCCGAAGGTGGTCTCCGTGTTTCACTTGAATCAAGCTATTGTGATTCCATCCAGTTCTGGCACTTCTTGGATGCAGTGCGAGCCTTGAAGATCTATGTCAAGCGCACAGCTCGGGTCAGAAAAACGGATTCCTTGTTTGTGCTCTATGATGCGCAGAAAAAGGGTTGCCCTGCTTCAAAGCAGTCCATTGCTCGTTTGATTCGGCTTACTATCCAACAGGCCTATGTGTTGGCAGCCTTACCTGATCCTAAGTCTCTGAAGGCCCACTCTACAAGATCGTTGGGCTCTTCCTGGGCGGCTGCACGTGGAGTCTCAGCCTTGCAACTATGCTGAGCTGCTACCTGGTCGTGGAAGAACACCTTTGTGAAGTTCTAAAAGTTTGATACCCTGGCCAAAGAGGATACCCAGTTTGGGCAGGCGGTGCTGCAGCAGTCTCCGCCCGTTCCCTCCCATTCTGGAAACTTTGGGACGTCCCCATCATACTAATCTGTCCCCAATATCCCTTATGGATGCTAGAGAAAATAAGATTATAATGCCTACCTGTAAATCCTTTTCTCGTAGTACATAAGGGATATTGGGCGCCCGCCTCTGTGCGGTGACTTTCTGCAGGTCCTCTGTCATGTGTTACCTGTTCAGCTGTTGCTGTTTTCTGTTGCCAGCTTTTGCTTGCCCGGTTATGTTATGGTGTGCTGGTGTGTAAATCTCTCCACACTTATTGTTATGTTCCTTCTCTCAAGTATGTCCTTTCTCCTTCGGGCACTGTTTTACCTAGAACTGCCTGTGGGAGGGGGCATAGAGGGGAGGAGCCAGCATACCCAGTTGAAGAAATTTAAAGTGCACTGGCTCCTTTGGACCCGTCTATACCCATCGTACTAATGTGTCCCCAGTATCCCTTATGGACTACGAGAAAAGGATTTACTGGTAGGTATTAAAATCCTATTATTCCTGCTCTTGTATTGAGCACATTGAACTGATATGGAGTGTGGTTTTAGCTGACAACACTGCTAGGCACTCACAGTGCATCCTGCATTATTTTATATGTTTATTTTGTATCCAAATAAATAATTCAGATAAGTATATAACATTTTGCTACAGATTTCTGGTTAGTGAACTGCAGTAATGGCGAAAGGGCAGTTTCTCTTCATATATGTAGACTGTTCTATTTCCAACACATTTATAACGTGCTACTCCAGATTGACCAATGATCATAATGGCATCTGAAAATCTGCTGAGCATCCGTTGTTTTAGACACTTTTCCACAGCCTCATGTGGATATGGCTGGGATGGATCTAATTCATTTCATTAGACTAATTACACCTTATTAAGTGAAACACAATCATCCATTAATTATTTACCCATTGTTGTGCACAATGTTTTCCAAACTCGCACCTTACTGTTACACAAACCCCACCATATATTTTTTTTTATTATTATTATTTCTTTTAAAACAAATAAAAGAACAAACCTTCCTTTTTAAATTGACACTTTCACCATATTTTAAAGTACTTTCTTGTAACTACTTCTGTCCTTTGATTTCTTTCCATTTTATTTCTGTTATCTTGCAGCATCTTTTATCCAAATTCTCCTTTCTTATAAATCTTGTAAGTAGGAATCTGTAGCTTTTCCTCAATTGCGATCATCTTATTTTTCTCTTTTCCACTACCTCATAACTGCTCGCATTTTATAGTTTCTTCCTAACATCTTTGTGGTCTTGTTGCTTTTCATTCTTGTCCTCCCCCTGTCCCCCTCCCCCTTTTTTATATTTCATTATGTTTGTTTATTTATTTTTTGTTTTATTCATCATTATATTTTGCACTGTGGGGGAAACGTTTCATTCCTTCTGTTTTGTCAGCCTGAATGGGAACGATTGTTGGTTCAGAGTCAGACAAACCTGTTTCCAATCTTCCCCATTTGTTTCATGTCATTAATGAAGGGTTTTGCACTAACCATGGTTCTTTTCATTTCTCATTTGTTTAATTTGTTCTCTCTGAATGTACTATTTGATATGTGTGCATGAAGTTTATTTTATTTCAATAGATATTTCAATGTAGTTTGTTGCTGTAACTTGCATCCAAAGTAGCAGAGGCTCATGGGAAAAAAATGCATAAAGATTTGTTTGTTTTTTGGTCCTGGAAACCTGTCTTCTGTCACATTTTTTTGTCCTCATTCTTTATAGTATTAGTCATGATTATAATCCACTTGATCTGTTGTGGCAATTAATATAATATGCTTATACAGCTGTTTTGTTTAGATTCAGTATGATTCACCGGCAGCCAGGGTGCTGGCTGTCAATATACCGACAGCGGCATCCCGGCCGCCAGTATACCGGCAGCGGGGCGAGCGAAAAAGTCCCCTTGTGTGCCCGGTGGCTCGCTACGCTCGCCACAGGATCTATTTCCACTCTATGGGTGTCGTGGACACCCACGAGTGGAATAGTGCTGTAGCGCTGGTATTCCAGCTGGCAGGATTCCGGCGTCTGTAACCTGACCGCCGGGATTCCAACAGCCTGCAAAATAAACAGATTCCGTTTTGCTAACCTGTCACTAAAATGTACTTGAAACTGGATTAATGGTTTTATACACTTGTATTTTATTTTATACTCTTCCCCTGCCCTTATTTTGCAGTAATGTACATGTGGTGTATATAGAAGGGAATTCAGCTCAAGTGGTTTACCATTCTGGAGCATCAAATCGCATTCATCTACATCGCAAGTTTTGCCTCACAGGGGTGTACAGGAAAATTTGCTATTGTTAGTGGGCGAAGCGTGACCAGTCATGCTTCGCAGAAAATGTCTGCCAGCACTTAGCACTGAATTGAATTCCCTTCACGTAGTGGTGGCAAACTTTAACATAATCAATAATTCATTATAATACTGCTATTTACATCGAGTTAGTGACATCATTCAGGAAGACAATTGATTCAGCAAGCAAAATGGCTGTCTCAACTCTTTGACTGATTTAACATTTTTGTCATATGTACAACAAGGAAATGGAAAGGATGGTTTCCCATAAGACTGGTAATTACATCAGACTTGTCTTCACAGTGCTGAACAGTCCATCTAGCATTCTGCATGGAATTAAGTTCTTCTTTTTCCTCACATATTTTGGTTCATGTTCAATGACCCTGAAGTGATCAAAGATAAATTGACCTTAAGGGGTATATTCAATAACTGTCAGATGCTGCCGTCTTGTCGGGAAGACGGCAACTTCCGACAGTTTTAGGTCGGAAGGGGTTATTCATTTCTCTGACGTCATAGTGGATGCTGGGAACTCCGTAAGGACCATGGAGAATAGCGGCTCCGCAGGAGACTGGGCACAACTAAAAGAAAGCTTTTAGACTACCTGGTGTGCACTGGCTCCTCCCACTATGACCCTCCTCCAAGCCTCAGTTAGATTTCTGTGCCCGGCCGAGCTGGATGCACACTAGGGGCTCTCCTGAACGCCTAGAAAGAAAGTTTATTTTAGGTTTTTTATTTTACAGTGAGACCTGCTGGCAACAGGCTCACTGCATCGAGGGATTAAGGGGAGAAGAAGCGAACCTACCTGCTTGCAGCTAGCTTGGGCTTCTTAGGCTACTGGACACCATTAGCTCCAGAGGGATCGACCGCATGGAACTGGCCTTGGTGTTCGTTCCCGGAGCCGCGCCGCCGTCCCCCTTACAGAGCCAGAAGCAAGAAGAGGTCCGGAAAATCGGCGGCAGAAGACATCAGTCTTCACCAAGGTAGCGCACAGCACTGCAGCTGTGCGCCATTGCTCCTCATACACACTTCACACTCCGGTCACTGAGGGTGCAGGGCGCTGGGGGGGGCGCCCTGAGCAGCAATAAAAACACCTTGGCTGGCAAATATATCACAATATATAGCCCCAGAGGCTATATATGTGATAAATACCCCTGCCAGAATCCATAAAAAAGCGGGAGAAAAGTCTGCGAAAAAGGGGCGGAGCTATCTCCCTCAGCACACTGGCGCCATTTTCTCTTCACAGTGCAGCTGGAAGACAGCTCCCCAGGCTCTCCCCTGTAGTTTGCAGGCTCAAAGGGTTAAAAAGAGAGAGGGGGGGGGGGGGGGGGGCACTAAATTTAGGCGCAATATTGTATATACAAGCAGCTATTGGGAAAAATTCACTCAATATAGTGTTAATCCCTAAATTATATAGCGCTCTGGTGTGTGCTAGCATACTCTCTCTCTCTGTCTCCCCAAAGGGCTGTGTGGGGTCCTGTCCTCAGTCAGAGCATTCCCTGTGTGTGTGTGGTGTGTCGGTACGGCTGTGTCGACACGTTTGATGAGGAGGCTTATGTGGTGGCAGAGCAGATGCCGATAAATGTGATGTCGCCCCCTGTGGGGCCGACACCAGAGTGGATGGATAGGTGGAAGGTATAAACCGACAGTGTCAACTCCTTACATAAAAGGCTGGATGACGTAACAGTTGTGGGACAGCCGGCTTCTCAGCCGCGCCTGCCCAGGCGTCTCAAAGGCCATCAGGGGCTCAAAAACGCCCGCTCCCTCAGATGGCAGACACAGATGTCGACACGGAGTCTGACTCCAGTCTCGACGAGGTTGAGACATATACACAATCCACTAGGAACATCCGTTACATGATCCCCGGCAATAAAAAATGTGTTACACATTTCTGACATTAACCCAAGTACCACTAAAAAAGGGTTTTATGTGTGGGGAGAAAAAGCAGGCAGTGTTTTGTTCCCCCATCAAATGAGTGAATGAAGTGTGAAAAAGCGTGGGTTCCCCCGATAAGAAACTGGTAATTTCTAAAAAGTTACTGATGGCGTACCCTTTCCCGCCAGAGGATAAGTTACGCTGGGAGATATCCCCTAGGGTGGATAAGGCGCTCACACGTTTGTCAAAAAAGGTGGCACTGCCGTCTTAGGATACGGCCACTTTGAAGGTACCTGCTGATAAAAAGCAGGAGGCTATCCTGAAGTCTGTATTTACACACTCAGGTACTAGACTGAGACCTGCAGATAGTGCTGCTGCAGCGTGGTCTGTGACCCTGTCAAACAGGGATACTATTTTGCGAACATAAGAGCATATTAAAGACGTCTTATATATGAGGGATGCACAGAGGGATATTTTGCCGGCTGGCATCCAGAATTAATGCAATGTCCATTCTGTCAGGAGGGTATTAGAGACCCGACACTGGACAGGTGATGCTGACTTTAAAAGGCACATAGAGCCTTATAAGGGTGAGGAATTGTTTGGGGATGGTCTCTGGGACCTCGTATCCACAGCAACAGCTGGGAAGAAAAATTTTTACCTCAGGTTTCCTCACAGCCTAAGAAAGCACTGTATTATCAGGTACAGTCCTTTCGGCTTCAGAAAAGCAAGCGGGTCAAAGGCACTTCCTTTCTGCACAGGGAAGAGGGAAAAAGCTGCACCAGTCAGCCAGTTCCCAGAATCAAAATTCTTCCCCCGCTTCCTCGGAGTCCACCGCATGACGCGGGGGCTCCACAGGCGTAGCCAGTTACGGTGGGGGGGCGCCTCAAAAATTTCAGCGATCAGTGGGCTCGCTCACAGGTGGATCCCTGGATCCTTCAAGTAGTATCTCAGGGGTACAAGCTGGAATTCGAGGCGTCTCCCCCCGCCGTTTCCTCAAATCTGCCTTGCCGACAACTCCCTCAGGCAGGGAGGCTGTGCTAGAGGCAATTCACAAGCTGTATTCCCAGCAGGTGATAGTCAAGGTGCCCCTACTTCAACAAGGACGGGGTTACTATTCCACACTGTTTGTGGTACCGAAACCGGACGGTTCGGTGAGACCCATGTTAAATTTGAAATCCTTGAACACATACATAAAAAAATTCAAGTTCAAGATGGAATCGCTCAGGGCGGTTATTGCAAGCCTGGAGGAGGGGGATTACATGGTATCCCTGGACATTAAGGATGCTTACCTACATGTCCCCATTTACCATCCTCACCAGGAGTACCTCAGATTTGTTGTACAGGATTGCCATTACCAATTCCAAACACTGCCGTTTGGACTGTCCACGGCACCGAGGGTCTTTACCAAGGTAATGGCAGAAATGATGATACTCCTTCGAAAAAGGGAGTTTTAATTATCCCGTACTTGGACGATCTTCTTATAAAGGCGAGGTCCAAGGAGCAGTTGTTGGTCGGAGTAGCACTATCTCGGGAAGTGCTACAACAGCACGGATGGATTCTATACATTCCAAAGTCACAGCTGGTTCCTACCACACGCCTACTGTTCCTGGGGATGGTTCTGGACACAGAACAGAAAAAAGTATTTCTCCTGCAGGAGAAAGCCAAGGAGCTGTCATCTCTAGTCAGAGACCTCCTGAAACCAAAACAGGTATCGGTGCATCACTGCACACGAGTCCTGGGAAAAATGATAGCTTCTTACGAAGCAGAATTCCATTCGGCAGGTTCCATGCAAGAACCTTTCAGTGGGACCTCTTGGACAAGTGGTCGGGATCGCATCTTCAGATGCATCGGCTGATAACCCTGTCTCCAAGGACCAGGGTATCTCTACTGTGGTGGCTGCAAAGTGCTCATCTTCAAGAGGGCCGCAGATTCGGCATACAGGACTGGGTCCTGGTAACCACGGATGCCAGCCTTCGAGGCTGGGGGGCAGTCACACAGGGAAGAAATTTCCAAGGACTTTGGTCAAGTCAGGAGTCGTCCCTACACATAAATATTCTGGAACTGAGGGCCATTTTCAATGCCCTAAGTCTGGCAAGGCCTCTGCTTCAAAACCAGCCGGTACTGATCCAATCAGACAACATCACGGTAGGCGCCCATGTAAACCGACAGGGCGGCACAAGAAGCAGGATGGCGATGGCAGAAGCCACAAGGATTCTCCGATGGGCGGAAAATCACGTCTTAGCACTGTCAGCAGTGTTCATTCCGGGAGTGGTCAACTGGGAAGCAGACTTCCTCAGCAGATACGACCTACACCCGGGAGAGTGGGGACTTCATCCAGAAGTCTTCCAACTGTTGGTAAACTGTTGGGAAAGGCCACAGGTGGACATGATGGCGTCCCGCCTAAACAAAAAACTAGATATTGCGCCAGGTCAAGGGACCCTCAGGCGACAGCGGTGGACGCTCTAGTAACACCGTGGGTGTACCAGTCGGTTTATGTATTCCCTCCTCTGCCTCTCATACCAAAGGTACTGAGAATAATAAGAAGACGAGGAATAAGAACGATACTCGTGGTTCTGGATGGGCCAAGAAGAGCTTGGTACCCAGAACTTCAAGAAATGATATCAGAGGACCCATGGCCTCTACCGCTCAGACAGGATCTGCTACAGCAGGGGCCCTGTTAGTTCCAAGACTTACCGCGGCTGCGTTTGACGGCATGGCGGTTGAATTCCGGATCCTAAAGGAAAAGGGCATTCCGGAGGAAGTCATTCCTACGCTGATAAAAGCCAGGAAAGAAGTAACCGCAAACCATTATCACCGTATTTGGCGAAAATATGTTGCGTGGTGTGAGGCCAGGAAGGCCCCAACAGAGGAATTTCAGCTGGGTCGTTTTCTGCACTTCCTACAGTCAGGAGTGACTATGGGCCTAAACTTGGGTTCCATTAAGGTCCAGATTTCGGCTCTGTCGATTTTCTTCCAGAAAGAACTGGCTTCACTGCCTGGAGTTCAGACATTTGTAAAGGGAGTGCTACATATTCAGCCCCCTTTTGTGCCTCCTGTGGCACCTTGGGATCTCAACGTGGTGTTGAGTTTCCTAAAATCACATTGGTTTGAGCCACTTAAAACTGTGGATTTGAAATATCTCACGTGGAAAGTGGTCATGTTATTGGCCTTGGCTTCGGCCAGGCGTGTGTCAGAATTGGCGGCTTTGTCATGTAAAAGCCCTTATCTGATTTTCCATATGGATAGGGCAGAATTGAGGACTCGTCCCCAGTTTCTCCCTAAGGTGGCATCAGCTTTTCACTTGAACCAACCTATTGTAGTGCCTGCGGCTACTAGGGACTTGGAAGATTCCAAGTTACTGGACGTAGTCAGGGCCTTAAAAATGTATATTTCCAGGACGGCTGGAGTCAGGAAAATTGACTCGCTTTTTATCCTGTAGGCACCCAACAAAATAGGTGCTCCTGCTTCTAAGCAGACTATTGCTCGCTGAATTTGTAGCACAATTCAGCTGGAGCATTCTGCGGCTGGATTGCCGCATCCTAAATCAGTAACAGCCCATTCCACGAGGAAAGTGGGCTCATCTTGGGCGGCTGCCCGAGGGGTCTCGGCTTTACAACTTTGCCGAGCTGCAACTTGGTCAGGGGCAAACACGTTTGCAAAATTCTACAAATTTGATACCCTGGCTGAGGAGGACCTTGAGTTCTCTCATTCGGTGCTGCAGAGTCATCCGCACTCTCCCGCCCGTTTGGGAGCTTTGGTATAATCCCCATGGTCCTTACGGAGTTCCCAGCATCCACTAGGACGTCAGAGAAAATAAGATTTTACTCACCGGTAAATCTATTTCTCGTAGTCCGTAGTGGATGCTGGGCGCCCATCCCAAGTGCGGATTGTCTGCAATACTTGTATGTAGTTATTGCCTAACTAAGGGTTATTGTTGAGCCATCTGTTGAGAGGCTCAGTTATATTTCAAACTGTTTCTACCAAGGTAGGAAGGTTCCGGGCGCTATCTGGATATTGCTTCTCTAATGCTGCTGCTAAAAATTGGGGTAGTCGAACCCAAAAACACAAGCAAACAAATAAATAAAATAGCAGCGCTAAATAGATTTTAAATATTAATAATGATACTAATAAGAAGGATTGAGTGAAAAAGATAAATCACAATTTAATGTTACATACATCTAAAAACACATAAAAAACCATGGTAGGGCCACTTCTATGATAATCATTAAAAGACTGCTGCCTTTTTGGTGTAGTCCGTTCCTATTATTAAGTGGACTGAAAAAACTGTATAGCTGAAACACTGGAAACAAGGACAATTGTGTAGTCCCACATAAATTGTTACCACGTTGGGCCGCTGGAGGTGTAGTCCCTTATGCTGTCCTTTTGTTGGACTCAGACCCAAGCAAGGGTTGAGAGGGGTCCTCACTGCAATGCGGTTCCTCCTGTTGTGCAAGGATGAGTGGTACTCCAGATGTATTGTTTCTTTCTGAGTTAAGAGTTCCAGTCCTGGTTCGGACACACCGAGGCAGCTGAAATGATGAAGAGTAGTGGCCTGGCAAGCCTCCTGACGCGTTTCACTGCAAGGCACCGCAGCTTTATCAAAGGTCTTTGATAAAGCTGGACTGGAACTCTTAACTCAGAAAGAAACAATACATCTGGAGTACCACTCATCCTTGCACAACAGGAGGAACCGCATTGCAGTGAGGACCCCTCTCAACCCTTGCTTGGGTCTGAGTCCAACAAAAGGACAGCATAAGGGACTACACCTCCAGCGGCCCAACGTGGTAACAATTTATGTGGGACTACACAATTGTCCTTGTTTCCAGTGTTTCAGCTATACAGTTTTTTCAGTCCACTTAATAATAGGAACGGACTACACCAAAAAGGCAGCAGTCTTTTAATGATTATCATAGAAGTGGCCCTACCATGGTTTTTTATGTGTTTTTAGATGTATGTAACATTAAATTGTGATTTATCTTTTTCACTCAATCCTTCTTATTAGTATCATTATTAATATTTAAAATCTATTTAGCGCTGCTATTTTATTTATTTGTTCAGTTATATTTCATACTGTTAACTGGGTATAGTATCACAAGTTATACGGTGTGGCTGGTATGAGTCTTACCCGGGATTCAAAATCCTTCCTTATTGTGTCCGCTCTTCCGGGCACAGTATCCTAACTGAGGCTTGGAGGAGGGTCATAGTCGGAGGAGCCAGTGCACACCAGGTAGTCTAAAAGCTTTCTTTTAGTTGTGCCCAGTCTCCTGCGGAGCCGCTATTCTCCATGGTCCTTACGGAGTTCCCAGCATCCACTACGGACTACGAGAAATAGATTTACCGGTGAGTAAAATCTTATTTTTTCCCGACAAGTCGGGAAACCCAACTTGTCGGAATGCACGCTGATCGGCGGCTTCAGCTGCCAATCAGCGTGCATTGTCGGAAACTGGGCCAAACCTGACAGGTTTTAGCCCCATTTTCGACAATCTCAATCCTACTTTAAAAAAGTTGGATTGAGATGAGGGAGCTGAGAGCAGGAGACGGGGGAGCAGCGCGCAGGAATCCAGCGGCAGCGGCCATCTGGCTCCAGCAAGCGAGGTTCCGCTTGCTGGAGCCGGGTGGACGCCGCCGTGAGCCTCCGCTGCTGCAGCCGCTGCTCCCCCATCTCCTCCCCCCATCTCCACTCCATCTCCTCCACTGCTCCCCCCACTGCCGCTGACAGTTCCCCCCTCACCCCCGGCGCCGCTGACAGTTCCCCTCTCACCCCCGACGCCGCTGACAGTTCCCCTCTCACCCCCGGCGCCGCTGACAGTTCCCCTCTCACCCCCGGCGCCGCTGCTGTCAGCGCACCCGCAGCGCTGGCAGCAGCAGGTCAGGTAACAGGGAACGGCCAAATCCGACAGCCGCTCTTTTGAATAGGGGTTGTCTGGTCCAATCCGACATCTGCATGTCAGAATGGACCCGACTCTTATTGAATATACCCCTAAGTGAAGATCATGTGCACAAACTGTCACTTTAGGGTTTGTGTGTATTCTGCTGGGATTATCACTAAGCAGTAGCTTTCCATCTATGTTACAGAAGGATGTCATGTCAGGGCCGGCTTCAGTATGTATCCAATTCCTAAATTCCTATTCACTTATCAGTCAGGGATTATAAACAAATCTTTAGAATGTGTCAGGAATGCGCACAACCTTGTCACAGGAGCTATTTGGGAAGCACAGTTGTGTTGCTAAACACTTGCTTTTTTTGTGGTGAATTTTGTTACAAAGATGCACAAGTTGACTCCAGCATTACAGAACATACAAATAAAACAAGTTCATACATTGTAGAGAGGGGGATCCGGTCTGAAGATCGACAGTATCTAGGTCGACAATGTTTAGGTCGACCACTATAGGTCGACAGTCACTAGGTCGACATGGATGGAAGGTCGACGGGGTTTCTAGGTCGACGTGCTAGGTCGACAGGTCTAAAGGTCGACATGAGTTCACATTTTTTTTCTTTTCTTTTCTTTTTTCATACTTAACGATCCACGTGGACTACGATTGGAACGGTAAAGTGTGCAGAGCGAAGCGGTAGCGGAGCGAAGGCACCATGCCCGAAGCATGGCGAGCGAAGCGGCGCACTAATTTGGGATCCCGGTCACTCTACGAAGAATATAACAGCAAAAAAAAACAAAAAACCTCATGTCGACCTTTAGACCTGTCGACCTAGCACATGTCGACCTAGAAACCCTGTCGACCTTCCATCCATGTCGACCTAGTGACTGTCGACCTAAACATTGTCGACCTAGATACTGTCGATTTGATGAATCACACCCGTAGAGAGGACCCTGATCATAAGACCTTACATTCTAGAGGCAAAGCAGAGACAATAGCCACAGATGTGTCCTCATACACGCCATGCAGCGGGAGATGCCTGGTGCCACTGAGTTGACAGGAACTGTGCAGCTCGACTCGCAGATGCATTGTATAGGGGGAAGACTGATTAGGAAAAGTCCAGAAATGCAGAGGTTGCAGTAGTCTGAGTAAGAGTCTATGAGATATTGTGAATGTATTTACAGGATGGCAAAGACCTAACAAATACCCCTAAACACAAATTACTAATAGTTTGTCAGAGTATTATAATGTGATAAAATTATGCCAGTCATGTATGTGACAGGTAATCGGGTATTTCTCTAACGTCCTAGTGGATGCTGGGGACTCCGTAAGGACCATGGGGAATAGACGGGCTCCGCAGGAGACATGGGCACTTTAAGAAAGAATTTAGATTCTGGTGTGCTCTGGCTCCTCCCTCTATGTCCCTCCTCCAGACCTCAGTTTGAATCTGTGCCCGGACGAGCTGGGTGCTGTACAGTGAGCTCTCCTGAGCTTGCTGTAAGAAAGTATTTTGTTAGGTTTTTTTATTTTCAGGGAGCTCTGCTGGCAACAGACTCCCTGCATCGTGGGACTGAGGGGAGAGAAGCAGCCCTACTCTCTGCAGATAGGTCCTGCTTCTTAGGCTACTGGACACCTTTAGCTCCAGAGGGATCGTACACAGGATCTCACCCTCGTCGTCCGATCCCGGAGCCGCGCCGCCGTCCCCCTCGCAGAGCCGGAAGACAGAAGCCGGGTGAAAGAAGCAAGAAGACTTCGAAATCGGCGGCAGAAGACTCCAGTCTTCACTGAGGTAGCGCACAGCACTGCAGCTGTGCGCCATTGCTCCCACACTACACCCACATACTCCGGTCACTGTAAGGGTGCAGGGTGCAGCGCCCTGGGCAGCAATTAGAGACCTCTTGGCAAAAGTTTGCATATATACAGTTGGGCACTGTATATATGTATGAGCCACCACCAAAAATTGTACATTAAAGCGGGACAGAAGCCCGCTGTCGAGGGGGCGGGGCTTCTTCCTCAGCACTCACCAGCGCCATGTTTTTTCTCCACAGCACCGCTGAGAGGAAGCTCCCCAGCCTCTCCCCTGCAGTTACACGGTAGAAGAGGGTAAAAAGAGAGGGAGGGAACATGATTAGGCGCAAAAATCAATATAAACAGCAGCTACTGGGTTAACATTAAGTTACTGTGTTATTCCTTGGTTAATAGCGCTGGGGTGTGTGCTGGCATACTCTCTCTCTGTCTCTCCAAAGGGCCTTGTGGGGGAACTGTCTTCAGATGAGCATTCCCTGAGTGTGTGGTGTGTCGGTACGTGTGTCTCGACATGTCTGAGGTAAAAGGCTCCCCTAAGGAGGAGATGGAGCAAATGTGTGTGTGAGGGTGTCTCCGTCGACAACGCCGACACCTGTTTGGATATGTGAAATTAAGTGCTAAGGTGAATTTATTGCACAAAAGATTAGAGAACAGACAGGGAATCTACCCATGTCTGTCTCTGTCGCAGAGACCTTCAGAGTCTCTCAATGCTCACTATCCAAATAATAGACACTGATATCGACACAGAGTCTGACTCTAGTGTCGACTACGATAATGCAAAGTTACAGCCAAAATGGCAGAAAAGTATTCAATATATGATTATTGTAATAAAAGATGATTTGCATATCACTGATGACTCATCTGTCCCTGACACGAGGGTACACATGTTTAAGGGGAAGAATGCTGAGATAAATTTCCCTCCTCTCATGAAGAAAAAGAGCGGGAATCTCCAGACAAGAGACTGCAGCTTCCCACAAAGAATTCTCAGGGAGTATCCTTTCCCTACTAGGGCCAGGATACTATGGGAATCTTCCCCTAGGCTGTCACGTTTGCCCAAAAGGTAGCCCTGACTTAACAGCTATCCTCAGGGATCCTGCAGATAGCGTGCACATTCAGGTACACTACTCAGACCGGCGATTGTGTCGGCATGGGGTTATAGCGCTGTAGCAGCGTGGACAGGTACCTTATCAGCAGAGATTGAGACCCTAGTGTGTGTGTGTGTATGTATATATATATATATATATATATATATATATATGTATATATGTATATATAGGCATATATATATATATATATATATATATATATATATTAAAGATGCTGTCTTAAGGTATATATATATATATATAACATGTCTGGGTTCTAGAGTCAACGCTATGTCGATTTCTGCTTGACGTGTCCTGTAGAATATGCAATGGACAGATGATGCCGACTTAAGAGGCATATGGAAGGCTGAGGATTGTGTGGAGAAGGGATCTCGGACCTGGTCTCCACAGTTATAGCTGGTAATTCTGATATGTTGCCTTATATTCCTGCACAGCCTAGGAAAGCACGACATTATCAAATGCAGTCTTTCGAACACAAAGAAACAAAGTCCGAGGTGCGTCCTTTCTTGCCAGAGGCAGGGGCAGAGGAAAGAAGCTGCACAACACAGCTAGTTCCCAGGAACAGAAGTCCTCCCCGGCCTCTACAAAATCCACCGCATGTCGCTGGGGCTCCACAGGCGGAGCTAGGCCCGGTGGGGGCACGTCTTCGTAAGTTCAGCCTCAAGTGGGTTCACTCCCTGTTGGATCCCTGGGCAATAGATATTGTGTCTCAGGGATACAAGCTGGACTTTGAGGGGATGCTCCCACCACCGACGGCCCTACCGGCTTCCCCCCACGAGAGGAAAATAGTGTTAACTGCAATTCACATATTGTATCTTCAACAGGTGGTGGTCAAGGTTCCCCTCCTTCAACAAGGAGGGGGTTATTATTCGACCATGTGGTAGTCTCGAAACCGGATGGTTCGGTCAGACCCATATTGAATTTAAAATCCCTGAACATATACCTGAAAAGGTTCAAGTTCAAGATGGAATCGCTAAGAGCGGTCATCGCAAGCCTGAAAGGGGGAGATTTTATGGTGTCTCTGGACATAAAGGATGCATACCTTCATGTCCCCATTTATCCACCTCATCAGGCGTACCTCAGAATTGCGGTACAGGATTGTCATTACCAATTTCAGACGTTGCCGTTTGGTCTCTCCACAGCCCCGAGAATATTCACCAAGGTAATGGCGGAAATGATGGTGATCCTGCGGAAGCAAGGTATCACAATTATCCCGTACTTGGACGATCTCCTCATAGAAGCGAGATCAAGAGAGCAGTTGCTGAACAGCGTATCACTTTCACTGGAAGTGTAACGGCAACACGGCTGGATTCTATATATTCCAAAGTCGCAGTTGGTTCCTACAGCTCATCTGCCTCTCCTAGGCATGATCCTAGACACTGACCAGAAAAGGGTTTATCTCCCGATAGAGAGAGCTCAGGAGCTCATGTCACTGGTCAGGAATCTATTAAAACCAAAACAGGTGTCAGTGCATCACTGCACTCGAGTCCTGGGAAGGATGGTGGCATCATACGAGGCCATTTCCCTTTGGCAGGTTCCATGCGAGGACCTTCCAATGGGACTTACTGGACAAGTGGTCCGGATCACATCTTCAGATGCATCGGTTAATCACCCTGTCCCCCAGGGCCAGGGTGTCACTCCTGTGGTGGCTGCAGAGTTCTCACCTTCTAGAGAGACGCAGATTCGGAATTCAGGACTGGGTCCTGGTGACCACGGACGCTAGCCTCCGAGGGTGGGGAGCAGTCACACAGGGAAGAAATTTCCAAGGTCTGTGGTCAAGTCAAGAGACTTGCCTTCACATCAACATCCTGGAACTAAGGGCCATATACAGCGCCCTACGTCAAGCGGAGCACTTGCTTCGCGACCAACCGGTTCTGATTCAGTCAGACAACATCACCGCAGTGGCTCATGTGAACCGCCAAGGCGGCACAAGGAGCAGAGTGGCGATGGCAGAAGCCACCAGAATTCTTCGCTGGGCGGAGAATCACGTAAGCGCTCTGTCAGCAGTGTTCATCCCGGGAGTGGACAACTGGAAAGCAGACTTCCTCAGCAGACACGACCTCCACCCGGGAGAGTGGGGACCTCATCAGGAAGTCTTCACACAGATCACATATCGGTGGGAACTGCCACAGGTGGACATGATGGCATCCCGCCTCAACAAAAAACTACAGAGGTATTGCGCCAGGTCAAGAGACCCTCAAGCAATAGCGGTAGACGCCCTGGTGACACCGTGGGTGTTCCAGTCGGTCTATGTATTTCCTCCTCTTCCTCTCATACCAAGGTGCTGAGGCTAATAAGAAAAAGAGGAGTGAGAACAATCCTCATTGTTCCAGATTGGCCAAGAAGGACCTGGTATCCAGATCTGCAAGTAATGCTCACAGAGGACCCGTGGCCTCTTCCTCTAAGACAGGACCTGTTGCAACAGGGGCCCTGTCTGTTCCAAGACTTACCGCGGCTGCGTTTGACGGCATGGCGGTTGAACGCCGGATCCTAGCAGAAAAGGGCATTCCGGACGAGGTCATTCCTACGCTGATAAAGGCTAGGAAGGACGTGACAGCTAAACATTATCACCGTATATGGCGAAAATATGTTTCTTGGTGTGAGGCCAGGAATGCTCCTACAGAGGAATTCCAGCTGGGCCGTTTCCTCCACTACCTACAGTCGGGAGTGAATTTGGGCCTTCAATTGGGTTCCATTAAGGTTCAGATTTCGGCCTTATCCATTTTCTTTCAAAAAGAACTGGCTTCTCTGCCTGAAGTTCAGTGGCACCTTGGGATCTTAATGTGGTGTTGAGTTTCCTGAAATCACACTGGTTTGAACCACTCAGAACTTTGGAAGTAAAATATCTCACGTGGAAGGTGGTCATGCTATTAGCCTTGGCTTCGGCTAGGTGTGTGTCAGAATTAGCGGCTTTGTCATATAAAAGCCCCAATCTGGTTTTCCATATGGATAGAGCAGAATTGCGGACCCGTCCACAATGTCTGCCAAAAGGGGTGTCATCTTTTCATATGATCCAACCTATTGTGGTGCCTGTGGCTACTCGTGACTTGGAGGATTCCGAGTTACTGGATGTGGTCAGGGCTTTGAAGGTTTATGTAGCCAGAACGGCTAGAGTCAGGAAAACGGAGTCGCGGTTTATCCTGTATGCATCCAACAAGCTGGGTGCTTCTGCTTCAAAGCAAACTATTGCTCACTGGATCTGTAACACGATTCAGCAGGCTCATTCTGCGGCTGGATTGCCGCTGCCAAAATCGGTTAAAGCCCATTCCACTAGGAACGTGGGCTCTTCTTGGGCGGCTGCCCGAGGGGTCTCGGCATTACAACTATGCCGAGCTGATACTTGGTCAGGTTCAAACACTTTTGCAGAGTTCTACAAGTTTGATACCCTGGCTGAGGAGGACCTTGTGTTTGCTCATTTGGTGCTGCAGAGTCATCCGCACTCTCCCGCCCGTTTGGGAGCTTTGGTATAATCCCCATGGTCCTTACGGAGTCCCCAGCATCCACTAGGACGTTAGAGAAAATAAGATTTTACTTACCGGTAAATCTATTTCTCGTAGTCCGTAGTGGATGCTGGGCGCCCGTCCCAAGTGCGGACTTCTTCTGCAATACTTGTATATAGGCCCTCATTCCGAGTTGTTCGCTCGCAAGCTGCTTTTAGCAGCTTTGCACACGCTAAGCCGCCGCCTGCTGGGAGTGAATCTTAGCATAGTAGATTTGCGAACGAAAGATTAGCAGATTTGCGAATAGACAGTTCTTAGCAGTTTCTGAGTAGCTTGAGACTTACTCTGCCACTGCGATCAGTTCAGTCAGTTTCGTTCCTGGTTTCACGTCACAAACACACCCAGCGTTCACCCAGACACTCCCCCGTTTCTCCAGCCACTCCTGCGTTTTTCCCAGAAACGGCGGCGTTTTTTCGCACACACCCATAAAACGTCCAGTTTCCGCCCAGAAACACCCACTTCCTGTCAATCACACTACGATCACCAGAACGAAGAAAAAACCTCGTAATTCCGTGAGTAAAATACCTAACTTAATAGCAAATTTACTTGGCGCAGTCGCACTGCGGACATTGCGCATGCGCGACTAATCGCTCCGTTGCGAAAAAAAAATAACGAGCGATCAACTCGGAATGACCACCATAGTTATTGCTGCAATAAGGGCTATATTATTGTTGCATCAGGGTTGAACTGATGCTCTGTTGTTGTTCATACTGTTGACTGGGTAAGTTGATCACAAGTTATACGGTGTGATTGGTGTGGCTGGTATGAGTCTTGCCCTGGATTTCCAAAATCCTTTCCTTGTACTGTCAGCTCTTCCGGCACAGTTTCTCTAACTGAGGTCTGGAGGAGGGACATAGAGGGAGGAGCCAGAGCACACCAAAATCTAAATTCTTTCTTAAAGTGCCCATGTCTCCTGCGGAGCCCGTCTATTCCCCATGGTCCCCAGCATCCACTACGGACTGCGAGAAATAGATTTACCGTTAAGTAAAATCTTATTACGTTGTATGAAAATCTATGGGTACGTGACAAGCTAATATGATCTTGATGCCCATATGCAGTTTGAATTTTCATACCTACACAGCTGCTTTTCCAAAGAACATTGTTGTGTACAATTTGTAGTCCCTTCAACAACAATATAAAGTTTTCATAAGTTTTGTATTTGCATTGATTGCTAGAGACATATTTAATGGGAAGAACAGTTTGTGGGCAAAGCATTGAATATCCACCGTTTATGTCTGGGTTCTCCGCTTTAAGCAAAGCATGTACCTCTTTCATGTAAGATATTATTTGTGAACATGGTTTCCTATTACCATTTTTCCGTATAGTCATATTATCATGCATTCCTGGAGTAGTATATACAATGTAGTGTTCATTCTAGCACCCTGCACCTTTCAAAATTCGTGCAGTTCCTCTTTCCTGCCTGGGGTGTCGCTCTTTGCTGTGATGCTTCTCAGCACACTCTGATCTGTTACTCAGTGCTGTGATACAGACCTGTGTGTGCTGAGAAGCACCAGAGCAGAGAGCGACACCACAGGCAGGAAAGAGGAACTGCACAGGATTTGAAAGGTGCAGGGTGCTAGAATGAACACTATACAATGTCTACTCAACATAAGGATGTTACCACCATTTCTCTTACGTCCTAGAGGATGCTGGGGTCCATATTAGTACCATGGGGTAAAGACGGGTCCATCAGGAGCCATTGGCACTTTAAGAGTTTAATAATGTGGGCTGGCTCCTCCCTCTATGCCCCTCCTACCAGACTCAGTTTAGAAAATGGGGAGCTCTACAGAGTTCTTCTGGTAAAGAGTAATTATTTTTCTTTCAGGTTTTTTTATTTTACAGGGAGGCTGTTGGCGACAGCCTCCCTGCAGCGTGGGGCTGGGGGGGAGCAGTGTACGCCCCGCGGGGTCTTAAGCCACTGCTCCCGCTGACTGGATGATGGCTCCAGAGGGCTCTGATCGCGCCCCGCCGCAGGGGAACGCTCGCCCCGGCAGCAGGCCGCCACCCCCTCAGAAGCTGAATTGTGGCGAGTCAGGCACTGTCCTCCCTTGCAAGCGGGGGGACAGTGTGAAGCGGGTGGCTACAGGTCAGGAGCGCGTTTGTTCCCGCGCTCCTGGAAGGCTCAGCGATACCTTGGTGCAGCGCTTGGGAGGGAGCGCCCTGAGCCAGCTCCGGACCCTGCACTGGTTTTCTTCAGCGTGTCGGGGTCTGCGGACCCAGGTCAGCATATTCCTCCGGCCAGTATAATCATCTTGTGAGTGGGAAGACGGCGCCATTGAAAGGGGCGGAGCTTCTCTTCAGAGCGGACCCAGCAGCATTCAGCGCCAATTTTCCTGCCTGCAGTCACAGTTCACCGGATCCAGGTCCCTCCAGAGCTTTCTCCAGCAGTCTGTACGGTACCAGGGGGCTGTAGAAGGGGGGGAGGCTGCTTAAAGGCTGTGTCAACTATTAAGGGACACAGTCAACGCTGGGAGGGGACTCCCTTTGCCTCAAGAGCGCTGTGTGTGGGTTGGCTCCAATCTCTGTGTGTCTCTGCCATTCTTGGGGGGAAACCCTGTCTGATTAATACCCTGTGTGTTTGTGGGGTGTTTGAGTGTGTATGTCAACATGTCTAGGGACACTGTTTCATATGCTGCAGAGGATTTGTCTTCCCAGGAAGACTCCATTCCATGTGATCAGGATTGCACTGTTTTAGCGCAGATCCCAGTTAGAGAGCCAGAATGGTTAGTCTCTCTGAGGGGGACTATTTCTCAGATTTCTGATACGGTTGCTAGGACTGAGCATGCCACTCGGGTCCTCCAGTCCTCTATGGTCGTATGGTCTGATTCTGCCTCCTCGGGGTCCCCTGCGGTACATTCTCATAAACGTTCGTTTGCAATTATGCAGGATGACACGGGCACTGACTCTAACGCTGCAGACGGTGATCGGGATGTGTTGAGGGGAACGGCATCACTTGCTAAGGGGGTGCAGTTGATGATTGAGGCTGGTAGGGATGTTTTACACATTTCGGACACAGCTCCGGAACAGGTGGAGGAGGCCTTCTTTACGGATAATAAGAAGCCCCCCTCACCTTCCCGGCATCCAGGCATTGAATGCTATCTTTGAAAAGGCATGGGAAACTCCGGAAAAGAAATTCCAGATTCCCAAGAGAGTCTTGGTTGCTTTTCCCTTTCCAGAGGAAGATAGGAAGAGATGGGAGTCCCCGCCAATAGTCGACGCCTCTGTATCCAGGCTGTCCAAGCAGGTGATATTACCGGTCCCGGGTTCTACTGCATTAAAGGACCTGGCAGATCGCAAGGTGGATGCTACGCTGAAATCCATTTACACGGCGTCAGGGGCTGTATTGCGGCCTACTATAGCCTGTGCTTGGATTGCTAAAGCTATTGCCAGGTGGTCGATCACTCTGCAGGAGGAATAATCTGCGCTGGACAAAGGTGACGTTGATTTATTTTTACGGAATATTCAGAATTCTGCAGGGTTCCTGGTGGATTCCATTAAGGACCTCGGTTCCATGGCTACGGGGATCTCCTCCATGTCAGTCTTGCTGGCAGAGGTCTCTGGCTGCGCAACTGGTCTGCAGACGCGGAATCCAGGAAGTGTGTGGAAGGCCTTCCGTACAAAGGTCAGGCTCTATTTGGGGAGGCGCTGGATGTGTGGATTGCCACGGCTACCGTGGGTAAGTCTCCTTTTCTCCCCTCAGCTGCACCGGCTACGAAGAAGCCCTTTTCATCTAACACGTCACAGTCCTTTTGGGCCGCGAGGCCTAGAAAGAATAAGCCTTCAAACACCTTCTTCCGAGGTGGTCGTGCCAAAGGAAAGAAACCCGCTCCCGCAGGTTCCCAGACCCAGAAGCCCACTTCTGATACCCCTAAGTCCTCTGCATGACGGTGGACAGCTGGGCCTGGAGGAAGGTCAGGTGGGGGCAAGACTCCGGCAGTTCAGCCACGTCTGGGTGTTGTCGGGTCTGGACCCCTGGCTTCTGGATATAGTGTCCAGAGGGTACAGACTGGAGTTTCAAGACCCCCCGCCTCACCGTTTCTTCAAGTCAGGCTTGCCAGCGCTGCTGGCGGACAAGAAAATTCTTCTGGAGGCCATTAGAAAATTGGTGGTGTCAGAGGGCATTGTTCAGGTCCCTCTTCAGCAGCGGAACAAGGGTTATTATTCTAACCTTTTCGTGGTACCGAAACCGGATGGTACGGTAGGGCCTATGCTAAATTTAAAATCTTTGAACCCTTATCTCAAGGAGTTCAAATTCAAGATGGAATCTCTGAGGGCTGTTATTTCAGGGCTGTCGGAGGCGGAGTTCCTGGTGTCCCTGGACATCAAGGATGCTTAACTCCACATTCCCATTTGGGAGCCACATCAGGCTTATCTCAGGTTTGCGCTGATGGATGATCACTATCAGTTCCAGGTGCTGCCGTTTGGCCTCTCAACAGCACCAAGGATCTTCACCAAGGTGATGGCGAAGATGATCGTTCTCCTCCGAAACCGTGGGTGAACATAATTCCGTATCTGGACAATCTCCTGATCAAGCCGTCATCCAGGGAGAGGTTGTTGCGGTCCATCGCGCTTACGATACAGCTGCTCAGGAAACACGGTTGGATCCTGAACTTTCCGAAGTCTCATCTGGAGCCGACAAGGCGGCTGTCTTTCCTGGGAATAATCTTCGACACGGAAGTGCAGAGGGTATTTCTCCTGGCGGAGAAAGCGTTGGTGATTCAAACAATGGTCCGGGATGTCCTAAGGCCTACCTTGGTATCGGTTCATCAATGCATACGCCTTCTGGGAAAGATGGTTGCCGCCTACGAGGCTCTGCAGTACGGCAGGTTTCATGCTCGACCTTTTCAACTGGACCTCTTGGACCACTGGTCGGGCTTTCACCTACACATGCACAAGAGGATACGCCTGTCTCCGAAAGCCAGGATTTCACTCCTCTGGTGGCTGCAACTTCCACACCTTCTGGAAGAGCGAAGGTTCGGAATTCAAGACTGGATACTTTTGTCCACAGATGCAAGTCTAAGAGGTTGGGGAGCGATCGCTCTGGGGGAAACCTTTCCAGGACTATGGTCGGATCAAGAGTCACTTCT
Source organism: Pseudophryne corroboree (assembly GCF_028390025.1). Taxonomy (NCBI): domain Eukaryota; kingdom Metazoa; phylum Chordata; class Amphibia; order Anura; family Myobatrachidae; genus Pseudophryne; species Pseudophryne corroboree. Next base: position 409,375,691 of record NC_086446.1, on the reverse strand, counting down.
CCCAATAAACATCCTGGAACTCAGGGCCGTTTACAATGCCCTTCTGCAAGCAACACACCTTCTACAGGATCGGGCTGTTCAGGTGCAGTCGGATAACGTGACCACAGTGGCCTACATAAACCGACAAGGCGGCACAAAGAGCAGAGCTGCCATGCCAGAGGTGTCAAAAATCCTCATCTGGGCAGAAAGGCACGCGGTGGCGGCAATCTTCATTCCGGGCGTGGACAACTGGGAAGCAGACTTCCTCAGCAGACACGATCTCCATCCAGAGGACTGGGGCCTCCATCCGGAGGTGTTCGAGGAGGTAACCGGTTGGTGGACATGATGGCCTCCTGCCTCAACAAGAAGCTACGGAGATACTGTTCCAGGTCAAGAGACCCACAGGCAGTGGCAGTGGACGCACTGGTAGCACCTTGAGTGTTCAAGTCAGTGTATGTGTTCCCTCCACTTCCTCTGATACCAAGGGTTCTTCAACTCGTGAGAGGAACAAAGGTTCTGGCAATCCTCATTGCTCCGGACTGGCCAAGGAGGGCTTGGTACGCGGATCTTCTACTGGAAGATCCACGGCCTTTACCTCTTCGGGAGGATCTGCTTCTACAGGGGCTGTTCGCTTATCAAGACTTACCGCGGCTTTGTTTGACGGCATGACGGTTGAACGCCAGATCTTAGCTCGGAAGGGTATCCCGAGTGAGGTCATTCCTACCCTGATACAGGCCAGGAAGGGGGTAACGTCTAAGCATTATCATCGCATTTGGAAGAAATATGTTTCTTGGTGTGAGGCCAAGAAGTTTCCAGCGGTGGAGTTTCAACTTGGACGTTTTCTCTTTTTCCTGCAAGCAGGGGTGGATAAGGGACTGAGACTGGGCTCCATCAAGGTCCAGATCTCTGCCTTGTCCATCTTCTTCCAAAAACAGACCTTTTTGAAAGGGGTTCTGCACATCCAGCCTCCCTTTGTGGCACCTACGGCTCCATGGGATCTTGATGTGGTGTTGCAGTTCCTACAATCTGCTTGGTTTGAGCCTTTACAGGAGGCTGATCTCAAGTTTCTCACGTGGAAGGCGGTCACCTTGTTGGCCTTGGCTTCTGCACGACGCGTGTCGGAATTGGGAGCATTATCTTGTAAAAGCCCCTATCTGATCTTCCGTGAAGACAGGGCGGAACTTAGGACTCGTCTACAGTTCCTACCTAAGGTTGTGTCGGCTTGCCACATCAACCAACCTATTGTGGTACCAGTGGCTACTGACTCCTCAATTACTTCAAAGGCCTTGGATGTAGTGAGGACTTTGAAGATTTATGTGAAGAGGACGGTTCGTCACAGGAAAAGTGACTCACTGTTTGTCCTCTATGAGCCAAAGAAAATTGAATGTCCTGCTTCTAAGCAGTCTATTTCACGCTGGATCAGGTTCACTATCCAGCATGCTTATTCCACGGCAGGATTGCCGTGTCCGAAATCCATAAAGGCCCACTCTACTCATAAAGTGGGCTCTTTCTGGGCGGCTGTCCGGGGTGTCTTGGCAATGCAACTCTGCCGAGCAGCTACTTGGTCTGGGTCGAACACGTTTGCCAAGTTTTACAAGTTCGATACTCTGGCCTCTGATGACCTCCAGTTTGGTCAAGCAGTGTTGCAGGAGCCTCCGCGCTCTCCCTCCCGTACTGGGAGCTTTGATACATCCCCATGGTACTAATATGGACCCCAGCATCCTCTAGGATGTAAGAGAAAATAGGACTTTGGTTACCTACCGGTTAATCCTTTTCTCGTAGTCCGTAGAGGATGCTGGGCGCCCGCCCAGCGCTTCGTTTTCCTGCATTGGTTATAGTTCAGTGTTACCTGGTTCCTAGGTAAGTTCTGCGTTATTTGCTGTTTCAGCTGTTGCTGAGTTGTTCCGGCATGTTAGCCGGATTTGCCTGTTGTGTGAGCTGGTATGAATCTCGCCACTATCTGTGTAATTCCTTCTCTCGAAGTATGTCGTCTCCTCGGGCACAGTTTCTAGACTGAGTCTGGTAGGAGGGGCATAGAGGGAGGAGCCATCCCACACTATTAAACTCTTAAAGTGCCAATGGCTCTTGGTGGACCCGTCTAAACCCCATGGTACTAATATGGACCCTAGCATCCTCTATGGACTACGAGAAAAGGATTTACCGGTAGGTAACCAAAATCCTATTTTCCTGATCTTCAATAGGCCTGTGATTTGTGGCACAGAGTTCATTCACGTGGGCTTTATGTAGTTTTAAACTCACCTTAGCCACCAAATTGCTCACAGTTGCTAATTTATGTACATGGGCCCTCATTCCGAGTTGATCGGTCGCAAGGCGAATTTAGCAGAGTTACACACGCTAAGCCGCCGCCTACTGGGAGTGAATCTTAGCTTCTTAAAATTGCGACCGATGTATTCGCAATATTGCGATTACTAACTACTTAGCAGTTTCAGAGTAGCTCCAGACTTACTCTGCCTGTGCGATCATTTCAGTGCTTGTCGTTCCTGGTTGACGTCACAAACACACCCAGCGTTCGCCCAGGCACTCCCACCGTTTCTCCGGACACTCCTGCGTTTTTTCCGGAAACGGTAGCGTTTTCAGCCACACGCCCCTGAAACGCAGTGTTTCCGCCCAGTAACACCCATTTCCTGTCAATCACATTACGATCGCCGGAGCGAAGAAAAAGCCGTGAGTAAAAATACTTTCTTCATAGTAAAGTTACTTGGCGCAGTCGCAGTGCGAACATTGCGCATGCGTACTAAGCGGATTTTCACTGCGATGCGATGAAAAAATACCGAGCGAACAACTCGGAATGAGGGCCATGGTGATTTTGGCAAGGCTTTCAAAGTTTTCTTTATTACCTGACCAAGAGTCTATGGAATTCTATAAGGAGAAGACACCTGATAACTCTGATAACCTATCCTTTTTGACAGCTCTACACTTCCTCTGTCATTCCTTAGCTGCCTCAGTTTTTGTTTCTCTTACGTCATAGAGGATACTGGGGTCCATTTAGTACCATGGGTATAGATGGGTCCACTAGGAGCCATGGGCACTTTAAGAATTTGATAGTGTGGGCTGGCTCCTCCCTCTATGCCCCTCCTCCCAGACTCAGTTTAGAAAATGTGCCCGGAGGAGCCGGTCACGCTGAAGGAAGCTCCTGAAGAGTTTTCTGCATTTATTTTCTGTGTATGTTGTTTTCAGGCAGGGCTGGTTGGCACCAGCCTACCTGCTTCATGGGACTTAGGGTGGGGAATGGCCCAACCTCTTGAAGGGTTAATGGTTCCGTTCCCCACTGACCGGACACTGTGCTCCTGAGAACTGTTCGCAAGCCCCACCATGGCGAGCGTGCATTCCCGCAGCACGCCGCCACTCCTAACATAGCCAGAAGAATGAAGAGTGGCGAGTACTGAGCTGGCGTCCCGGTTAGCTGGGCGCCGGCCATTATGGCACCACGAGGGTACAGAGATGCACGGCTTCTAAACGGGGCGGAATGGGTCTCCAGACACAGTACACAACTGCGTCTCAGTACACTGTACACAGTACTCAGACTGGCAACACAGCCTTAAAACGGTTTCTCTCCATTTTAAGCACCAGATTCCTCAGCCAGTATAAAAAAAAGCGGGAAGACTGTGCACCATTGAAGGGGCGAGGCTTCACTATGAGAGGATCCAGCAGCTCACCAGCACAATTTTCCCTCTGCAGTGGAGACAGGCGCTTACAGGACAGGGACACGCAGCTCATCCAGTGTGACTCCAGATTACCTCAGCGGTACCAGGGGGTCATAGCAGGGGGGGAGCGACTATTAGTGTACGAAGTCCCCTATCAGGGTACTTAGTCTGCGACCCAGTGTTACAGGTGGGTTAAGTTTGCAGAGACCCAGATGGGTGGATTCCCAGAAAAGTACTTCAACAAACAACTTGAATGTATAAAAACAGTGTATGAATTTATTGAATAATTAGCTAAGGTTAATGATCAAATTAGCAGATGTTCAATACAGCAATCACATCAGCATACTCAGGAGCCTCGCCCACTGCGTCTAGAGGCTGAGTTATATTCAGAGCAGCCTGGCACTTCTGCAGTCAGTGGGTCATCCAGGCTGTCCAGTCTGTTAAGGCTACTGACCCACCTGAAGTTCACATACTTATAGGGCTACTGAGCAACCTCAGATGTGACAATAAAGCAAGGATACCAGCGCTATGAGTCGTTTAACCAAAGTATTGATAAGAAACAATTGGATCAGTTAATTAGTATCTTTATTTTTGTTTTTTTAATTTAAAATAATAGTATATAATATTAAAATAATTCTAAAACTATAATAGAGACTGAATAGTCGGTGATAACATGTAGATAACATGTAGATAAAAAATAAGGAAAACATTAAAATCCTGAATGGCTCTGAGATAGTCAGAATAGTAGATTTTGCTGATAGGAACTATACCATTAGTTTAAAAGATCCCAGACTTAATTGGAAATCCGCTCCTCCTCAAATAGCAGTATAAAGCACAGTCAGCTGGTAATACCCTGAATATACCTCATCTTTCTGAGTAAGCTGGACAACCTAGTCCAGGGAAACGCGTTAAGGCCCATGCTGAGGAACTTTTGCACTTCTTACCATTTATGATTGATCTGGATAAGGACTTTTGCTTTTCTATTGGAATACAAAAAAACTGCGGATACCTCCTGTATTGAGTATTTAAAGCAATTTATGGAAACCCCTTCAATCACCTACACAGACGAATACTAAGAGCCATCTTTTCGTGTAACTGTGGATGAGGTATATTCAGGGTATTGTATTGTATTTCCTGTTCCTGGTGCAGCCTCCCTAAAAGACACAGCTGATCGTGAAATTGAGACTACACTCAAATCATTGTACACAGCTGCTGGGGTGGCCCAAAGACCCACTAATGTATGTGCGTGGATCACTAAAGCCATTGCGAAATGGTCCGGTAACCTAGTTGAGGGGTTAGATTCCTTATCTAGAGGGGGATGTTGTCTTTTTCCTGCAGCATATACAGGACTCTGCGAACTTTATGGTGGAGGCCATAAAGGACATAGGCGTGCTTAACGCACGCACCATCGCTATGGCAGTGTTGGCACGCAGGGAGGGGCTAGTGGCTACGCCAGTGGACTGCTGACGCGGACTCCAGGAAAGGCGTGGAAGGCCTACCATTCACAGGAGAGGCCTTGTTTGGAGATGAACTAAACAAATGGATCTCCACTACTGCGGGTATGTCTTACGTATCTTCCTTCTGCGGCCCCCCCTTCCCCCGACCAAGAAGACTTATTCAGCTTATAAGTTACAGTCCTTTCGGATGGCCAAGCTCAAGGGCAAATCCAGAGGTGCTTCTACGTCCTCCTGCGGCGCAAGAGGTAAACCACGCAAACCAGCAACTGCAGGTGCTCAGGAACAGAGCTCAGGCTCTGCTTCCTCAAAGATTTCAGCATGACAGTGGACCGCAATGCCAGGAATGCTGTCAGGTGGGAGCCCGTCTACAGTTCTTCAGCCAGATCTGGTCAGATTCGTGCCAGGATTCCTGGGTCATAGATCTTATTTCCCTGGGCTAGAGACTGGAGTTCCAAGAGCTCCCACCTCACCGATTCTTCTACTCAGGCTTGCCAGTTTCACAAGAGGCAAGTATAACTTTACAGCATGCCATCCAAAAACTGGTACAGACTCAAGTCATTGTTCCAGTTCCACCTCATCTACTAAACAAGAGGTGCTATTCCAGCTTGTTCGTAGTACCGAAGCCGGACGGTTAGGTAAGACCAATTCTGAACCTCAAGTCTTTGAACCCTTATTTACGAGTGTTCAAATTCAAGATGGAGTCTCTGAGAGCGGTAATCTCAGGTCTGGAGGAGGGGAATTCCTAGTATCTCTGGATATTAAGGATGCGTATCTTCATATTCTAATCTGGCCGCTTCATCAGGCTTATCTACGGTTTGCACTGCAGGACTGTCACTACCAGTTCCAGGCCCTGCCATTTGGTCTCTCCACAGCACCGAGGGTGTTCACCAACGTGATGGCAGAGATGATGTTTCTACTCCGCAAACAGGCAGTGAACATTCCGTACCTGGACAATCTCCAGATAAAATCGCCGTCCAGGGAGTGGTTGCTGGACAACGTTGGTCTCTTAACCAAACTCCTCCAGGATCACGGGTGGATTCTGAACCATCCAAAATCACACCTAGAGCCAACACGGAGGCGCCCATTCGTGGGACTGATACTGGACACGGAGTCACAAAAGGTGTTAATTCCATTGAAAATGGCATTGGTAATCCAGTCGATTGGTTCGGGATGTCCTGAAGCCAACCCGGGTGTCGGTGCATCTGTGCATTTGCCTTCTGGGGAAAATGGTGGCCTCTTACAAGGCACTTCAATACGGAAGGTTTCACGCAAGAGCCTTCCAGCTCGATCTGTTGGACAAATGGTCCAGATCGCATCTTCACATGTACCAGAGGATCCGTCTGTCACCAAAGGCCAGGATCTCCATTCTGTGGTGGCTACAGTCTTCTCACCTCGTCGCAGGACGGAGGTTCGGAATTCAGAACTGAATTCTGTTAACCACAGATGCAAGCCTCAGAGGTTGGGGAGCAGTCACTCGGGGTGCAGTTTCAGGGAAGATGGTCAAGTCAGGAAGTCATCCTTCCAATCAACATTTTGGAACTCGGGGCCATATACAACGCCCTTCTGCAGGCCTCACATCTTCTTCAAGATTGGGCAATTCAGATCCAGTTGGACAATGTGACGGCAGTAACGTACATAACCCGACAGAGCAGAACGAAAAGCAGAGCAGCAATGTCAGAGGTGTCAAGAATTCTCCTCTGGGCAGAAAGAAATGCTGTGGCGTTGTCAGCAGTCTTCATTCCAGGAGTAGTCAACTGGGAAGCAGACTTCCTCAGCAGACACGACCTGCACCCGGGGGAGTGTGGCCTTCACCCAGAAGTGTTCAGGTGCTTGACAAGTCATAATGGCCTCTCGTCTCAACAAGAAGCTCAGGCGGTATTGTTCCAGGTCGAGAGACCCACAGGCGGTGGCGACAGACGCCCTGACGACTCCATGGGTATATCAGATGGTGTACATGTTTCCTCCACGTCTTCTGATCCCGAGAATTCTAAAGCGAATTAAAAGGGAAAAGGTTCAAGCAATACTCATTGCTCCGGACTGGCCAAGAAGGGCCTGGTACGCGGATATTCTGGAGATGCTCTTCGAAGATCCGTGGCCTCTACCTCTTCGCGAAGATCTTCTGCAACAGGGCCCGTTCGGCTATCAGGACTTACCGCGGGTACGTTTGATGGCATGGAAGTTTAACTGCTGATTCTATCCAGGAGTGGGATCCCTAAAAAGGTTATCCCGACTATGATCCAAGCCAGGAAGGGGTTAACGTCTAAGAATTACCATCGTATTTGTAAGAAATACGTCTCTTGGTGTGAGAGCAGAAATTATTCTGCGGTGGAATTTCATCTGGGATGTTTCCTGTTGTTTCTGCAGGCAGGCGTGGATGTGGGCCTGCGTCTGGGCTCCATAAAAGTCCAGATTTCGGCCTTGTCCATTGTCTTTAAGAAACAATTGGCTACTCTCCCTGAGGTCCAGACGTTCTTGAAAGGCGTTCTGCACATCCAACCTCCCTTTGTGCCTCCCACGGCACCTTGGGATCTCAATGTGGTTCTGCAGTTCCTCCAGTCGGACTGGTTTGAACCATTATGGGAGGTGGACGTAAAATATCTTAACATGGAAGACCATCACACTGTTGGCGTTGGCTTCAGCAAGACGTGTTTAGGAGCTGGGGGCTTTGTCTCACAAAAGTCCCTATTTAATTTTCCATGAGGACAGAGCTGAACTCAGAACTCGTCAGCAATTTCTTCCTAAAGTGGTGTCCGCATTTCACTTCAACCAACCTATTGTGGTTCCGGTTGTCACCGACACCTCTGCTACTTCAAAGTCTTTGGATGTTGTAAGGGCTTTGAAGGTGTATGTGAAAAGAACATCTCGTCACAGAAACGGACTCTTTTGTTCTTTATGATCAAAAAAGATTGGGTGTCCTGTTTCAAAGCAGACAATTGCACGCTGGATCAGACTTACTATCCAGCATGCTTATTCCACGGCAGATTTGCCAGGTACAAAATCTGTACAGGCCCACTCTACTAGGTCGGTGGGTTCTTCCTGGGCGGCTGCCCGGGGTGTCTCTGCTTTACAGCTCTGCCGAGCAGCTACTTGGTCAGGTTCGAACACATTTGCTAAGTTCTACAAGTTCGATACTTGTGTCTCTGAGGACCTTCAGTTTGGTCAATCAGTTCTGCAGGAAAGTCAGCACTCTTCCACCTGGTTTGGGAGCTTTGGTACATCCCTATGGTATTAATTGGACCCCAGTATCCTCTAGGACGTAAGAGAAAATTGGATTTTAATTACCTACCGGTAAATCCTTTTCTCGTAGTCCGTAGAGGATACTGGGCGCCAGCCCAGTGCTTCGTTCTTCCTGCACTATTACTTGGTTAAGTAATGTTGGTTCAGCCTTTGCTGTTCCTATTTCAAGTTTGGTTAGCTTGGCTTTCCTCTTTTTGTGTGTGCTGGTTCGGAATCTCACCACTATCCTTCTCTCAAAGTATGTCCTTGTCCTCGGGCACAGTTTCTAGACTGTCTGTTAGGAGGGGCATAGAGGGAGGAGCCAGCTCACACTGTCAAATTCTTAAAGTGCCCATGGCACTAGTGGACCAGTCTATACCCATGGTATTAAATGGACCCCAGTATCATCTACGGACTACGAGAAAAGGATTTACTGGTAGGTAATTAAAATCCGATTTTCTCTTTTTTTTTTTTTTTTGTCATAGTTATGGCCTTTGTCTGCCTTAACCTTACTGTCGTTTTCTTTCTTTCTCCTTTAAAAGTGGCATCTTTCCTTCCCCCATCCCCCTCCTCCCCCTCCCTGGTAATACCTTTTTTGCTTTCTGTTCAATGTCCATCTTTGATAATGTTTGATTGCAGATTAAACAGGGGTGTTATAGTTTGAAATCAACTACAGGTACCTACCTTTAATAGGCTGACCATATTATCCCTTTTAACCTGGGACACTCATGAATTACACAGGTTCTGTGGCTGCTTAAAACCAGGTGAAATGCAGGCTTGTAGTCAGCCAGCCACAGAATCTGTGTAATTCCTGAGTGTCCCAGGTTAAAAGGATAATATGGTAAGCCTAGGACACCATGGAGGAAATGTGCTGTAATAGCCTTCGAGATGCAGGCATCAGTGTGATTCCAGTGAGTGGTCCCAATGTTTGAAAGAGGTAATAATTTGAAAGTAAAAAAATGCCCTCTAGGGCAGTGATTTTCAACCTTATTTTACTCGCGGCACACCGAAAAATATTTTAAAATTGCCAAGGCGCACCATCAGTTCCCAACAGAAAAAAACAAAAAACACACATTGGCCCTCATAGTAAAAAAAAATTCACACATAGATTGTCCTACACAGAGAAAACAATCACATTGCTCCCCACATAAATCATATTGCTCCCCACATGAATTATTCACATTGTTCCCCCCATAAATCCTTGTTCTCCCCAATCCCCAAATAAATCCTATTTTTCCCCACAGAAGACCCCCCCCCCCCAAAAAAAAAAAGAAATATTAGCCCCTACTGGTCAGCTGTCCTCCTCCCTCTCTCTTAGTGGCTTGCTGCGAATACTGAACAGCGGGTGGTCGGGCAGGTGTGGATGTGGGTGGGCAAGGAAAGCTGTGTATGCAGGCAGGAACTGGAAGATGTGTATGCAGGCGGGTGGGCTGGCTGGATGGTGAGACGCGGTGGCCATGACCTATGATATCTCACTGCCGCATCTTCAAGGCATACGTCATGGCCGGAGCACGACTGATACTCTAAGAAAAGCCCGGGCCAACAGTTCACTCTGAAGGTGCAGGAAGCTGCTCTGGCTCCGCGGCACACCTTGCAACTGGTCGCGGCACACTAGTGTGCTACGGCACACTGGTTGAAAAAGCCTGCTCTAGGGAGAGAATAAACAAAATACCAAATGTCACATTCATGGCTCATTCTTATGTCATATACCTGACCACAGTGTTACATACATGGCCCTTATAAATTCTATTACAAAATAAAATTTATTTTAGTTTTTATATAAGCTGAAGTGAATTGCTTTTGCATGCAAAAAATGGATTTTGTAATGTACTGTATACCAAATAATAGGGGGGGGGGGGGGGGGGGAGTTGGAGGGATATTCTGCAAAGGGGCATGTTAGGGGACTTATAAGAAATGCCCCAAGTATTTTCTCCTACACAGTAGGGGTCATTCCGAGTTGATCGCTAGCTGCCGTTGTTCACAGCGATCAGGTTAAAAATCTGCATTTCTGCGCATGCGTATGGACCGCAATGCGCACGCGCGACGTACAGGTACAAAGTCCTTTGTGGTTTTGCACAGGTTCTAGCGACGTTTTCATTCACACTGGCAGCTGCAAGAAGATTGACAGGAAGGGGGCATTTCTGGGTGGTAACTGACCGTTTTCAGGGAGTGTTTTGAAAAACACAGGCGTGCCAGGGAAAACGCAAGCGTAGCTGGGGGAACGCTGGTCAGGTGTGTGACGTCAAAAGCCAACCCTCCAATGTTAGAATCAATGCACAAGATAACTAACTACAGGGCTGGTCTTGTTCTGCACAAAATGTTTTTGCAGGGGCTCTGCTGCACAGGCGGTCGCACTTCTGCAAAGCGAAAATACACTCCCCAGTGGGCGGCGACAATGCGTTTGCACGGCTGCTAAAAACTGCTAGCACGTAATCAACTCGGAATGACCACCCATATACCTAGGGTTTAACCATTTTAGAAACCCCGGTTTCAGATTCTGTGGAATGGTCCATTATATGTTTGTTACATTACATACAGTATATAAACATTCCCACCTGTCAGCAGGTAGTCTTGCAGTAATAAAAATCAGTTTCAAAGGCGCATTCCTTGAATCTTTTGATAGAACCATTTCTACTTTTAAGTAGGAATTTTTGGGAGTGTATAAATGATCGGGCATCTAGGGTGTTCAACTGTAAGAAATTGGAAAGTGTCCTCATCAAGCCAACCGCTCTCAAGACCTCTCCTACGACATTGGTCAACTTAATTTTTAATCTCCGGGACTGGATTCTTGTCCACCCTGTGATAGGTGTTAGTGTCGGCTAACTGGCGAGTAATTTCAGTGTGGTAATCAGTCCAGTCCTGGACAACCACTGCCCCTCCCTTGTCTGCGGGACTTATCACTAAAGTGGTGTTTGCCCGTAATCGGTTTAAGGCTTGTGGAGAGTGCACCCCCACTCAAGTGGACATTGCATCTATGTATGTGGCACCACCACGGATTGGTGGTTGACCTCTGGGAGCACCCCCTTGCTGTTCATTTGATTGATGAGAGTGCAGGATTTCTTGCAGATATATACAGTTGTGCTCATAAGTTTACATACCCTAGCAGAATTTGTGATTTTCTGGCCATTTGTCAGAGAATATGAATGATAACCCACAAACTTTTCTTTCACTCATGGTTGGTGGTTGGGTGAAGGCATTTATTGTCAAACAACTGTGTTTACTCTTTTTAAATCATAATGACAACAGAAACTACCCAAATGACCCTGATCAAAAGTTTACATACCCCAGTTCGTAATACCGTGTATTGCCCCCTTTAACATCAATGACAGCTTGAAGTCTTTTGTGGTAGTTGTGGATGAGGTTCTTTATTTTCTCAGATGGTAAAGTTGCCCATTCTTCTTGGCAAAAAGCCTCCAGTTCCTGTAAATTCTTGGGCTGTCTTGCATGAACTGCACATTTGAGATCTCCCCAGAGTGGCTCAATGATATTGAGGTCAGGAGACTGAGATGGCCACTCCAGAACCTTCACTTTATTCTGCTGTAGCCAATGACAGGTCGACTTGGCCTTGTGTTTTGGATCATTGTCATGTTGGAACGTCCAAGTACGTCCCATGCGCAGCTTCCGGGCTGATAAGTGCAAATTTTCCTCCAGTATTTTCTGATAACATGCTGCATTCACCTTGCCATCAATTTTGACCAAGTTTCCAGTGCCGTTGTAGCTCACACATCCCCAAAACATCAGCGATCCACCTCTGTGTTTCACAGTAGGAATGGTGTACCTTTCATCATAAGTCTTGTTGACTCCACTCCAAATGTAACGTTTATGGTTGTGGCCAAAAAGTTCACTTTTGGTCTTATCACTCCAAATTACTTTGTTCCAGAAGTTTTGAGGCTTGTCTCTGTGCTGTTTGGAGTATTGTAAGCGGGATGCTTTGTGGCATTTGCGTAGTAATGGCTTCTTCTGGCGACTCGACCATGCAGACCATTTTCTTCAAATGCCTCCTTACTGTGCATATTGAAACAACCACACCACTTTTTTTTCAGAGAGTTTTGTATTTCAGCTGAAGTTATTTGTGGATTTTTCTTTGCATCCCGAACAATTTTCCTGGCAGTTGTGGCTGAAATTTTTGTTGGTCTACCTGACCGTGATTTGGTTTCCACAGAATCTCTTATTTTCCACTTCTTAATTAGACTTTGAACACTGCTGATTGGCATTCTCAATAGCTTGGATATCTTTTTATATCCCTTTCCTGTTTTATACACTTCAATTACCCTTTCCCGCAGATCCTTTGACAATTCTTTTGCTTTCCCCATGACTCAGAATCCAGACACTTCAGTGCAGCACTGGATGAAAGATGCAAGGGTCTTTCATGAGTCCAGAAACTCACTGACCTTTTATACACACACACTGATTACAAGCAAACAGATCACAGGTGAGGATGTTTACCTTTAGTAGCCATTCAAACCCGTTTGTGTCAACTTGTGTGCATGTTATCAGGCCAAAATCTCCAGGGTATGTAAACTTTTGATCAGGGTCATTTGGGTAGTTTCTGTTGTCATTATGATTTAAAAAGAGTAAACACAGTTCATGCAAGACAGCCCAAGAATTTACAGGAACTGGAGGCTTTTTGCCAAGAAGAATGGGCAACTTTACCATCTGAGAAAATAAAGAGCCTCATCCACAACTACCACAAAAGACTTCAAGCTGTCATTGATGTTAAAGGGGGCAATACACGGTATTAAGAACTGGGGTATGTAAACTTTTGATCAGGGTCATTTGGGTAGTTTCTGTTGTCATTATGATTTAAAAAGAGTAAACACAGTTGTTTGACAATAAATGCCTTCACCCAACCACTAACCATGAGTGAAAGAAAAGTTTGTGAGTTATAATTCATATTCTCAGACAAATGACCAGAAAATCACAAATTCTGCTAGGGTATGTAAACTTATGAGCACAACTGTGTGTGTGTGTGTGTGTGTGTGTGTGTGTATATATATATATATATATATATATATATATATGTGTGTGTGTATATATATATATATATATATTTACATATACATACATATACAGTGGGGATTGAAAGTTTGGGCACCCTAGGCAAAAATTCATTTTAATGTGCAAAAAGAAGCCATGCAAAAATCTCCAAAAGGCATCAAATTACAGATTAGACATTCTTATAACATGTCACAAAAAGTTTGTTTTTATTTCCATCATTTACACTTTCAAAAGAACAGAAAACAAAAAATGGCATCTGCAAAAGTTTGGGCACCCTGCAGAGTTAATACCTTGTACTGCCCCCTTTGGACAGCTGAGACCTGGCAGTGTCTTGTATTGTTCTCAATCATTGTCTGGAAAGACCAGGTGATGTCAATCTCAAAGGTTTTAAAAGCCCAGACTCATCTGACCTTGCTCCAACAATCGGCACCATGGGTTCCTCTAAGCAGTTGTGTAGAACACTGAAACTGAGAATAGTTGACGCTCACAAAGCAGGAGAAGGCTATAAGAAGATAGCAAAGCGTTATCAGATGCCCATATCCTCTGTTCGGAATGTAATTAAGAAATGGCAGTCATCAGGAACAGTGGAAGTTAAAGCAAGATCTGGAAGACAAAGAAAATTATCAGACAGAACAGCTCGCAGGATTGTGAGAAAAGCAAGTCAAAATCCACGTTTGACTGCACGATCCCACCAGGAAGATCTGGCAGACACTGGAGTTGTGGTACACTATTCCACTATAAAGAGATACTTGTACAAATATGTTCTTCATGGAAGAGTCATCAGAAGAAAACCTCTTCTACGTCCTCACCACAAAAATCAGTGTTTGAAGTTTGCAAATGAACATATAGACAAGCCTGATGCATTTTGGAATAAAGTTATGTGGACTGATGAGGTTAAAATAGAACTTTTTGGCCGGAATGAGCAAAGGTACGTTTGGAGAAGGAAGGGCACAGAATTTAATGAAAAGAACCTCTGTCCAACTGTTAAGCATGGGGGTGGGTCAATAATGCTTTGGGGTTGCATTGCAGCCAGTGGCAGAGGGAACATTTCACTAGTAGAAGGAAAAATGGATTCAATAAGATTCCAGCAAATTTTGGACGCTAACTTGATGCCATCTGTGAAAAAGCTGAAGTTAAAGAGAGGCTGGCTTCTACAAATGGATAATGATCCTAAACACACCTCAAAATCCACGGTGGATTACATCAAGAGGCGTAAACTGAAGGTTTTGCCATGGCCTTCACAATCTCCTGACCTCAACATAATTGAAAATCTATGGATAGACCTTAAAAGAGCAGTGCGTCACAGACAGCCCAGGAATCTCAAAGAACTGGAATACTTTTGTAAGGAAGAACGGGCAAAGATACCTCAAACAAGAATTGAAAGATTCTTGGCTGGCTACAAAAAGCGTTTACAAGCTGTGATACTTGCCAAAGGGGGCAGTACAAGGTATTAACCCTGCAGGGTGCCCAAACTTTTGCAGACGCCATTTTTTGTTTTCTGCTCTTTTGAAAGTGTAAATGATGGAAATAAAATCAAACTTTTTTTTTGACATGTTATAAGAATGTCTAATCTGTAATTTGATGCCTTTCGGAGATTTTTCCATCTTACCTTGGCTTCTTTTTGCACATTAAAATGAATTTTTGCCTGGGGTGCCCAAACTTTCAATCCCCACTGTATATGTATGTATATGTGTGTGTGTGTATGTATGTATGTATGTATGTATGTATGTGTGTGTGTGTATGTGTGTATGTATATGTGTGTGTATGTATGTATGTATGTATATATATATATATATATATATATATATATAAAGCCATACCACAAAATTTAGCAAACGCATGAAAGCAACATCTAAGTCTAGTCTACTGAAGCAAAAAAAAAAAATATATATATATATATAATCTGTAGCACAGGCGCTTTTTTTTATTATTATTTATTTTTATGCCTTAATTGCTGTTTATACTCAATAACAAGAAATGGTGTTGGTACTTTGCAGAGAGCATTGCTGTTATCTGCAGTGATCATTGCCAGCCAAGATGATACAAGAAGGGTTTCAGGAACCATTTTGTACACTTGACACCCCTGTCACGGCATGCAAGGCTAGAAGCACTTGAAGTGACTACTGTACCTAAGTATTTGCACCAGCAGAGAGCAGCCCCAGTGTAGTGCAATAGAAACTAGATAACTGGATCTAGTAAAAACGATGGACAACAGACGGCTCTCCATGACTTCTTTGCTTAAATGTGTTGTTTTACTTTATTACTTTAAATAATGGTAATGTGCTGCGAAGTTGAAGATATGAGAACTCCCAATGCATCAGCGAACGGACTAAAAGTCGCGTTAGCCATGTGGAGAGAGGAGCTTTGTTAACCCGCAGGTTTCTGTCAGTTTTACCTTTTTTTTATAGGTTTGGTAATATGCAAACTGACAGAAAATAAAACAGGTTTTGAAAAACTGCCTTTTAGTAAATGTTAGTGCAGGGAAAAGCAGAGACCTATCACACTAATCAGGGTTTCACTCCATAATAATGAGGCCAATAACTTAACTTAAACATTTAGAACGTTTTTGGCTGTTATACTGAAAATATTTTAAACTGCAAATTTGGCTGCAGGTTTAGCTGCTCACTACTATAAATTATATACATCAGGACTATATGCTTAAAATATTAGTTGGTCTATAGAAAAG
This sequence comes from Pseudophryne corroboree, assembly GCF_028390025.1. Classification (NCBI taxonomy): domain Eukaryota; kingdom Metazoa; phylum Chordata; class Amphibia; order Anura; family Myobatrachidae; genus Pseudophryne; species Pseudophryne corroboree. Next base: position 409,359,690 of record NC_086446.1, on the reverse strand, counting down.
TTAAAAAAAAGGGTTGGAAAGTATTCAGTTAATAATTTTTCCTTTTTTTTTATATATTTATATTTAAAATATTTTTATCTCCAATATAGATATATACTTCTGAATAAAAAAACATAAGACTAAAATACATTTATAGTGTTAATTATTCACTCATGGCACACAAATGCTGTTTGCATGGGTATTTTCACAGATCAGAAATGTATGTCTATGTGTAGAAATTCATAAGAATAACGGTCTCAGAATCATCGGACAGATGTATTAACCTGGAGAAGGCATAAGGAAGTGATAAACCAGTGATATGTGCAAGGTGATAAAGGCACCAGCCAATCAGATCCTAATTGTTAATTTACATATTGGAGCTGATTGGCTGGTGCCTTTATCATCTTGCACATATCACTGGTTTATCACTTCCTTATGCCTTCTCCAGGTTAATACATCTGCCCCTATATCTCTAGTCTGTAGTCATACGCATGCAAATATCCTCCAAAGAGAAGTTTAAACAATACATACAGTATGCTTACAGAGTCACATGTATATATTTTCCTCTACACAATTGTAATCCGATACATGGATGTCTCTCCCACAGATAGTTAATGCTGGGAACAGGTACAATACCTATAGTTATTCAAACAATTCCTACATAGATCCACACATATAACAACACTTATAAATTTCAGATGTATAATGTTCAGATTGAGAATTGCAGGAATTGTTTGAATAATTGTGCAGCGTATGCACTCACCCGAGAATTGTAGCATATCAAAGGAATAGTGGCAGTGCGCATTCCCACAATGCATGTAATGCCATGCTGTAGTTTTCAACAAAGATGTGTGAGGACACACCTGTACACTCAGATCCATGATTTTAACTATGGTTTTGCTTGCAAAATATGAATTTGCTTAGAAATACTGTATATAAAAAACAAACAAACCTCTAATTCAGTGGTTCTCAAACATTTTGTAATCACGGCGCCCTAGAGTATCAGAATTTTTTTCACTGCACCCATAGGCCAAATTTTCAGATTTGAGAAATTTAGAAAGAAATATTAAATTAAGTAAATTGTGTTTGTGTCATCCTTAGGGTCAGTTATGTGGTGAGAGACAGGATATGCTTCTGTTTGTCCATATATTCTATGATTGACAGCCACCAGCACTGGTTTTGCCTATTACATTAAACATAAATAATTTGAATTGGTACTGGACCACCAATCCAAGGCACCCCTGCAAGTGTCCTGAGGCACCCCAGGGTGCCTAGGCACACAGTTTGGGAACCACTGCTCTAATTCAACAGGTAAAATGCCTCCATCTCCTGTAAGAGAGCACCTACACATGTGTCCACTTGCATCTAGCATCCCTGCATGTTAAACAGCACATCTAGTCATGCCATACCATGGCATAACTTCGGTAGCTCAGAGCGTTTTTATATGTGACTTTTTCCATTAAAATATGTCCTATTTGCCAAACGATACGAATAGGACACACAAGCATCTTATGCTGATTAAAATTATGTGGCATGCCTATATTCTGTGTGCGACCTTGGCTGTAACTGCATACGAAATGTTATGTTATGATATTAAATGGCATTTCATATGCAGTTACAGCTGCAGACGTACAGTGAATATAGATATGCTGCATATCATTTTAATCAGCAGAGTCTGCTTGTGTGTCCTATTCACATAGCGATGCAAATAAGACACATTTTTGTTAAAAAAAAAAAAATGTCTGAAGCTAACGGAGTTGCATGGAACCTGTCGGCTCACTTACACCAGCCATCTCCTGCTAAATGGCTTATTGAGGCAAAATGTAGGAGGACAGCCAGCTAATATGGAGTTAGGTAGTGCTGGTGGGATGTCATATTAATTATCAGGGTGTATTTGTACTTGCCCTCAGCCAACTGCAAATAGTATGGCTTGGACAGTATCAATTCCCGCAAGTCTTAATTTGCTAGTTTCCACTATTGTGGTCCTGTACAGAACTTTTACGTATTTTACCCTACGTAAAGTATCCTACTGTAGGTTCAACTCCACATTAATCTCCAGTGAATACATTCAAGAGAATCACATGCGTAGGATATATTCTACTAAGTCCTTCAGGTAAGACCCTATAGTTGGTGCAGCAGTGTCAGTAGGATAAAGGAAATGTTGTCTTCACTGGATACAAAAAGACCAGCTGCAAACACCTCATCCAGATCATTTTTAGCTTCTTTAAACATAAACCGTAATACATGCCTGTTCAGTGAGACACAGCACAGCCTCATAAATATGGCTTGGTCTGTGTGAGTTTGATGAGGATATCGCTATAATTTAGTGTTCAGTAGTTTACAAATTGAACTTTAAGTGCAGTATCTGATGCTTATAATAGACAATATATAAGATTATTAAAAAAAAAAAAAAAAACCTTTCAGTGGGAAGGTAAAAAATATCACTACACACTTAAGATAAATGAAATTTTAAGGATGGTGTATTGTCTAATAAATGACTGTACCTTATTATGGACTTCATTAGCTGTATTCCAATATCTCTGCATCTGGTGCCAATAAATCCCCCATATCCTATGGTCATCTGATAGACTGTTTATGTCATTATCAGTCATGGATGGTAAACTGGAAAATGACCAAAGATGTCTTCTGTTGGCCTGACTCTGATCATCCGGCCTCACTGATAGGACAAGTGATATCGGAGTGATCCAACTGATCAGTGCCAAATGACCAGATTTTATCGAATTTTGCCACTTATTTGTTTATCCAAATTGGCCTTCACTCCTTACGCTGGGTTTGGAATTGTAGTATGTGTGCTCATCATGTAACATTGGGTACTAGAAATCTGTGAACATTCTTTTTGTGGGTATCACAGTATAAATTATTACATGGCTCCCACTATTGCACAAATGTCTACATATTTAGTTTAAACAAATATCAGATGTGTGTTTATATAGAAGTTATATTTTTATACTAGAAGCTAGCAATTCTGTCTGGAATACATATGTTCATGTGCAACAAGCGGCTGTATATATACTAAAGAATACCATGATAGAATGTCCCCACACTAGCCTTTATTCTTTGTCATATTGTTAAATCTTTTTGCCATTATTTCCCATGAGCCTGAGCACATATTTTTTGGTAGTAACATCCAATCAAACACTCTCCTCATTCTCTGCAGCAATAGCTACGCAGGCCACCGTGGAATTGCGTCGCAAAGGTTCCCAGTTGTCCACAGACACCATGGGATCAAGCACAGTGTTTGATGCCAATGAATTTCCAGACAATTATGAGGCTGGACGGGCCGAGGCTTGTGGCACCTTGTGTAGGATTTTCTGCAGCAAGAAGACCGGGGAGGAAATACTGTCTGCATACCTTTCCAGGTATCACTGTTGTGCTGTAGAATCTTGTCTTTTAAATATGCCTTATAAATGGCTTTGGTAGCGTAGCCTTTAATTGCAATAAAAAAAAGTTAATAATCTTGTATTTGAATTAAGTTAACTGCTGTTCTAGTTGGCGCCGCGGATGGCTGCCTCGGTGCTGCTCTGCCAAGCAGCCTTAGTCTTTAGTCTTAAATGTATAATATGTCTACTGTACAGTTGCATATGTGCAGTATGAACTCATATGTGTAATGTATGCTACGTTTTTTCCTCCATGTTGCTGCTTGGCGATGCATTTGTACCACAAAGAATTCCTAGTGTACGTGAGTACACCTGGCCAATAAAGCTGATTCTGATTCTGCTGCTGATTACTGGGCCTGGGCGATTTAGTCATTTGGGATTACCCAGCGCAGTAATGACAGAGGGTGGACTATTCTCTGCAGCTCCAGGAGCTGCGAGGAAAAGTCTGCTAGAAGAAGGCACCACCAGGGGGTTTAATGCTCAGGGAATCCCATTGATTCCACTAACCCTGCAAGGGATAGCCAATGCTGTATACAAATCTACTAATGTTTTCTCTTACGTCCTAGAGGATGCTGGGGACTCCGTAAGGACCATGGGGTATAGACAGGTTCCGCAGGAGATAGGGCACCTAAAAAGAACTTTGACTATGGGTGTGCACTGGCTCCTCCCTCTATGCCCCTCCTCCAGACCTCAGTTAGATCTTGTGCCCAGAGGAGAATGGGTGCACTGCAGAGAGCTCTCCAGAGTTTTCTGTGGAAAAAGAATTTTGTTTAGGTTTTTTATTTTCAGGGAGTCCTGTTGGCAACAGGCTCCCTGCATCGTGGGACTGAGGAGAGAGAAGCAGAGCTGGCTTGTTAAGTTGGGCACTGCTTCTAAGGCTACTGGACACCATTAGCTCCAGAGGGAGTCTGAACACATGTCTCACCTGGGGTTCGTCCTGGAGCCGCGCCGCCGCCGTCCTCACAGATGCCGAAGATAGAAGCCGGGTGAGTATGAGAAGGCAAAGAAGACATCAGGCAGCAGAAGACATCAGATCTTCATGAGGTAAGCGCGCAGCGGTAAGCTGCGCGCCATTGCTCCCAGTCACACACTCAAGCAGGCACTGAAGGGCGCGGGGGGGGGGGGGGCGCCCTGGGCAGCAATATTCCTCATATTTGGCATTGATAAGCATGGATTAGGCTGTGGCACAGTAAATCCGGTAACCCCCGCCATTTTTTTATAGAAAGTTGATGGGACCGAAGCCCGCCGTCGGGTGGGCGGTGCTTGATCCTCAGCACTAACCAGCGCCATTTTCTCCACAGAGACTGCATGAGGAAACGCTGGCTCTCTGTTCTCTCCCCTGCTGAGCTTCACAGGCTGGAAAAAAGAGGAGGGGGGCACTTTGGCGACGCAGTGAGTGGAGATTACAATTCTATACATATAACAGCGCTATCTGGTCATATATTCCAGTGTTTTTAAGCGCTGGGTGTGTGCTGGCATACTCTCTCTCTCTGTCTCTCCTAAGGGCCTGGTTGGGGTTTTGTCCCCTTATAGGTAACTCCCTGTGTGTGGGGGGTGTTGGTACATGTGTGTCGACAATGTCTGAGACGGAAGGCTTCTCCAAGGATGAGGTGGAGCAAATGAGTGGTGTGTCCCCGTCGGTTGTGCCGACTCCAGATTGGATGGATATGTGGCATACGTTGCATGCAAGTGTGGCATCTTTACATAAAAGGCTTGATCAGGCTGGTTTAGGGGGGACATCAGGCGGTCAATCCTCAGATTGGACCGACTCACAGGGCCCGTCGAGGTCTCAAAAGCGTCCCTTAACACAAGACACTACTACTGACACGGATTCTGATTCCAGTGTCGACTATGACGAAGTAAAATTGCACCCTAGGGTGACTAAAACCATTCAGTGTATGATTGTGGCAATAAGGGATGTGTTGCATATTGTGGATGAACCCTCGGTCCCCGACACAAGGGTACACATGTTTAAGGAAAAGAAACAGATTATTAATTTTCCCACATCTCATGAATTAAATGAGTTCTTTGGAAAAGCTTGGGAGACTCCGGATAAGAGACCGCAGATCCCCAAAAGAATTTTTATGGCATACCCTTTCCCTAAGCAGGACAGGGAGATTTGGGCATCACCCCCCACTGTGGACAAGGCCCTGACGCGCTTGTCCAAGAAAGTGGCGCTACCGTCTCCTGACACAGCGGCCCTTAAGGACCCTGCAGATCGCAGGCAAGAAACTACCTTAAAGGGTATTTATTCTCATACGGGTGCTGTGTTAAGACCGACGATTGCGTCGGCATGGGTGTGTAGCGCAATTGCATCTTGGACAGATGAGCTGACAGATCAATTTGATACTATGGATAAGGATACTATATTCCTAACTCTAGCCCATATAAAAGACGCAGTCTTATTTATGAGGGATGCTCAAAGGGACATTGGATTGCTAGCGGCTAGGGCCAATGCCATGTCTGTATCAGCGAGAAGATCCTTATGGACTCGCCAATGGACGGGTGATGCGGATTCCAAGAAACATATGGAAGTACTACCCTATAAGGGTGATGTATTTTTTGGTGATGGGCTGACGGACCTGGTTTCCACAGCTACAGCAGGTAAATCAAATTTATTACCATATATTCCCCAACAGCAAAAGAAAGCAACACCCTATCAGATGCAGTCCTTTCGGTCGCACAAGTCCAAAAGAGGTCGGGGATCCTCTTTCCTCGCCAGAGGTAAGGGCAGAGGCAAGAGAGCACCTGCTTCGTCAGGTGCCCAGGAACAAAAGTCCTCCCCGGCTGCTCCAAAACCCACAGCATGACGCTGGGACTCCCATGAGGGAGTCCGCACCGGGGGGGGGCACGTCTTCGACTTTTCAGTCAGGCCTGGGTCAGTTCGGACCTGAATCCCTGGGTGTTGGAAATAGTTTCCCAGGGTTAAAAATTGGAATTAGAGAGGTGCCCCCGCGCCAATTTTTCAAATCGGCCCTACCAGCTTCACCATCGGAAAGGGATGTAGTGTTAGCTGCAATTCAAACGCTGTGTATACAGCAAGTGATCATCAAGGTTCCCCTTCACCAGCAGGGAAGAGGTTACTATTCAACCCTATTTGTGGTCCCGAAACCGGACGGTACGGTCAGACCGATTTTGAATCTGAAATCCCTAAACCTGTACATAAAAAGATTTAAATTCAAAATGGAATCTCTCATAGCAATAATAGCCAACATGGAGGAGGGGGAGTTTATGGTGTCTCTGGACATAAAGGATGCGTACCTTCATGTCCCCATATATGCCCCCCATCAGGAATACCTGAGATTCGCTGTACAGGATTGTCATTACCAATTTCAGACGTTGCCGTTTGGACTTTCCACGGCCCCGAGGATTTTCACCAAGATAAATGGCGGAAATGATGGTGGTCCTGCGCAAGCATGGAGTCACAATTATCCCATACTTGGACGATCTCCTGATAAAAGCGAGATCAAGAGAGAAATTGCTGAGCAGTGTGGCGCTCTCTCTGAGAGTGCTCCAGCAACACGGTTGGATTCTAAATCTACCGAAGTCACAGTTGATTCCGACAACTCGACTACCGTTCCTAGGTATGATACTGGATACGGAACAAATTAAGGTCTTCCTCCCAATAGAGAAAGCCCAAGACATCCAGAACATGGTCAGAGACCTGCTAAAACTGAAAAGGGTGTCAGTTCACCAATGCACTCGAGTTCTGGGGAAAATGGTTGCGGCCTACGAGGCCATTTCCTTCGGAAGGTTCCATGCAAGGACTTTTCAATGGGACCTTCTGGACAAGTGGTCCGGGTCCCATCTGCATTTACATCGGAAAATAACTCTGTCCCCAGGAACCAGAGTGTCCCTCCTGTGGAGGTTGCAAAGTGCTCACCTGCTGGAGGGTCGCTTGTTCGGGATTCAGGACTGGATCCTGGTTACCACGGACGCGAGCCTCCGAGGATGGGGAGCGGTCACACAGGGAAAGACTTTTCAGGGTCTTTGGTCAGACCAGGAGTCCTGTCTACACATCAATGTGTTGGAACTCAGGGCCATTTACAACGGCCTTCGACAAGCGGAGAGTTTTCTTCTAAACCTTCCGGTTCTGATTCAATTAGACAATGTCACAGCAGTGGCTCATGTGAACCGCCAAGGCGGGACAAGAAGCAGAGTCGCGATGGCGGAAGCCACAAGGATCCTTCGCTGGGCGGAAAATCATGTAAGCGCTCTGTCGGCTGTCTTCATTCCGGGAGTGGACAACTGGGAAGCAGACTTCCTCAGCAGACACGATCTCCATCCAGGAGAGTGGGGACTTCATCAAGAAGTCTTTGCAGACATAACACGTCTTTGGGGAACTCCTCAAATAGACATGATGGCGTCACGCCTCAACAAAAAACTTCGGAGGTATTGCGCCAGGTCTCGGGACCCTCAGGCAGTAGCAGTAGACGCACTGGTAACACCGTGGGTGTTCGAATCGGTCTACGTGTTCCCTCCTCTTCCTCTCATCACGAAAGTGTTGAGGATCATAAGACGAAGAAGAGTACGGACAATACTCGTTGTCCCAGACTGGCCTCGAAGGGCTTGGTACTTGGAACTACAAGAGATGCTCACAGGAGACCCCTGGCCTCTTCCTCTGAGGGAAGACCTGTTGCAGCAGGGGCCCTGTGTATTTCAAGACTTACCGCGGTTACGTTTGACGGCATGGCGGTTGAACGGGGATTCCGGAAGAGGTCATCCCTACTTTAATAAAGGCTAGGAAGGAGGTGACGATAAAACATTATCACCGTATCTGGCGAAAGTATGTGTCTTGGTGTGAGACCAAGAATGCACTTACGGAAGATTTTCATTTGGGTCGTCTTCTCCACTTCCTAAATACAGGAGTGGATATGGGCCTGAAATTAGGCTCTGTTAAGGTACAGATTTCGGCCCTCTCGATTTTCTTTCAGAAGGAATTGGCTTCTCTTCCAGAAGTCCAGACGTTTGTAAAGGGTGTGCTGCACATCCAGCCCCCTTTTGTGCCTCCAGTGGCACCATGGGACCTGAACGTGGTGTTGCAGTTCCTAAAATCACACTGGTTTGAACCGCTTAACAAAGTTGAGTTGAAATTTCTTACCTGGAAGGTGGTCATGTTGTTGGCCTTAGCATCAGCAAGGCGAGTGTCAGAATTGGCGGCTCTATCACACAAGAGCCCCTACTTGATTTTTCATGTGGATCGAGCTGAATTGAGGACACGTCCGCAATTTTTGCCTAAAGTGGTTTCTTCGTTCCATATGAATCAACCTATAGTGGTGCCTGTGGCTACCGGTGACCTGGAGGATTCCAGATCCCTGGACGTAGTCAGGGCCTTAAAAATGTATGTAGCCAGGACGGCTAGAATTAGGAAAACAGAGGCTCTGTTTGTCCTGTATGCGGCCAATAGGATTGGCGCTCCTGCTTTAAAGCAGACTATTGCTCGCTGGATCTGTAATACGATTCAGCAGGCTCACTCTACGGCTGGATTGCCGGTACCAAATTCGGTTAAGGCCCATTCCACTAGGAAGGTGGGCTCTTTTTGGGCGGCTGCCCGAGGCACATCGGCATTACAACTTTGCCGAGCGGCGACGTGGTCGGGGTCAAACACTTTTGCTAAATTCTACAAGTTTGATACCCTGGCTGATGAGGACCTAGCGATTGCTCAGTCGGTGCTGCAGAGTCGTCTGCACTCTCACGCCCGATTGGATGCTTTGGTATAAACCCCATGGTCCTTACGGAGTCCCCAGCATCCTCTAGGACGTAAGAGAAAATAAGATTTTAAACCTACCGGTAAATCTATTTCTCCTAGTCCGTAGAGGATGCTGGGCGCCCGTCCCAGTGCGGAAACTCTGCAAGACTTGTATATAGTTGTTGCTTACATAAGGGTTATGTTACAGTTGACATCGGCCTTGGACCGTTACTGTTGGTTTTGTTCATACTGTTAACTGGTTATGTATGTTCCAGGTTACATGGTATGATTGGTGTGGGCTGGTATGAATCTTGCCCTTGGATTGCTAAATCCTGCCTTGTATTGTCCATCTCCTCTGGGAACAGTTCTCTAACTGAGGTCTGGAGGAGGGTCATAGAGGGAGGAGCCAGTGCACACCCATAGTCAAAGTTCTTTTTAGGTGCCCTATCTCCTGCGGAGCCCGTCTATATCCCATGGTCCTTACGGAGCCCAGCATCCTCTACGGACTAGGAGAAATAGATTTACCGGTAGGTTTAAAATCTTATTTTCTTTACTGTAATATGTATATTTGTGTGAGATTTTGCTTAGCTAGCGTTGCAATTTCCCAACATGAGTGATCATCCTTTTTCTGTAGGTTTTACATGGTCCTTGTCCAAGGTTTACAAATTGGAGACTTTATCTGCTACCCAGTTCTTGCCAGTATCATCCTGAATTCCCCTCCACTTTTCTGCTGTGACCTTAAGGGAATTAATGTGGTGGTTCCATATTTTATTTCTGCACTAGAAATTATATTGCCAGACAGGTAAGTTTGCACAAGGATTGAAATGTGTTTGTGATCTCTAGGTAAAGAAGGCACCATTCAGTATTCGAAGCATAATGCTATGATTAATGCAATACCTTGATCTTTTCTCTTTGGCCGTTTTGTGTGTGTAATATATAGATTTCCTTAATGCGCTATTATTCTGTATATATGTGGGGAACAATTACCACAATAATTACATATAATCAATTTTTCTTAAAGATATATTCAAGATTATATTTAAAATTATATTAAATATTTTGGCAGCTTTCCCAAAAGGAGGCCCCTTGCCGATATGGGCCTAGAGAATTGATATAGAGAGGTTTTTGTTTTTTTTGAGGAGCGCTCTAATTAAATTGTATAAGTGTTCCCACTATAACATTGTAGGATAAATACATCTTGTCTTCCAAATGAATGAAGAGGATACACTGATATTGCCTTATATAGATTCTAAAAAACTTTGCTAAAATATAATTAAAACATTTGTCAAATATTCAGAACATTCATTTTCACAAGCATTTCTTTGCACCATAGAGATGTCAACAAAAAAGGCTTATTAAGCCTGTTCCCATTCGTTTGTGTGATGATAAAGCTTTCCAACGCATGTCGTTTGTGGCAGCTTCTTCAGGGTGTTAATTTTCAAATGATTGAATTTTTCATATTTTGACGACAGAAATTATTCTCATTCTCAGATGTTAAATAGTAAATAAATTACACCAATAGCAAGTACGGGCGACTGTGAGTAATCTTTATTGGATTCCACAGATTAGGTGCTTTAAACATGATTCAATTTGTTTTATTTAAAAAGTGATTTTCTAATGGTTTGTTCAAGAATCCTGTATGAACCAGCAGCACTCAATTACCTGTGTGTGGTGTGGAGTTCAAATGCAAAATGATCACTTTGCATTTGAACTCCAGACCACACACAGGTGATTGAGTGCTGCTGGTTCATATAGGATTCTTAGACAGACCATTAGAAAATCACTTTTTAAATAAAACGATTTGAACTTTGTCCTCAGAGTCCTGTCAATGCGAAATCAGGTTAGAATTGCCTAATCCGGAGAATCCAATAAAGATTACTCTAGAAAATCTAGCACCGTCGTCCGTACTTGCTATAAGTGTAATTTATTTGCTATTTATCATCTGAGAATAAGGAATCATTCCTGTCATCAAAATATGAAAATTCAGTCATTTTATAAATTAATACCCCTGAAGAAGTCGCCACAGACGAAACGTGTTGGGTGAAAGCTTTATCATTATCTCACAAACTAAAGTGAACAGGCTTAATCGGCCTTTTTTTGTTGACATCTCTATGGTGCAAAGAAATGCTTGTGAACATGAATGTTTTGAATATTTGACAAATGTTTTAATTATCTTTTATTAAAGTTTTTTTAATTTATTGGGTGTTCTTGTATGTAAGGCAATATCAGTCTATCCTCTTTCTTCATTCATTCGTAAGATGGGATATATTTATTTTCCTATGTTTTAGTAGAGATGAGCGCCTGAAATTTTTCGGGTTTTGTGTTTTGGTTTTGGGTTCGGTTCCGCGGCCGTGTTTTGGGTTCGAACGCGTTTTGGCAAAACCTCACCGAATTATTTTTGTCGGATTCGGGTGTGTTTTGGATTCGGGTGTTTTTTTCAAAAAACCCTAAAAAACAGCTTAAATCATAGAATTTGGGGGTAATTTTGATCCCAAAGTATTATTAACCTCAAAAAACATAATTTACACTCATTTTCAGCCTATTCTGAACACATCACACCTCACAATATTATTTTTAGTCCTAAAATTTGCACCGAGGTCGCTGTGTGAGTAAGATAAGCGACCCTAGTGGCCGACACAAACACCGGGCCCATCTAGGAGTGGCACTGCAGTGTCACGCAGGATGTCCCTTCCAAAAAACCCTCCCCAAACAGCACATGACGCAAAGAAAAAAAGAGGCGCAATGAGGTAGCTGACTGTGTGAGAAAGATAAGCGACCCTAGTGGCCGACACAAACACCGGGCCCATCTAGGAGTGGCACTGCAGTGTCACGCAGGATGTCCCTTCCAAAAAACCCTCCCCAAACAGCACATGACGCAAAGAAAAAAAGAGGCGCAATGAGGTAGCTGTGTGAGAAAGATAAGCGACCCTAGTGGCCGACACAAACACCGGGCCCATCTAGGAGTGGCACTGCAGTGTCACGCAGGATGTCCCTTCCAAAAAACCCTCCCCAAACAGCACATGACGCAAAGAAAAAAAGAGGCGCAATGAGGTAGCTGTGTGAGTAAGATTAGCGACCCTAGTGGCCGACACAAACACCGGGCCCATCTAGGAGTGGCACTGCAGTGTCACGCAGGATGGCCCTTCCAAAAAACCCTCCCCAAACAGCACATGACGCAAAGAAAAAAAGAGGCGCAATGAGGTAGCTGACTGTGTGAGTAAGATTAGCGACCCTAGTGGCCGACACAAACACCGGGCACATCTAGGAGTGGCACTGCAGTGTCACGCAGGATGTCCCTTCCAAAAAACCCTCCCCAAACAGCACATGACGCAAAGAAAAAAAGAGGCGCAATGAGGTAGCTGTGTGAGTAAGATTAGCGACCCTAGTGGCCGACACAAACACCGGGCCCATCTAGGAGTGGCACTGCAGTGTCACGCAGGATGTCCCTTCCAAAAAACCCTCCCCAATCAGCACATGATGCAAAGAAAAAGAAAAGAAAAAAGAGGTGCAAGATGGAATTATCCTTGGGCCCTCCCACCCACCCTTATGTTGTATAAACAAAACAGGACATGCACACTTTAACCAACCCATCATTTCAGTGACAGGGTCTGCCACACGACTGTGACTGATATGACGGGTTGGTTTGGACCCCCCCCAAAAAAGAAGCAATTAATCTCTCCTTGCACAAACTGGCTCTACAGAGGCAAGATGTCCACCTCATCTTCACCCTCCGATATATCACCGTGTACATCCCCCTCCTCACAGATTATCAATTCGTCCCCACTGGAATCCACCATCTCAGCTCCCTGTGTACTTTGTGGAGGCAATTGCTGCTGGTCAATGTCTCCGCGGAGGAATTGATTATAATTCATTTTAATGAACATCATCTTCTCCACATTTTCTGGATGTAACCTCGTACGCCGATTGCTGACAAGGTGAGCGGCGGCACTAAACACTCTTTCGGAGTACACACTTGTGGGAGGGCAACTTAGGTAGAATAAAGCCAGTTTGTGCAAGGGCCTCCAAATTGCCTCTTTTTCCTGCCAGTATAAGTACGGACTGTGTGACGTGCCTACTTGGATGCGGTCACTCATATAATCCTCCACCATTCTATCAATGTTGAGAGAATCATATGCAGTGACAGTAGACGACATGTCCGTAATCGTTGTCAGGTCCTTCAGTCCGGACCAGATGTCAGCATCAGCAGTCGCTCCAGACTGCCCTGCATCACCGCCAGCGGGTGGGCTCGGAATTCTGAGCCTTTTCCTCGCACCCCCAGTTGCGGGAGAATGTGAAGGAGGAGATGTTGACAGGTCGCGTTCCGCTTGACTTGACAATTTTGTCACCAGCAGGTCTTTCAACCCCAGCAGACCTGTGTCTGCCGGAAAGAGAGATCCAAGGTAGGCTTTAAATCTAGGATCGAGCACGGTGGCCAAAATGTCGTGCTCTGATTTCAACAGATTGACCACCCGTGAATCCTTGTTAAGCGAATTAAGGGCTGCATCCACAAGTCCCACATGCCTAGCGGAATCGCTCCGTGTTAGCTCCTTCTTCAATGCCTCCAGCTTCTTCTGCAAAAGCCTGATGAGGGGAATGACCTGACTCAGGCTGGCAGTGTCTGAACTGACTTCACGTGTGGCAAGTTCAAAGGGCATCAGAACCTTGCACAACGTTGAAATCATTCTCCACTGCACTTGAGACAGGTGCATTCCATCTCCTATATCGTGCTCAATTGTATAGGCTTGAATGGCCTTTTGCTGCTCCTCCAACCTCTGAAGCATATAGAGGGTTGAATTCCACCTCGTTACCACTTCTTGCTTCAGATGATGGCAGGGCAGGTTCAGTAGTTTTTGGTGGTGCTCCAGTCTTCTGTACGTGGTGCCTGTACGCCGAAAGTGTCCCGCAATTTTTCTGGCCACCGACAGCATCTCTTGCACGCCCCTGTCGTTTTTTAAAAAATTCTGCACCACCAAATTCAAGGTATGTGCAAAACATGGGACGTGCTGGAATTTGCCCATATTTAATGCACACACAATATTGCTGGCGTTGTCCGATGCCACAAATCCACAGGAGAGTCCAATTGGGGTAAGCCATTCCGCGATGATCTTCCTCAGTTGCCGTAAGAGGTTTTCAGCTGTGTGCGTATTCTGGAAAGCGGTGATACAAAGCGTAGCCTGCCTAGGAAAGAGTTGGCGTTTGCGAGATGCTGCTACTGGTGCCGCCGCTGCTGTTCTTGCGGCGGGAGTCCATACATCTACCCAGTGGGCTGTCACAGTCATATAGTCCTGACCCTGCCCTGCTCCACTTGTCCACATGTCCGTGGTTAAGTGGACATTGGGTACAACTGCATTTTTTAGGACACTGGTGAGTCTTTTTCTGACGTCCGTGTACATTCTCGGTATCGCCTGCCTAGAGAAGTGGAACCTAGATGGTATTTGGTAACGGGGGCACACTGCCTCAATAAATTGTCTAGTTCCCTGTGAACTAACGGCGGATACCGGACGCACGTCTAACACCAACATAGTTGTCAAGGACTCAGTTATCCGCTTTGCAGTAGGATGACTGCTGTGATATTTCATCTTCCTCGCAAAGGACTGTTGAACAGTCAATTGCTTACTGGAAGTAGTACAAGTGGGCTTACGACTTCCCCTCTGGGATGACCATCGACTCCCAGCGGCAACAACAGCAGCGCCAGCAGCAGTAGGCGTTACACGCAAGGATGCATCGGAGGAATCCCAGGCAGGAAAGGACTCGTCAGACTTGCCAGTGACATGGCCTGCAGGACTATTGGCATTCCTGGGGAAGGAGGAAATTGACACTGAGGGAGTTGGTGGGGTGGTTTGCGTGAGCTTGGTTACAAGAGGAAGGGATTTACTGGTCAGTGGACTGCTTCCGCTGTCACCCAAAGTTTTTGAACTTGTCACTGACTTATTATGAATGCGCTGCAGGTGACGTATAAGGGAGGATGTTCCGAGGTGGTTAACGTCCTTACCCCTACTTATTACAGCTTGACAAAGGGAACACACGGCTTGACACCTGTTGTCCGCATTTCTGGTGAAATACCTCCACACCGAAGAGCTGATTTTTTTGGTATTTTCACCTGGCATGTCAACGGCCATATTCCTCCCACGGACAACAGGTGTCTCCCCGGGTGCCTGACTTAAACAAACCACCTCACCATCAGAATCCTCCTGGTCAATTTCCTCCCCAGCGCCAGCAACACCCATATCCTCCTCATCCTGGTGTACTTCAACACTGACATCTTCAATCTGACTATCAGGAACTGGACTGCGGGTGCTCCTTCCAGCACTTGCAGGGGGCATGCAAATAGTGGAAGGCGCATGCTCTTCACGTCCAGTGTTGGGAAGGTCAGGCATCGCAAACGACACAATTGGACTCTCCTTGTGGATTTGGGATTTCAAAGAACGCACAGTTCTTTGCGGTGCTTTTGCCAGCTTGAGTCTTTTCAGTTTTCTAGCGAGAGGCTGAGTGCTTCCATCCTCATGTGAAGCTGAACCACTAGCCATGAACATAGGCCAGGGCCTCAGCCGTTCCTTGCCACTCCGTGTGGTAAATGGCATATTGGCAAGTTTACGCTTCTCCTCCGACAATTTTATTTTAGGTTTTGGAGTCCTTTTTTTTCTGATATTTGGTGTTTTGGATTTGACATGCTCTGTACTATGACATTGGGCATCGGCCTTGGCAGACGACGTTGCTGGCATTTCATCGTCTCGGCCATGACTAGTGGCAGCAGCTTCAGCACGAGGTGGAAGTGGATCTTGATCTTTCCCTAATTTTGGAACCTCAACTTTTTTGTTCTCCATATTTTATAGGCAGAACTAAAAGGCACCTCAGGTAAACAATGGAGATGGATGGATTGGATAGTTTACTAGTATACAATTATGGACGGACTGCCACGGTTAGGTGGTATAAAAAAAACCACGGTTAGGTGGTATATATTATAATAATAATACAATTATGGATGGACGGACTGCCTGCCGACTGCCGACACAGAGGTAGCCACAGCCGTGAACTACCGCACTGTACACTGGTTGATAAAGAGATAGTAGTATACTCGTAACAACTAGTATGACACTATGACGACGGTATAAAGAATGGAAAAAAAACCACGGTTAGGTGGTATATATTATAATAATAATACAATTATGGATGGACGGACTGCCTGCCGACTGCCGACACAGAGGTAGCCACAGCCGTGAACTACCGCACTGTACACTGGTTGATAAAGAGATAGTAGTATACTCGTAACAACTAGTATGACACTATGACGACGGTATAAAGAATGGAAAAAAAACCACGGTTAGGTGGTATATATTATAATAATAATACAATTATGGATGGACGGACTGCCTGCCGACTGCCGACACAGAGGTAGCCACAGCCGTGAACTACCGCACTGTACACTGGTTGATAAAGAGATAGTAGTATACTCGTAACAACTAGTATGACACTATGACGACGGTATAAAGAATGGAAAAAAAACCACGGTTAGGTGGTATATATTATAATAATAATACAATTATGGATGGACGGACTGCCTGCCGACTGCCGACACAGAGGTAGCCACAGCCGTGAACTACCGCACTGTACACTGGTTGATAAAGAGATAGTAGTATACTCGTAACAACTAGTATGACACTATGACGACGGTATAAAGAATGAAAAAAAAACCACGGTTAGGTGGTATATATTATAATAATAATACAATTATGGATGGACGGACTGCCTGCCGACTGCCGACACAGAGGTAGCCACAGCCGTGAACTACCGCACTGTACACTGGTTGATAAAGAGATAGTAGTATACTCGTAACAACTAGTATGACACTATGACGGTATAAAGAATGAAAAAAAAACCACGGTTAGGTGGTATATATTATAATAATAATACAATTATGGATGGACGGACTGCCTGCCGACTGCCGACACAGAGGTAGCCACAGCCGTGAACTACCGCACTGTACACTGGTTGATAAAGAGATAGTAGTATACTCGTAACAACTAGTATGACACTATGACGACGGTATAAAGATTAAAGAATGGAAAAAAAACCACGGTTAGGTGGTATATATTATAATAATAATACAATTATGGATGGACGGACTGCCTGCCGACTGCCGACACAGAGGTAGCCACAGCCGTGAACTACCGCACTGTACACTGGTTGATAAAGAGATAGTAGTATACTCGTAACAACTAGTATGACACTATGACGGTATAAAGAAAGAAAAAAAAATACCACGGTTAGGTGGTATATATTGTAATACAATTATGGATGGACGGACTGCCTGCCGAGTTCCGACTGCCGACACAGAGGTAGCCACAGCCGTGAACTACCGCACTGTACTGTGTCTGCTGCTAATATAGACTGGTTGATAAAGAGATAGTATACAATACATACAACAATATACTACTATACTGGTGGTCAGGCACTGGTCACCACTAGTCACACTGGCAGTGGCACTCCTGCAGCAAAAGTGTGCACTGTTTAATTTTAAATTAATATAATATTATGTACTCCTGGGGGCTCCTGCTATAACAACCTGCAGTGCTCCCCAGTCTCCCCCACAATTATTATAAGCTTTGCCTTTTATACATTGATGTGCAGCACACTGGGCTGAGCTGAGTGCACACAGACTGAGTCACACTGTGTGACTGGCTGCTGCTGTGTATCGTTTTTTTTCAGGCAGAGAACGGATATAGCAGAGAACGGATATATATTAAAATAAATAAAAGTTAACTAACAACAACTGCACTGGTCACTGTGGTAAACTCTGTCTGACTCTGCACAATCTCTCTCTCTCTTCTAATCTAATTTCTAATGGAGAGGACGCCAGCCACGTCCTCTCCCTATCAATCTCAATGCACGTGTGAAAATGGCGGCGACGCGCGGCTCCTTATATAGAATCCGAGTCTCGCGAGAATCCGACAGCGTCATGATGACGTTCGGGCGCGCTCGGGTTAACCGAGCAAGGCGGGAGGATCCGAGTCTGCTCGGACCCGTGAAAAAAACATGAAGTTCGTGCGGGTTCGGATTCAGAGAAACCGAACCCGCTCATCTCTATGTTTTAGTGGAAACAATTTTATACATTTTAATTAGAGCGCTCCTCAAAAAAACACTTTCTTTCTAAACAAAAAACAAAACAAAAAAAAAAAAAAAAATATATATATATATATATATATATACTCGTCTTTGCTGCGATGCTTGCTGCATAGCGTGCCAGGCAACTATTCGCAGCTGGCGATCGCTCCATTAATTCCTAAAGGAATTAATGAAGCAATTGCCAATGGCAAATAGTCGCAGCCTGGTGTGCCATTCAGAGTGCTGTGATACATCATGCTGCATCGCACTAAGATGACCATGGCTACATCTGTATGTGTGTGTATGTATATGTGTGTGTGTGTGTGTGTGTGTGTATGTATATGTGTGTGTGTGTGTATATACATATACATATTATTATTATTATTATCCTTTATTTATATGGCGCCACAAGGGTTCCGCAGTGCCCAATTACAGAGTACATAAACAAATAATTAAACGGGAAAACAGCAACTTACAGTTGATGACAGTATAGGACAAGTACAGGGTAAATGAACATAGTTACATCAGCAGATGACACTGAAATAAGTATCAGGTGGCAGAAGACTGCTGGATTTGGTGCAGTTGAAATTATTAAATTAAGAAAGGATAAGCACATGAGGGAAGAGGGCCCTGCTCGTGAGAGCTTACATTCTAAAGGGGAGGGGTAGACAGACAGAGGTGACACAGAAGGGGTACATAGAGAGCGTAGAACAGAGGGTTAGGATGAGATTTGGCTGGGTTTGGTGAAGAAGTGGGTCTTGAGAGCCCGTTTGAAGTTTTGTAGAAAGGTGGAGAGTCTGAGGGGGAGAGGTAGGGAATTCCAGAGAAGTGGTGCAGGAAGTGGGAGGAAGTAATCTGTAGGCAGGAGAGTCGGCGTGCATTAGCAGAGCGAAGAGGACGGGTGAGAGTGTAAAGGGAGATAAGGTCAGAGATGTAGATGGGAGAGGAGTGGGTGAGGGCTTTGTAAGCAAGTGTGAGCAGCTTGAAATGGATTCTGAAAGGGAAGGGGAGCCAGTGAAGGTCTAGTAAGAGAGGAGAGGTAGACGTAGTGCGTTTGGTGAGGAAGTTGAGCCGAGCAGCAGCATTGAGGATAGATTGGAGTGGAGAGAGGTATTTGTCAGGAATGCCAGTCAGGAGGAGATTACAGTAGTCCAGTCTGGAGAAGACCAGTGAGTGGATAAGAGTCTTAGTAGCATCCTGGGTCAGAAAGGGTCTGATCCTGGAAATATTTTTTAGATGAAAACCGCAGGTTTGTGAGAGGTGCTGAATGTGTGGTTTGAAGGAGAGGGAGGAGTCAAGGATTACTCCAAGACAGCGCACTTGGGGGCTAGAGGAGATAGTAGTGCCATCAATAGATAATGAGATTGTAGGAGGTGAGGTTATGTGGGAGGGAAGAAAAATGATCAGTTCGGTCTTAGACATGTTAAGTTTAAGAAAGCGCTGGGACATCCAGGAAGAGGTAGCAGAGAGACAGTTGGAGATACGAGTGAGGAGAGCAGGGGAGACGTCTGGAGAGGAAAGATAGATTTGAGTGTCATCAGCATAGAGATGATATTGGAAACCAAAAGAACTAATGAGCTTACCTAGTGAGGACGTATAGAGAGAGAAGAGGACCAAGGACAGAACCTTGGGGTACCCCTACAGTTAGTGGAAGTGAGGGGGAGGTGGAGTCATGAGAGGAGACAGAGAATGAACGGTCAGAAAGGTAGGAGGACAGCCAAGAGAGGGCAGTGTCACGCAGACCAATGGAGTGAAGGATTTGCAGTAGAAGAGGATGGTCCACAGTGTCAAAAGCAGCAGAGAGATCAAGTAGAATAAGTAGAGAGTAGTGTCCCTTAGATTTAGCAGCATGGAGGTCATTGCATACTTTTGTAAGGGCAGTTTCAGTGGAGTGGAGAGGACGGAAGTCAGACTGGTATGGGTCAAGCAGTGAGTGTGAGGAAAGAAAGTAAGTAAGGCGGTTGTAGACAATACGCTCAAGGAGTTTGGAGGCAAAAGGGAGGAGATATATATATATATATATATATATAGATAGATATATATATATATGTGTCTGTACATATATATATGTGTGTGTATGTATAAATATATATATATATATGTGTGTGTGTGTATATATATATATATATATATATATATATATCATTTTTCTCTGACGTCCTAGTGGATGCTGGGTACTCCGTAAGGACCATGGGAATAGACGGGCTCCGCAGGAGACTGGGCACTCTTTAAAGAAAGATTAGGTACTACATCTGGTGTGCACTGGCTCCTCCCTCTATGCCCCTCCTCCAGACCTCAGTTAGAATCTGTGCCCGGCCTGAGCTGGATGCACTTAGTGGGCTCTCCTGAGTTCACTATAAAGAAAGTATTTGTTAGATTTTTTATTTTCAGTGAGATCTGCTGGCAACAGACTCACTGCTACGTGGGACTTAGGGGAGAGAAGCAAACCTACCTGCTTGCAGCTAGCTTGTGCTTCTAAGGCTACTGGACACCATTAGCTCCAGAGGGATCGAACACAGGGCCCGACCTCGATCGTCCGTTCCCGGAGCCGCGCCGCCGTCCCCCTTGCAGAGCCAGAAGACGGAAGATACCGGAGAAAATCGGCGGCTGAAGACTCCGGTCCTCAATAAGGTAGCGCACAGCACTGCAGCTGTGCGCCATTGCTCCCACAGCACACCACACGCTCCGGTCACTGGTGGGTGCAGGGCGCTGGGGGGGGCGCCCTGGGCTGCAATTAGGTTACCTTAATGGCAAACTGCACATAATACAGTTCTCAACTGTATATGTGCCTAATCCCCCGCCATAATTTTCATTAAAAAAGCGGGAGAAGCCCGCCGCTGAAGGGGCGGGGCTATCTTCCTCAGCACAGCCAGCGCCATTTTCTCTTCACAGCTCCGCTGGAAGGACGCTCCCCAGGCTCTCCCCTGCAGTATACACTACAGAAAGGGTAAAAAAGAGAGGGGTGGCAGATAAATTTAGGCGCAAATTGTGATATAAGCAGCTATTGGGGGAAAATTCACTTTGTATATAGTGTATATCCCTCTGTTATATAGCGCTCTGGTGTGTGCTGGCATACTCTCTCTCTGTCTCCCCAAAGGACTTTGTGGGGTCCTGTCCTCAGTCAGAGCATTCCCTGTGTGTGTGTGCGGTGTGTCGGTACGGCTGTGTCGACATGTTTGAGGACGCTTACGTGGAGGCGGAGCAGGTGCCGATAAGTGTGATGTCGCCCCCTGCGGGGCCGACACCTGAGTGGATGGATATGTGGAAGGTATTAACCGACAGTGTCAACTCCTTGCATAAAAGGTTCGATGACGCAGCTTTGGGACAGCCGGCATCTCAGCCCGCGCCTGCCCAGGCATCTCAGAGGCCATCAGGGGCTCAAAAACGCCCGCTACCACAGATGGCAGACACGGATGTCGACACGGAGTCTGACTCCAGTGTCGACGAGGATGAGACAAATGTACAATCTACTAGGGCCATCCGATGCATGATTACGGCAATGAAAAATGTGTTGCACATTTCTGACATTAACCCGGTTACCACAAAAAAGGGTATTATGTTTGGGGAGAAAAAGCAGCCAGTGACTTTTCCCCCATCTGATGAGTTAAATGAATTGTGTGAAGAAGCGTGGGGTTCCCCAGATAAGAAACTAGTGATTTCTAAGCGGTTACTAATGGCGTACCCTTTCACGCCAACGGATAGGTTACGCTGGGAGACATCCCCTAAGGTGGACAAGGCGCTCACACGCTTATCAAAAAAGGTGGCACTGCCTTCTCAGGATACGTCCGCCTTAAAGGAGCCTGCAGATAGAAAGCAGGAGGCTATCCTGAAGTCTGTGTATACACACTCAGGTACTATACTGAGACCTGCTATTGCTTCAGCATGGATGTGTAGTGCTGCAGTAGCGTGGTCTGATTCCCTGTCTGATAACATTGATTTCCTTGACAGGGACACTATATCGCTAACCGTAGAGCATATTAAAGACGTAGTCTTATATATGAGGGATGCACAGAGGGACATTTGCCGGCTGGCATCTAGAATTAATGCAATGTCCATTTCTGCCAGGATAGTATTATGGACTCGGCAGTGGACAGATGATGCTGATTCTAAAAGGCACATGGAAATTTTGCCTTATAAGGGTGAGGAATTGTTTGGGGACGGTCTCTCGGACCTCGTATCCACAGCAACAGCTGGGAAGTCGACTTTTTTACTTCAGGTTCCCTCACAGCCTAAGAAAGCACCGTATTATCAAGTACAGTCCTTTCGGCCTCAGAAAGGCAAGCGGGTTAGAGGCGCGTCCTTTCTGCCCAGAGGCAGGGGTAGAGGGAAAAAGCTGCACCAGACAGCCAGTTCCCAGAAACAAAAATCCTCCCCTGCTTCCACTAAGTCCACCGCATGACGCTGGGGCTCCACAGGTGGAGCCAGGTGCGGTGGGGGCCCGTCTCCGGAACTTCAGCGACCAGTGGGTTCGCTCACAGGTGGATCTCTGGTTTCTACAAGTGGTGTCTCAGGGATACAAGCTGGAGTTCGAGACGTCTCCCCCTCGCCGTTACCTCAAATCAGCCTTGCCAGCTACTCCCCAGGACAGGGAGGTAGTACTGGCGGCAATTCACAAGCTGTACCTCCGGCAGGTGATAATCAAAGTTCCCCTCCTTCAACAGGGACGGGGTTACTATTCCACAATGTTTGTGGTACCGAAACCAGATGGTTCGGTGAGACCCATTCTAAATTTGAAATCCTTGAACACTTATATAAGGAAGTTCAAGTTCAAAATGGAATCGCTCAGGGCGGTTATTGCAAGCCTGGAAGAGAGGGATTATATGGTATCACTGGACATCAAGGATGCTTACCTACATGTCCCCATTTACCCACCTCACCAGGTGTACCTCCGTTTTGTGGTACAGGACTGCCATTACCAATTCCAGACGTTGCCGTTTGGTCTGTCCACGGCACCGAGGGTATTTACCAAAGTAATGGCCGAAATGATGATACTCCTTCGAAAGAAGGGAGTTATAATTATCCCGTACTTGGACGATCTCCTTATAAAGGCGAGGTCCATGGAGCAGTTGTTGGTCGGAGTAGCACTATCTCAGGAAGTGCTACAACAGCACGGCTGGATTCTGAATATCCCAAAGTCGCAGCTGGTTCCTACGACGCGTCTGCTGTTCTTGGGTATGATTCTGGACACAGAACAGAAGAAGGTGTTTCTCCCGGAGGAGAAGGCCAAGGAGTTGTCATCTCTGGTCAGAGACCTCCTGAAACCAAAACAGGTGTCGGTGCATCACTGCACGCGAGTCCTGGGAAAGATGGTAGCTTCTTACGAAGCGATTCCCTTCGGCAGGTTCCATGCAAGGATCTTTCAGTGGGATCTGTTAGACAAGTGGTCCGGATCGCATCTTCAGATGCATCGGCTGATCACCCTGTCCCCGAGGGCCAGGGTGTCTCTGCTGTGGTGGCTGCAGAGTGCTCATCTTCTCGAGGGCCGCAGATTCGGCATACAGGACTGGGTCCTGGTGACCACGGATGCAAGCCTCCGAGGTTGGGGGGCAGTCACTCAGGGAAGAAACTTCCAAGGACAATGGTCGAGTCAGGAGGCTTCCCTACACATAAATATTCTGGAACTAAGGGCCATTTACAATGCCCTAAGTCAAGCAAAACCCCTGCTTCAAAACCAGCCGGTGCTGATTCAATCAGACAACATCACGGCGGTCGCCAATGTAAACCGACAGGGCGGCACAAGAAGCAGGATGGCGATGGCAGAAGCCACAAGGATTCTCCGATGGGCGGAAAATCACGTGATAGCACTGTCAGCAGTGTTCATTCCGGGAGTGGACAACTGGGAAGCAGACTTCCTCAGCAGGCACGACCTCCACCCGGGAGAGTGGGGACTTCATCCAGAAGTCTTCCAGCTGATTGTAAATCGTTGGGAAAGGCCACAGGTGGACATGATGGCGTCCCGCCTCAACAAAAAGCTAAAAAGATATTGCGCCAGGTCAAGGGACCCTCAGGCGATAGCTGTGGACGCTCTAGTGACACCGTGGGTGTACCAGTCGGTGTATGTGTTCCCTCCTCTTCCTCTCATACCAAAGGTACTGAGGATAATAAGAAAGAGAGGAGTAAGAACTATACTCATCGTTCCGGATTGGCCAAGAAGGACTTGGAACCCGGAACTTCAAGAAATGATCTCAGAGGACCCTTGGCCTCTGCCGCTCCGACAGGACCTGCTACAGCAGGGGTCCTGTCTGTTCCAAGACTTACCGTGGCTGCGTTTGACGTCATGGCGGTTGAACGCCGGATCCTGATGGAAAAGGGCATTCCGGTTGAAGTCATTCCTACGCTGATAAAAGCTAGGAAGGATGTGACAGCAAAACATTATCACCGCATATGGCGAAAATATGTTGCTTGGTGTGAGGCTATGAAGGCCCCAACAGAAGAATTTCAGCTGGGTCGATTTCTGCACTTCCTACAGTCAGGAGTGACTATGGGTCTAAAATTGGGATCCATTAAAGTACAGATTTCGGCCCTGTCTATTTTCTTTCAAAAAGAACTGGCTTCACTGCCTGAAGTTCAGACATTTGTTAAGGGAGTGCTGCATATTCAGCCCCCTTTTGTGCCTCCAGTGGCACCTTGGGATCTCAACGTTGTGTTGGATTTCCTAAAATCACATTGGTTTGAGCCACTTCAGACCGTGGAGTTGAAATATCTCACGTGGAAAGTGGTCATGCTGTTGGCCTTGGCTTCGGCTAGGCGTGTGTCAGAATTGGCGGCTTTGTCATGTAAAAGCCCCTATCTGATCTTCCATCTGGACAGGGCAGAATTGAGGACTCGTCCCCAATTTCTCCCTAAGGTGGTATCAGCGTTTCATTTGAACCAACCTATTGTGGTGCCTGCGGCTACTCGGGACTTGGAGGCTTCCAAGTTGCTGGATGTAGTCCGGGCCCTGAAAATCTATGTTTCCAGGATGGCTAGAGTCAGAAAAACTGACTCGCTGTTTATCCTGCATGCACCCAACAAGCTGGGTGCTCCTGCTTCTAAGCAGACTATTGCTCGCTGGATCTGTAGCACGATTCAACTTGCACATTCTGCGGCTGGACTGCCGCATCCTAAATCAGTCAAAGCCCATTCCACGAAGAAGGTGGGCTCTTCTTGGGCGGCTGCCCGAGGGGTCTCGGCTTTACAACTTTGCCGAGCTGCTACCTGGTCGGGATCAAACACGTTTGCAAAATTCTACAAGTTTGATACCCTGGCTGAGGAGGACCTTGAGTTTGCTCATTCGGTGCTGCAGAGTCATCCGCACTCTCCCGCCCGTTTGGGAGCTTTGGTATAATCCCCATGGTCCTTACGGAGTACCCAGCATCCACTAGGACGTCAGAGAAAATAAGATTTTACTCACCGGTAAATCTATTTCTCGTAGTCCGTAGTGGATGCTGGGAGCCCGTCCCAAGTGCGGACTTCTGCAATACTTGTATATAGTTATTGCTTAACTATAGGGTTTTTTGTTCTGAGCCATCTGTTTAATGAGGCTCAGTTGTTGTTCATACTGTTAACTGGGTATAGTTATCACGAGTTGTACGGTGTGATTGGTGTGGCTGGTATGAGTCTTACCCTGGATTCCAAATCCTTTCCTAGTAATGTCAGCTCTTCCGGGCACAGTTTCCCTAACTGAGGTCTGGAGGAGGGGCATAGAGGGAGGAGCCAGTGCACACCAGATGTAGTACCTAATCTTTCTTTAAAGAGTGCCCAGTCTCCTGCGGAGCCCGTCTATTCCCATGGTCCTTACGGAGTACCCAGCATCCACTACGGACTACGAGAAATAGATTTACCGGTGAGTAAAATCTTATTTTTTTTATATATTTTTTTACAGTATGTGCTATGGTGCAGAATATATTTTGCTTCTCTACTCACCTGTTATACTACCTTTATGAAATCACAGTCGTGTGTGTATGTATGTGTGTGTGTATATGTATGTGTGTAGGTGTATATATATATATATATATCCATATCATATTAAATTGTACTGATACTGGGTTTTTTACACTAGAAACAAATATTGTCTAAAATTTTGCACAGCCCGTAATTGAAATGTTATCCAACCACATTCTGCTGCACTCCTTCACATGTGGGCTGCTACTATGTATGTACACTCATATGTAATTGTCAGCAGAAACTAACTGGAGCCTTAAACCCAGGCATACACATGCTCAAACAGGGGGAGGAGTGGTAGCAGTAAAGACACACATACAGTAACATTGTATTCATCTTAGTTTAACACATAATTCTTATGGTGCATACACACGGTGAAAAAAACAAAAAACATTTTTACTCTGACATTTGTGAAGTTGCACTACTATTTTGTTCTTGGGTGTAAAGTTTTAGTTTACAGTATACTATAATATATACTTGATACATTTCTTATGTTTTCTAGGGAGCTGTCAAAGTTTAAAAGTTATGTAAACCCCACAGAACTTAGGAGATCCAGTATCAACATCCTACTTTCACTGCTGCCTTTGCCTCACCATTTTGGAACTGTGAAATCAGAGGTAATTTACTTTGTTGATCTCTGATTTTATGTTCCTTTCTAGTGCCTGATCTTCCTCTTAAGTGACAAGAATTTAATCTTCTATCTGCAGGTATTGTTGGAAGGAAAATTTAGTAATGATGAATCCGGCAGCGATAAACCAGTTACCTTCCTATCACTGAAGCTAAGGCTTGTCAATATCCTTATAGGAGCATTACAGACTGAGACTGATCCCAATAACACGCAAATGATCCTAGGTGGGAATTGCTTCAACAGTGTACGGTCTGGGTTTCAAAGTTATTTTATAAGGAATCCGTTCATGGACTTCTTTGTCCTGGAGAACGTATGCCTTGGTTATGAGCATAAAAATCTATGAATACAGTTAGAGACTAAGCTCAAACTGTAAACCTCGGCGCTATGTTGATGTATATATTATGCAAAAATAATCACAAAACATGGGTATTGCACTATAGAGCTGCTGAGCAAAAGCAGTTGGTTAAACTGAAATATATTGGATTGAAAACAAACAAAAGGATGCTCTGCGCTCTGATATCTTGTATTTAATTAATCAATTAATTAATTGATTAGGTGCAGTCTAGACTGCACCTAATCAATTAATTAATTGATTAATTAAATACAAGATATCAGAGCGCAGAGCATCCTTTTGTTTGGTTATGAGCATGGTATATCTTTATCACTCTGGGGCTGTATAAAGCCGGAGCTTGTGTGGTTAGTCTGTGTGTTTCTTTGTACAGACACAACAAATGGATTCATACAGAAGTAGAGGGCAGACAAAGGCACCAGGGGTGTCAAATCCCTATCTTTATCAGGAGATTCATTAGCGCCAACACCATATTTCTTTCTGTAGTAACTTGGAGGAAAGCTGAATTGTGAGGGAGGAATCTCTCCATCTTTATGATATAGTTGTGTCCACTGACATCTAACCTCTCTGCACGTTAAACAGCCCTTTTTAGAAGCCCCAAGCTTTGTTTTGTGCTACTTTTTCCATTAAAATGCGTTTGTTGCAAATCTATGCAAATATGAGACACACGCTGCTTTTGCTGATTAAAATTATATTTGGCTTGCCTATATTCTGTGTGCAACCGTGGTTGTGTCTGCTTACGAAATGCTGTAACATAACATTTCATGTGCAGATACAGCCGCAGTTGCACACAGAATATAGGCATGCCACATATTTTAATCAGCAGAGTCTGCCGTGTGATATTGACATAGTGATGCAAGTAAGATGCATTTTCAGCAAAAAACATATGCCAGACGCTAACGAAGTTGCACAGGACCTGTCAGCTTACTGAAGCCAGTCATCTCCCGTTGTGTGGCATTTTGAAGCAAGATGTATGAGGACACAACTGTATTAAAATTGGGGTTAAGCAGTCTTTTAAAAAAAAAACAACAACAAAAAAAACTGTGGTGTGTTGGGTTTAGAATATGCTGCTTTGTTAGCAGTTTTTGCTTAAGAAAAACACAAATTCAGTTTTTATTTGTATTTCAGGTGCAATGTTGAACATTGTTCAAGATTCTGCTTTCTTAGAAGCAACTGGAAATCAGGTAGAAATGGTAAGAACTTTCCTTGTGTTGTGACATTTGCTGCATTTTTGCTCCCTTTCAATCTGCTTTCCGATCTTGCGGAAGCTGTTTTGCAGACTTAAGTTTAGGATTTCTGAATCTTTAAAATATCCTTCTGTTATCATAAGTAGTTGTCACTAATTTATCATACCTGAATGTCAAACTAACTGTTGTGTAACAAGAAATTAATTAACATTATGACACAATCTAAAAATCTTTATAGATGTGATGTGCCTAATAGATCATTTATCTTTTCTTTTATTTATTATTGACCACATAATCCACATTGGTGGTTTGAGCAGATGTGACGGTCAGTCATTTGCAATTCTTTGGCTGCTTATTGGTGTGTATTTTTTATTTTTTTCTCTAGCATCCATAAAGGATATTGAGGACACATTAGTATGATGCGTATAGACGGGGTCCAAAGGAGCCAGTGCACTTTAAATTTCTTCCACTGGATGTGCTGGCTCCTCCCCTCTATGCCCCCTCCCACAGGTAGTTTAGAAAAAAGTGCCCTCAGGAGAGGATGCACACTCTGGAGCTCCAGAGAGATTTTTTCAATTTATTTTAAAACTTTATTATTTTCGGTAGGCTGTTTGGGCAACAGCATACCTGAGTTAGGGGGGGGCAGTCACCGGCCTCGTGAGGTGCAGAGCCGCTTTCCTGCTGCAGGACCACCGTACTGAGGGGCTGTTTGTTCAGCGGGGCGCAAGGCCTTAACTGTCGCAGTCGCAGCATGTTCCCATCTCCAGATGCACCGGATGATTCGGCTGTCACCCCAGGACAGGATTTCTCTCCTGTGGTGGCTATAGTCTTCCAATCTACTGGAAGCTCGACACTTCAGGATTCAGGATCTAAGAGGTTGAGGTGCTGTCACCCAGGGGGCACAGTTCCAGGGCAGGTGGTCTGCCCAAGAGGCCCTACTTCCGATCAACATCCTGGAACTTCAGGCTATCTACAATGCTCTGATTCAGGCCTCCCCTCTACTCCAGAATCTGGCAATCCAGGTTCAGTCGGACAACGCCACGTCCTGCATGCGAGAAGTGTCAAGGATACTCCTCTGGGCAGAAAGAAATGCAAGAGCTCTGTCCGCAATCTTCATTCCGGGAGTGGATAACTGGGAAGCGGACTTCCTGAGTCGCCACGATCTCCACCCGGGGGAGTGGGGACTCCACCCTCAGGTGTTTCAACAGATCATCGACCGGTGGGGATGCCCACAGATCGACATGATAGCGTCTCGCCTCAACAAGAAGCTTCGCTGCTATTACGCTCGAACCAGAGACCCTCAGGTGAGCGCGGTGGATGCGCTGACAACGCCTTGGCCTTACCAGTTGGTCTACCTATTTCCTCCGATTCCGTTGATCCCAAAGGTACTCAAGAGGATCAGGCATCAAGGAGTGCAAGCAATCTTGATTGCCCTGGATTGGCCCTGAAGAGCGTGGTACTCGGCTCTCCTGGACATGTCCGTAGAAGACCCTTGGCCTCTGCCACTAAGAAGGGATCTTCTTCTGCAAAGACCGTTCGCCTACCCGGACTTACGGCGTCTTCGTTTGACGACATGGAGGTTGAGCGGAACATCCTAGCTCACAAAGGGCTTTCCAAAAAGGTAATTGCCACTATGGTGCAAGCCAGAAAACCTGTGACGTCAAAACACTATCATCATATCTGGCGGAGATATGTCTCCTGGTGCGAGGAACGCACATATCCATCTGCAGAATGCCACTTGGGAAGATTCCTGAATTTCCTGCAAACTGGAGTGGATAAAGGCTTACATCTGGGATCCATTAAGGTCCAGATTTCAGCTCTTTCCGTCTTGTTCCAGAAGAAGTTGGCTCTATTGCCAGAAGTTCAGACCTACTTGCAAGGGGTGCTTCACCCTGTTACCTGTTCAGCTGTTGCTGTTATGTTGCCAGCCGTCGCTGGCCCAGTTATGTTATGGTGTGCTGGTGTGTAATTCACACCACACTTATTGTTATGTTCCTTCTCTCAAGTATGTCATTTCTCCTTTGGGCACTGTTTTACCTAGACCTGCCTGTAGGAGGGGGCACAGAGGGGAGGAGCCAGCACACCCAGTGGAAGAAATTTAAAATACACTGGCTCCATTGGACCCCGTCGTATTAATGTGTCCCCAATATCCCTTATGGACTATGAGAAAAGGATTTACCGGTAGGTATTAAAATCCTATATATATATTTTTTTTTATTGCTACAAGTGACCATTAACTGCAATCAGATCCTGTGTGTTTCTGATTAATTTACTTACTCTTGATTAGAATTTGTTTTAATAACAAGTGATGCAGAGGTTCTCAAACGCGATCCTCAAGACACCCCAACGGTCCAGGTGTTAAATTTATCCATGGCTCAGCACAGAGGGTTAAATTCAATTTACTAAGGTACTATTTAAGTCACCTGTGGCCAAGCATGGATATACTTAAAACCTGGACCTTTGGGGTGCCTTAGGACCGTGTTTGGGAACATCTGAAGTGATGTATAACTGCATACTGTAGGTTTCATCTGGTTTGCATAGTACAATTCACTGATCATGTTAACAGCAAATTTAAAAGGTCTTGAAAATTACCTATCTTTAGAAGACAGTTTGGGAGCACTTCAATTACGAGTGACTTTGTGAGAGTTTGGTTCATGAAACTCGCATACATCGCACAAATGCGCGTACCCCAGAAATGCAAGCTTGAACTAGAAATATCAATTTGCAATACGAGTTTGGAATTGAATTGCAAATGAAATGGACAGTGTGAGTTTGCCGTGAGAACAATTCGCACCTAATTGAATTTACCTATTTACTCATGCTGCATGTGTTCTCATACCATAAAATTAACTTTGACCTGTTGATAAAACCAATGAGTTATTTGAAAGCAGGTATCACTGAGTTGAGGTCTGTGTTTATCATAAGTAAAGGAATGATCTGATGGGAAAGGAGTAAACAAATCTCCAGTACTTTACAGTACTCTTTTAGTACTGTTCAGAATATTAAAGTAGTAGTGAAATTTGGTTGTCTAAATAGTGGACCCATTCTCAAATACACAGTAAACATTGTGAAGGGCCGACACTGCATTGGTAAATAAACGATCATTGTGTGTATACCCTCATTCAGGGGGGTATTCAATTAGTGCTGTTTTTTCGACCAGTTGAAAAAACTGCACTTTTTGCCCGTTTTTAGGTCAAATTTACATTCGACCTATTCAATGCCCGTGCCATTTTTATCGACTAGTCGAAAAGACCGGCACCAGCTGATACACTTGTTTTGGCGAATTCGCCCGCTTTTGGTGCAATTTTCGCCTATGCCGATTCAAAAAAAAAAGAGTGAAACAGCATGGGTGAAAATGAATTAGAAAATGGGCGAAAAAATCTGCAATTGAATAACCTGTGTCGAATTAGTGCCGTTTTTTTTCGACCATTAGAAACAACGGCACTTAATTGATTACCACCCATAGATGGAACAAGAAGATATGTCTGTACTACTGTCTATACTGCAAATGGAGAGCATCCTTAATCAAGGCCATCAATAAAACATTTTCTTATTAATGTTTTCAATTGTATGCAAACAAAACCCTATATAAATTCAGTCAACATACTTAAAATAACACCTAATTTTTCTGTAAGTGTCGTTTATGTGTAACTCCAAGAAATTTTGTTTTTTTGTTTGTTTGTTTGTTTTTACAATTCCTACGTGTGCCTGTAACTTGTGTTTTCGGTTTGTAGATCGAAAATAATCAAATGAAAAGTCATAGCCGAACAAACAGCAGCATAAGCACAGCCAGCGGAGGTAGTACTGAGCCCACAACGCCAGACAGTGAAAGGCCAGCTCAAGCACTCCTGCGGGACTACGGTAAGGCAGATCCCATTATCCCAAGCATTAGTGTTGTTGCACACCTCTTATTAAGAAGACGTACAAAGTAGCACACATAACATTTTAAGGCAGATCAGTGAACTAAACAATAGTGAAGAGGTAAGCACAGCATTGACCTCTTTGACTTTTTAGATCAGATTTGATATGCCAGAGTGCATAATAGGGCCAGTGACACTACTGAAAACTCATGGGTGACCTGATAGTGGTAGGGAGCAGTCTTACATTGAGGTCCAAAAGAATGGTTATTGCCATTTGAACCTCCCCAAGGAAGAAAGGCTACACTTGTTATATTACAACTGCTTTTTACATGGATTTATAAAAAAAAAAAAGTCCAGCAGATAATTGTAGCTTTAAAGGTTTGTCCTTCCTTCCACATTTACAAATCTGTTCCTCACTTCATACTAGAGTATCATAGCAATCGAGTGCAATGCATATGTCTGGCTTTGAAGCTTTGATTAGACTTGCTGTGTTTTGCATGGTACTGTGCATCCTTTTGACAATAACCAGGCATGTGTGTTTTGCCATGAGCAATTTGTGGCTGTTGTATGACTTTCTGTTTGTGTGTTCTTCAAGGTATTTTTATCTTATAATAAATAGAGGAAATAGAATAATACACTTTAAAGATTTTTATATATTTTAACCACAGCAGAAACCTTTTCTTAGTTGCTGATATCTTGTATGTTTAATACTAGTAATTGCTCATTATGATTATTTTGATTATTAATACCAGCATAATATCATCATTAGAATATACTGCAGGTTATTTGTTCTGTCCTATAAGAATTCATCTAGTTGTCCCCTAAACCATCTAAATGTCTCTGTACAAATTTAGAGTGTCCATGGTTTTCTTTTAATGTTGTTTTTTGTCCCATAGGATATCCAGGTACCAATCCAGCAAGCTATCACTATTGTAATTCATTTAATTCTGTCATTACACACAATCTACACAGTACTTCTAAGATACCATTTAACCACTAACAATCACAAGACACCTATTTTAATACACTATGTAATCCATTTCTTCTGTATGTTATAAGACTATGTTGCATGGGTTTCCATCATTAGGGGTCATTTAAATGCACGTGTTAATTAACAGGAGATTCAAAGACTGTGTATTTTCTTTTAATTTGTTGTTATATATGGGTAATACTAGTACTGAACACAAAGGAATAAGACTACCATCTAGTTTAATGTTATACAGAACCGGCACAAAAATCTTGTCTACCAAAATAAAATGGCAGGAAGAGGAGAGGGTCAATCACAAGAAAACAAAAACTTTTGACTTATGATTTTTTTTTATAATTTTTTTTTAAATCTTTTTGTCCACTACACCCTCCCCTCCCCTCTGGGTTTTCATTCGGGGCTTGTAGGCTAGTAGCTACACTACCAACTTCTTTACTAGCGGAAAGTGCCCTATTTAATTATAACTCCCCAGCTATTTAGGGCCAGATTCAATTAGCCACGGTACTTAACGGTTGACTAATGGTCGCCCAGGGCTATTGAATTGCAGTTCATGATAAGCCCACAGGCTGTACTGAGCTCTGTTTGAGCCTGAGAGAGGCTTTAACAGAAAATCACGTTAATCGTGGTGCCGCAAATACATTAACCCATATCTCCGGGTACTTATCCCAGAACCTGTGGATTGTTGCGCATTATATGCAGTTTTATCATGTAAGGAATAGGGGTTGTAAATGAATATCCTCAGGCATAAAAGCCTGACGCTTCCACCCTTTTCCTTACATGATAATTTAACAAGGCTAATTGAATCCGACCCTTAGTGTATTTTACATTCTAGTCATTATGAACTGAACTACAAAGGTGGTTTTTACTGTATGTGAATCAATCATATGAGATTAGAAAATACTGTGCTACTTTATGCTACGCTTCACGATTAAGCAACTAAGCTGAAATCTAATTACATAAGCCAAAGTTACTTTTTTTCCTGCCAATGGGCAGAAAAAAATGCATGAATAAGCAGTTACTCTCTTAAAACCATTATAGTCATTGGGAGGAATTCAAATGTTTGAAAAGTTGGTTGGGTGTCTGTTTTTTACTGTCTATTAGATAGGAAAACACAGACACCCAACTGACTTTTCAAACAACTAAATCTCCCCCCATTGGATGTTGTTAATGGCTTGAAGTTCACAAAACATTATTAAAATGCAATATTGTGCAACCAAGGACTAGTTGCGCTACATTTGTAAGCAATGTAGTACGCTATTTTTAAAATTGGGCTGTTTTTCTGTGAAGATGCTGTTAAAGAACAAATAAAAGTGTAGAGCCTCCTGTGCTTGGGTGACACATACAGTATAAACAAACTGAACTTGTGTTCAGAAAAATCATTTTGGTTTACTCCTTGTGATGGGTCTGCTGTAAATTATCATGCTCAGTTATTTGATTTTATATTGATTTACTGAACATCAATCTTTGTCACCCAATAGTCATGTAGGGGAGTGGAGTTGTTAACTGTGTCTGGTTTGTATGTGTCTGCTCTGTGGCTGCGCCCTGCTCCTGGGCTGTCCGCTTCCTGTTACTAACGAGCGGTTGTTTTCCCTTCCCTGCTTTGCACTGGTTCTGCGGTTACATCCTAGCTCTTCATACAGATACAGCTGCCGGTCTGCTTATGCGCAGCATCCACTTGGTCACCCAGAGACTGAATTCGCAGTGGAGGCCAGACATGAGCATCTCATTGGCTGCCTTGGAGCTACTCTCTGGACTGGCTAAGGTCAGTTTTTACATTTTAATCCAAGATAAGTCCACTGCTGTAGTTATTTCCAGGAAAGCGTACTTTGAAACTGTAGTCACTGGGTGCACTCTGACCTCTCAATTATTTTATGTCACCGCAAGCTGTATTACCTTTCCATATATGTTATTGTTATCTTTGTAAATAGGTACTGGAAGTGTAATTGCACTAAGGTGTTTCTTCCTCCCCCCTGTGCCAGGTGAAGGTCAGCCTTGACTCCTCAGACAGAAAGAGAGCTGTGATCTCTGTTTGCACATACATTGTGTACCAGTGCTCCAGGCCTGCTCCACACCATTCCAGGGACCTGCACTCCATGATTGTAGCTGCATTTCAGTGCCTGTGTGTCTGGCTCACTGAGCATCCAGACATGTTAAATGAAAAGGTAACCCGGTGTTTTTGTGGAGTATGAGGGCATATGACTTGGAGCAGATTTTTATTATTATTTTATTATTATTATTATTATTATTATTATTATTTCTTTTATTAACTTGTGTGACTTTGATCGCTTTCATTTAGTTTCATTTCCATGTACTATTAAATAAGGGCATAATTGACCCCATAATATCTTTACGTAGATAAGAGTGCAGAGATCTAATGTTAGTACTGTGGAACAAACCTTGTCACCCTTTACCCTTCTCTAGGACTGTCTGAAGGAGGTGCTTGAGATTGTAGAACTAGGAATATCTGGTAGCAAATCTAAAAACCCGGAGCAACAGGAGGTGCGCTACAAAGGAGATAAAGAGCACAATCCGGCTTCCATGAGAGTGAAGGATGCTGCAGAAGCCACTTTAACATGGTATTGCACTTCTAGCTCCAACATATCCCACAGTACCTACAAGGAGTCACATGGCATGTCGCATTACACCTACAGCTAGAGACAGCTTCACTTAAATACTTTTACTGCCATTTATTTGCTCCTATAGAGAATCCTTTTCAGTGTCACTCTTAACCCTTTAGTCTGTGTGAATCTCTGGTTTCCTTCATTTTTCACTCTTTAAAACAAATCTGTTTCAAACAAATAGTACATATTTTGTTTTAATATGATCTTTATTTGCCAAAAGTTTTTATGTGACCTTCCAGCAAACCCCATTGTAAGTCACTGCTTCACACATCTACCCCTGAACCTACATAGGAAAGGCTATGATGCAGCGGCCGTGGCATTTTTCTATGCTAAGTTCCAAGTTGTGCTTTTTATACAGACTCAGGGGTCTATGTACCAAGCCTTGGAGAGCGAGAAAGTGGACGGAGATAAAGTACCAGCCAATCAGCACCAGGTCCCGTGCAGCTCTGCTTGCACAAGCGTCTTTAATTGTGTCCTAGTCACAAATGGATGTGAATCTGTATACGAAGTGCTACAATGCTGTGGCCGCTTCTTTTTTTTTAATGCAAAGTACCGTTGTGCTTCATATAATTACTCAAGCACACAGATATGTTTTGCTTATCAAATTAATCATCGCAGTCTCATGAAGTGGCTTGTCGCATCTGTTTGTAGCTAAAATGCATTTTTCAGATTAAAAAGGATCAAAAACTACTCTCTGCGCAAGCAGAATCTCATGGAACTGGCAGGTCATTTGTGTCAGGTGCATCACGTCTCATTCGAGGCACCTGACACCAGTGACACATCTTCATTCTCTTAACTTCTAATAAATCCTTTTCTGAGCTTGTGCATTCAAGAACACATACAGTACATTGTAAGCTTGAAACTCGTCCTGCAACTCTGCACACCTAGCCTTGGCACACAGAGGAAGCTGGTCTCATCCATCACATACACTGCATTGTATGTGTTGGCCATCAGCCAAAGAGCAACCATATCGATAAGGATTTAAAATATCTGTACATGTATTGAGATAGGAATGTTTATACCCCCCCCCCCCCCCCCCCCCCAATAACTGTGTGAGGAGTTTATTTAATTAGTTATGTAAAGCCTTCTTACCTTTTCTTTTCATTCATCACGTATAACCAAGAGAACATGCAAGTTATGTAGCTGAAAGTCCAAAATTGTTTTAGCTTAAATATTTTCAGTGGGACACTGGGATGTGGAATATATAACCTCCTTTAGGCCTTTGGCACTTTATATAGTCAATATGTTTTTGCTTCTCCCTCAAGGGTAAGTGTCTCCCACTTCTCCTTGATACTGGAATAGGAGTTATAGGGGGACATTTACTAAGCAGTGATAAGAGTGGAGAAGTGAGCCAGTGGAGAAGTGCCCATGGCAACCAATCAGCACTGAAGTAACATCTATAATTTGCATACTATAAAATTATACAAAGCTGCTGATTGGTTGATGGAGCAACTTCTCCACTGGCTCACTTCTCCGCTCTTATCACTGCTTAGTAAATGTCCCCCATAGACACTTGTTCTGCTTCTGGGTGGGACCTGGGGATTGCTTTTGAAGCCGAGTAAGGTTAGGAAAGTTAAAGTCATGGGTGTCCTAGAGTAGAAACTGCCCAGCACTGAAATACAGATAGAAGAGACACCATGCTAGCAGTACCGCTTCCCTAAATCTCCTTTGTGTCCCCATATGCAGGTAATACATTTCTAGCTGGGGACTGAGTGGCTAGGGTGTGGTATATTTCATTTTTCTCAATATTTTCTGCTAGGTTCCATGTCTGCAAGTACATAGTTTACTTTTCCATAGTGTGTACTCTGTATATGCTTTTTTTTCTCCTCTATTCACGTCATGGGATGTAATACCAGATCTAAGACCATAAGCACTTCATTGTTAACTTTTTTTCTCTTGCGTCCTAGAGGATGCTGGGGACTCCAAAAGGACCATGGGGTATAGACGGGATCCGCAGGAGACATGGGCACACTAAAAGACTTTGACTGGGTGTGAACTGGCTCCTCCCTCTATGCCCCTCCTCCAGACCTCAGTTAGATTCTGTGCCCAGGAGTGACTGGACACACACTAGGGGAGCTCTACTGAGTTTCTTTGGAAAAGACTTTGTTAGGTTTTTTATTTTCAGGGAGACCTGCTGGCTACAGGCTCCCTGCATCGTGGGACTGATGGGAGAGAAGTCAGACCTACTTCTTCTGAGTTAAGGGCTCTGCTTCTTAGGCTACTGGACACCATTAGCTCCAGAGGGTTCGATCAGTTGGTGCGCCTAGCTGCTTGTTCCCGGAGCCGCGCCGTCACCCCCCTCACAGAAGCCAGAAGAAAGAAGCCGGGTGAGTATTAGAAAAACAGAAGACTTCAGTGACGGCAGAAGACTTCAGTAGCGGAGGTACAGCGCAGCGGTCGCGCTGCACTCCATGCTCCCACACACCAACGGCACTTACAGGGTACAGGGCGCTAGGGGGGAGCGTCCTGGGCAGCAAGTTACTGAGGGTCTTTTGACTGGCAAAGGAGGCATATTCAGTGCCCGGGCACTGTATACAATACCCCCGCCAGTATAAATAAATTAAAATTTAGGCGGGGCACAGTTCACCAGCGCCATTTCTCTATCGTCCTAGTGGATGCTGGGGTTCCTGAAAGGACCATGGGGAATAGCGGCTCCGCAGGAGACAGGGCACAAAAAGTAAAGCTTTTCCAGATCAGGTGGTGTGCA